>NC_053427.1:71727891-72327891 GCF_007990345.1 Gossypium hirsutum
TGCCTTGCCCACTCCTCTCAAAAGCTGTGGTCCACCCTCACTGGTTGAGCGACCCTCTGCTCTAAAACTTGAACCTGATCTGGTTCCTGGGGACAATCCTTAACCCTATGCTCTATTGATCCGCATCGAAAACAAGTACCAGAATGTTTTTGACACTCGCCCATATACATCTTCCCACAATTCCTACAACCCTACGGTCTAACAGAATTCATCGGTACTGCTCGAACTGGCTCCATTACCCTTGCTTTCTTAACATTCCTGTTCATACCACCTGAAAGTCCTGAATCTCTCCTAAAACGGTTCTGATCTTTCTCATGATTCTGTCTTTCTGTATGCTTCACTTCCTCAGTTATCTTAGCTTTCTCCACTAAAGCAGCGAAGTTATGCTCCCTCTGCAGAGCAATCAGCACCCTAAGTTCATCTTTTAGACCATCATTGAAGCATACGCTATGCTCATACTCTGTAGCGACAATCCAAGAAGCATACCGGCTCAGTCTCAAAAACTCAGACTCATACTCAGCCACTGACTTACTCCACTGGACTAGGTTCAGAAATTCTTTCCGACGAGCGTCCACGTAACTAGCCCCAACATACTTTCCTTTGAAGGCTGTCTTAAACAGCTCCCAAGTCACACTGTCAGCAAGAGTTCCATCTCTCACCGTGAGCCACCACTGATAAGCCTCATCCCTGAGTAACGATATGGCTCCCTTCAGCTTCTGCTCCACAGAGCAGTCCAGATCATCCATAATCCACTCTGTGGCTTCTAACCAATACTCAACCACATTCGGAGCTACACCAGATACACCCCTAAATATCTCTGCTCCATTGGCCTGGAGCCGCTCAAAAATAGACCCCCGAATTCCATTTCTCGTACTTGCCCCAGCAACACTTTCCAAAACTCAGAATATTGCCTGGGACAGAGCATCATCCCCGGCACCTCGATCATGAGACTCTACCTCTTTTGCCGGTGGTACCAATGCATCCGCTGCCAGTACATGTCCTGAAGATAAAGATTCAGCCTGAGCATTACCTCGACCACGTCCACGGCCTCTTCCACGAGCTGCTCGTGTACTCATTTCATATTATCTGATTAAGAATTTTATGAATCAGTTTAATATTTTAGTGTTTATTATAGATGTCTTATGAATAACAGTAATTCAGAGTTTGAGTTTGTTTCTTTTTGCGGTAGCCTAGCTACAGTCTCAGTCTACTTATCAGAGTTTCTATAGTTCCAGTGTTACCCTAACTAAAGTACCATGATATGGTTTTGTACAAGCATATAACAGATATTTCAAAAATAATCAGAAAGGCTGAGAAAACTTACAGACTTGGGCCGGAGATTCGGTGTGCCACATTCTAAAAAAACTAATTTTAGAAAACCGATTTTAATCTTTAAAATAATCTATTTGTAAAGAGAAAATATTGGAAACATTCTCGAAAACAATTTATAATCAAGTAAAAAAATGATTTTTGAAAACCTTTATTCAGTGTTTCTTTACAAAATCTCGTTTTAGACCAGTTCCACAGCTGAGTTATTGTAACTTGGCTCTGATACCACTAAATGTAACACCCCAAACCCGACCTAGACATTATGGCCAGATCTGACGTGTCACATGGACTTACGACTTAGTATGCATTCGCTGGTTTAAGTGATTGGGGTGGTCTTTGTAAAAATAGCGATTGAAAGAAAAGCCGGTTTATCAATATTTAGGTTATCCATTTGTTATGCTTGTTGAGTCTTGAAAACGTTCATTAATTTTGGAAACCCACGCAGCCTAACACGAGCAGTTTCGTCATAGTATAAATATAATCAGAAAATAAAATCATAGCAGAAAAAGAAATTTAAATAGCAGCCTTATTACAACTTAAAACCCAAAATTAAATCAGAATATAAAAATAATAAAAATAAACTAACTTAGAAAAACCAACTTTGTAGATGATGTGGCCACTCCGAATCCCTCACAGCTCCAAGCCCACTATGGTTGGGGATTTCCTACAGAGTTGAAAATAAAGGGTGAGTTCGGTAAACTCAGTGTGTAACATAACCTAACCATAGCCCAAAATAGATCAAACCTCAGAGTCAGACTTATCGGGGCCTTGGCCCAGTATAGAAATCAGAATGAAACCCATAGCAGATACAGAACAAATATATCATGAATGCAGAAATCCCAACCCAGAGCCATCCATAACACCCCCGAACCAGCCTTACACCATGTGGGGAGACTACTCGACCCACCCAACCGCTACACACCACAGAAATTGCAGCGAGGCTGCCAGATATTATGACGAAATCACCAGATACAGATATTGTGGCTAGGCCACCAGAACAGATATATATATACGTGGCGAAGCCACCAGATTGCAGCGAGGCTGCCAGATATTGTGACGAAGTCACTAGAACAGATATATATATGGCGAGGCCACCAGATTGCAACGAGGCTGCCAGAACTCTTCTTCCATCAATATAAACCCATGTCCCATGCAACAGAAATAATACGTCATGGCATACGTATACAGAAACAGAACATTATGCTTTTCAGAAAAATATAACCCTAGGGGTAAAATCGTAATTTTGCATGCATAAGGGTATTTCAGTAATTATTACCTATTGCTAAGGTTTCATGCTCATTCTAACGTTTACCAAGTAATCAGAAGTACTTACCTCGTCTTTTAACCAAAGTGGGCCCCGTTGGCCCATTAGCCCGTTTTCGGCCCATTAAGCCCAAAAATACCGTTGTGCACAAAAATGCACACTCTGCACTCTAATCATCCAAATGCACCATATTCATTAACAACTGTCTCACGAGGGCTCGCACGCTCGCGAGTTCACAAAATACCAACATTTCGGTATTTCGGCTTTTACCGATTCTGTCTAAGGGAGGGTGTCGTTTACACACCTGGTTGATGACGATTGATGATGATATCTCCCACGTGATAATCCTACAATCGATCACTAACACATTAGACTTACGAATTAATGATAACTAACATAAATCCATGTCAACTAACCCAATCATCACACAAGTTAGTCATTTACGCGCGAGGGGCAAAATAATCATTTTACCCTCCAAAGGTAAATCGGTAGTCCTAACCTACAGGGGTATTTTAGTAATTCTACAACTTATCCACTTGGGCCTACGGATCCATTGGGACCACATGGCCCATTTCAGCCCATCACAGCCCGAAATAGCTGTCCTACTGCTAGAGTAATGAGAAATACACACCTGTTAGGAGACTACAGTTAATCCGCGCTCCAAACACTCTTAGCTGATGCCCAACCCAAACGAGCACGTCACAAAGAGAAAGGGATCAGCCAAGAAGGGTATGCTTACTCTCCTCATGGTTTGCTCTATTTAAAGCCAGCTCTCCATCTACTCTTATGTTAGTTTCCCGATGTGGGATCCCTTCATCACCAGAGTTTAAAACCAACACCAACTCTTGCTGCCCCAACATAGCAAAATAATCAACCTTTGCGTGCCAAGGGATTCGAACCAAAGTCATCTCACATGCCAACTCACGCCACCACCACTAGGCCATCAAATCATATGTGTCATAAATCCAACACATTAAACTTTAAAGCATACCTACTTGCTTCCAGATTTATTGAAAAGAAAAACCAAAATATATTGCAAGAGCCAAGGCTTGAACCTTAGACCCCTTGCTTCCTCTATGGCGTCACTTCCTTGTCCTCTAAGTGGCGCCACCTTGCCACTACACCACACTCCTTTTTGTGTCATCTTTTACCCCTTTACTCTTAAAAGCCCAAACGCCAATTGCATCACCTGTTCATAAAATTAAAATTTCGAAGACTGCCACGGATTTAACTTAAGTTTGGGCCTTCCAAAGGCCCATTAACTTACTAAAATATATATTTTAACCAACTAGAACACACACAAATTTTAAAAATCACAGAAACACAGAAAACCCAAAAATTGGGGCGTTACAGAACTGGAATCATCGATGATTTTGAACCCCTCTAGTTTTTCAAACTCGAATGTTAGTAAATACTTTGTTGAACTTCAACGAAAATCCTTCATTCAAGAGAGGCGATTTGGTCTATCGATGATTATTTGTAAGGAAATATGGCCTTTGGTTAGATATCATAGGTGGGAACATTTTTGGATGATCCTGAAAGACATTGTAGTGGTCCCTATAGTATAAGATTTTATGCATTCTTATGAGGCCAAGAGCCTAGGAACACTGAAGGCCATATGTGGGAAATGATGCCTGTGCAAGGGAAAGAAGTGCGAGTAACCCCTTAAAATATTTGTGACTTTTATAATGCCCCATTCTATGAAAAGGATTTTATTAATGAAACTGACTTAGAGTATTTTTGAGATATAGATATGGATAACATTATAAACATTTTAACTGATGGAATAGGTGAATGGAAATATTGCCTAAGTACCAGTATCACAAAACCTCATTTCATCAAGCTATAATGTTTCCTAAAGCTAAAATGTGGGTTCAATTTTTATGCACATTAGTTGTTCCTACTTTAAAAGTATCTAATATTAATACTTTTTGAGTGGTTCTTCTTTATGCTATTTTATAGAAAAAACAAATATGCATCAGGAAATGAATTTACCAAAATATGAATAGTTGTGTCAGTGGCCAAAAAGAGGGAGTTTTCTTCTCGCACTTAGTGATGGGTTTACACAAAAAAGCAGGCATTCTAATGGCATCAACCCAGCAATAAATGAAGTCATCCCAAAACATCATCGACAACACTTAGTTTACACAATACATTGAGCTTCAAGCAAAGCAAATAAATGCCAATAAGAGGCGACAACAACCCCGACATCATTTGAAAGGAAGACAAAATCAATCACTCCACAAGAAGTTTGAGAAAAAGCAATCATCCAAAGCTGCATTGCATGATATATTGGATGCAGGAATCAAGCCCAATCTTTTAGGAGTTTCCATGACATAACAATATTAGGGTACCTAATTATATGCCAAACATGTTTGGGTCGTAACATCTTAAGCAGGAGGAAGAAAAGCATGAAAGCGAAGAGGAAGGAGATGATGAAATGGATTTTGAGGAGGATTATTGACCTTTTTTAGTTTTTTTTTAAAGATTGTATTAATTTTTTTGAATGATTTTATGTTTTTTAGGAGTAAGATTAATAGTAGATTATTACTTGTTTTGCGTCCTATTCTAATTTTCTACGTAGGAACCCTACATGGAGGAGACATAACAATTAAAGTTTTCAACAAACAATAGAGGAAGTGACCACCAATAGCCTATGAAATTATCACGATCAAGTAGGTAACTTCTTTCCTTATCTTTTTCGGGGCTACATATTGAGGACAATATGTTACATAAAGTGTGTGGCTGACATAGAAAATTTGTTTTAAATTTTTATGCTTTTCTTTAATTTTTCTTGGGAATTGTATGCTTGAGCTTGTAGAAATACAAGTGATTGGTTAGGAGCATGTACATAGATTGATTATATTTACAATAAATTTGGCATGAGGATATGTGATTTTAAAATTTTTATTATTAGACTATTAAGTTCTATATATTACACAATAAATTGGCATTAAAGCAATTGGATGTACCAAATGATATAAAGAATACAAGGAAACAAGCATGCTAGTTTGATTGATAAATTGTTGAAATTGTGGTTGTTTGGCTGAGTAGAGTTGTGAATATTGAGATACCTAGTGATGACCAAAGGCCTTGTTTGGAATACACCCTGAGCCAAAAAGCTAACCCTGTTATTTATCTTTAGTACCTATTTTTTAGCCAGAAAACACTTCTTGATGAACCTTTATATAAAACCTAAGCCAAAACATAAATTTGTACTTATATTTTTTTTGTTGGTCTTGAACTACACGACTATAAACGTCTGGCCATACGTATTGAGGGTTAAGTAGATAAATTATAGCGAATTTTGGTAAAATAGAGTGAAATAGGAAGGATCAGTGTGATATAGTAATTATAGGTTAGCCAATATGTGCAATAAAATAAAAATTCAAGAAGAAAATCAAAATGAGTAGAAAAAGTACTTGAAAAGTAAAAGCATTTGTGAGTGAGATTTATTGAAAAAGAAAAAAATGTGACAAAGTCACAAAATTAGAAAAGCTCGTTCATTAGTGCACAAAAACTCGTGAGTTAACCATGATTGTTATATTAGGCTGTGACTTCCTATGTGGAGAAATAAGGAAGGTGAGAGAATCAGACATAAGGAGATGAGCAGGAAAGGGTTACTATGGGAAAGAATAGGGGGCAATATGATGTGTCAAACTAATTTTGTGCTTGAAAGTATTTGATGCTTACTAATTTTGAAATCCATACCAGACCTAAGCCTCAGTACATTACAAGCCGAAAAGTGCTATGTGATCCAGGTAGACTTATTCAAAATTCAAAATCATACTAAAATAAGTGCATTTACGATTATTTGTATTATGCTAAGATAATTAAATTAATTGTATAATTTATTGATGGATTCTTATATTTAAGACCATTAATACTTGTTTTCTTTGTAATATACTGAACTTAGGTGTCTAATATTAAAAGTGGTAAGTCAATTATAACCCATGCCAAGATTATATGTGAGTATAAAATGCCTGTTCAAGTACTCCAAAGCTAACACGTGTACCATACTTGCTCAAGGGCTGTCTTATCATTTATTATTTTTTTTCGTGTTACGTGAGGAAAAGCAATGACTTAAGTGTGGGAGAGTTTGATCTGCAGTAATTCTGTGTAGGATATTAAACTAGTTTTCGCACTTAAGGAGCTTGTACATAAGCATTTTAGTTGTATTTTAATTACTTTTCAACAAATTTAGTTAAGTGTAATTTGGGTCTTTTATTGACCTTAGGGGCCGAATTAGGCCTACAGGTGAGCTAATATACTTTGTGAGTGTGCAGAAGACCATTAGAAGGCATCTTAACTCAATATTGGTCGCTAGGTTGCAACACGGAGCATGCAATGTCGCAACATAGGGAGTAGAATAAGAAAAGTCCAAAACTGCCTTCAATTTCGCGATAGAACTTGAAGATGTCATTATATATCCCTAAAGACACCCTGAAGTTGAGCATACTGCCTTCGATGTCGCAACACAAGACCTGATGTGTTGCGACATCGCTTTTGTACTGGAAATAATACAAGCTAGGGGCATTTTGGTCCGCACACTCCAACTTTAAGCTCAGGAACATCAGTTGACCTAGGGTTAAGAATGACTACCATTTTAAACCTATAAATAGGCTCAACTAACACATGTTATGGACACCCTTTAACTATTGTATAATTTTTTCTTTAGTTCTAGTCTTTAGTATGGTCAATGGACACCCTTTAACTATTGTATAATTTTTTCTTTAGTTCTAGTCTTTAGTATGGTCATTCTCGCAAAAATTAGTGCTTTGGTACGATAGTAGAGTGCAAAAAGGCTATGGTGGGACTCAAAGGAAACAACAATCCCACACCTTATGTATATAGGTGTGAATGAAAGGAAATGCAATCATGTTAAGGGGCTTTCGGGTCCTAAGGATGCCGCAAAGTTGGGTTACGCCTAGCTTGTCTGGCTAAAGTGTAAGTTAAGTGTTAACCAGATAGTTAAGTTTAAGCGGTTAGTCAAGTCACTGATATGAAATGATATTGGTTTCTAGAATATGTTTCCTATAATTATAAGCCACTAAAAAAGGTAGCCTTAAAACAAATGACTTGTGTCAAAGCCTATGGTGAGAGTAAAGATTTCTACTTAAGAAACTTCTGCAAGAAGGAAAGTCATCTTTTCTGATTTATTTAAAGACATCCTTTTCATCTCCACCTAAGGTGGCTGATAAGGGGATTCCCTTACCATTTTAAGGCTAAGAACTTAGTTCATAAGTAAGGCGGTCTTTCACCAGGGTAAGGATTTCAATCCTTCATGTGAATTCTGATAAAAAGTAAATCTGTTTGCATGCATGGAAATGGGACCCTACATGGCATTATCTTGGTTTAAATGATGATAGTTCATGTGATATTGCATGATATTGCGCCTCTATTATAAAAGGAATGAATGCGAGGAAAGCATGAAGAAAGACATGAAATGTAACCTCCCAAACCCAACCTAGACGTTATGGCTAGATTGAGAAGGCTATATTAGCCACTGAAATGGCTAAGATAACTTACATTACTTTTTATGACTTTAAATAAACTCATTTTAGAGAAAATCGTAGTTGTATTTTGAGTTAGGTTAAAAGCATTCATTCATTAGGTTGTGTATGCTTAGGATTCATTTTATTGTTGACAGTGTTGTTTTAGAAAAACCGTTTACTTGTCACTCTTTTTTAAAAAAAAAAACTCAAAGTTAAAGTAATGCAGTGGAAAAACCTTTTTTCAAGCCATTTTGGAAAATTAGTTGCCTTACCGATTTGTTTTTCAAAAATAATTCCTTTACAATGTAGTGCAAACTAGGGAACAATATCAACTTTTACTTAAGCCCGATATCATGCATTATCCTGTTATTAAGCTTAAGTAATCCATGCAGCAAAAATCCCCAAAAGAAAACTTACCAAGCCACAGACTAGAAATAATTAAAAATTACAAGCCAAAACCAATAAAGACATAAAAATACTTAATTAAAAAATAATAATTCGAGGTCCAAGTTGATTCTCTGAATGTTGAGTCCAGTCCTAATTTTGAGGTTTACCTAAAAAGTTAAACACTATTGGGGGTGAGCTTATGAAAAGCTTAGTGTGAGTTGAATAATTATTTAAACAGGCAAAAACGTCAAATACAATGAAACATATTAGCGTCAACAGAAGAAAACAAAACCATCATAGGAATTTTATGCCATTACATAGCCATTATCAAATTAATGTCAAATGGTGTATGAGCATAGGTCATTATTCATTCGAGTAACAATCATTAATTTCGATACCATTCAATATAACAAAATGCAATGCGTAGCATAAATCAATAACATTAAAATATGTTGTGCACATGATGCAATGCAAAAAGGTTCCTACCCATACCATCCACTACACACCATGAGTTCTCCAGAATCCATTTTCCAAACTCCAAAACATTATGAGCATAGCTCGATGTGGTAAAACCACCGAATAATCAATAATGCAAAAAATTTGCTAGATATCAAATAGTGCGATACAATCACCAATAGCATATAATATGAAATAAAATCACCAATCCCCTCGGTACTCTAGGTGCAATGCACTGAATACGAATAATGCGGACTTAATATGCTGCCGGGTACTCCACAGAACTCCTCCGTCAACCACAAAATCCCAACCCAATGCATATGCAATATGTCACACAATCTCATAGATAATCATATCTCAATACTTTTCACATTCATTTGGCATGCTTAGCATGTCCTCAATAATCACATACTTTCAGTAAATGGAAACAGTGTTCCAATCTTTCAATTTACCATTATGTTGGTATCAATCAATATTGTTCAATTTCATATCCTTTACGAATTTTCATTGTGCATAAATAACACCCTTTTCAGTACACAATATAACAAATATCTCATGGGTTTAAATCATACAAAACCTTAATAGCTCAACACATTACATCGTTCAGTCAAACATTCTCATATCTCATAGCTCAAATATGCAATTACAATCAATCAAACATCCATACTATCAAACTAGCAACTTTTCCAACATGTCAATCTTTTAAGGCTCGAAACATACTTGGTTCAACCACTCACAAAATCAATAATTTGGCTATGAAGACAATACAATAAGCAAAGTAATTTATCATATATAACATGATATTTAACATTTTCAGACAATTTTATGAGTTTAGGACCCACACCTTATTTTTTGCTTTCTCACAGCGTACTAGCGAATCTTCCAATTTTCCTTAATAATTCCTTAAACAAACCTAAACCAAAATTCAGTATAACTTCAATAAATTTACCATTAACCAGCCCCCAAAAGCCCACTTACGATTTCAAATAGATCGTTGAAATTATAACTACTTTATGAATCCAAACTAATTAGATTCCTTACATTATATCGATGCAAACCCTACATACAATCGTTCTTCACCTTGGCGGATGATTTGGGGTGTTTGGGTGAATACCTAATTCAATAATATACTGGAAAATTAGTAGCTAATTAATTATTAAATTCCTTCATTTAATCAATTCATAACCTTTACCCAACAACTATGTTGAAATAACAAACTAGTTACCCTTAATTGCACTTACGCTTTACAATTTGTGGGATCCAAATGGCCAATCAATCAAGAACGTTTTTCTGTAACAGTCTGGTTTATACCCTAGTCATAATAGTATTTTTGGGACCACATATCCGAGTCTAATAATTATTTTAAATATATTGATCGTGCTATTTATATGTGAATTAGTATATGTGAAAATTTCGTATGAAAATTTAATCGTTTGTGTGCTTAATTTGATAAAAGGATCTAATTGTGATCTTCTATTTGTTACATTGCTGATTTGATATGTCTTTGTACATGAAAGGTCCTTATGTTCCAATTGGACCATTAACATGATTAATGGACATTAATGGCCTTAATATATGTGATTTTATAATGTTTTATTATAAGGGCAAATTGGTAAAATGAATAATTGTTAATTAAAGTAAACTAAAAGCATGAAATAAGCCATTTTGTTTTAATCCATAGCCGAAATTAGCAAAGAAAAAGAAGAAGAAAGAGCTTTTAGGGTTCGGCTAAATAATTTGAGGATTAAGGCATGTATTTTGATCCGTTTTTGATAATTTTTATATTTTTGTGATCGTTGCTTAGAAATCTATCAAGCCCATGTCTCAATTTCTGACTTTTTTGATGATTTTGAGTTATGCCATTAATAAAATTATAAGTTTTGTGAAGTTAGTTGTTGGTAAATGGAAGATATGTTTTGGGTTAACATATTTTTTCTTTGAAATTTTGATGAATTTGAGTAAAATGGGCTAAATTGTGAGAATTGTAAATTGAGGGACTAAAATGTGAAATAAATGAAATATGTGGGTTTGTATGAATACTATGTATATTCGGCTAAGTTTGTGTAAAAAGAAATTTTGTGTATTTTGTGTATTTTTTTATTTTGTGAATTAAGGACTAAAGTATCAAAATATGAAAATTTGAGGGCTAATTTGTAAAATGCCCTTAATATGTGTTTTTGGATTGATTTGAATGTTTTGGTGAATAAAAGAGTTAAATTTGAATTTATATAGATTACGAGCCAAAGAAAACAAAATTAGATCTGGGAAAGTAGAAAGTCGTTGAATAGTCGACTCTGTTAGTTCAAATCCGTACAAGGTAAGTCAATATACAAATAAATGTGTTTTGAATTGAATTACTATCGATTATATGCTATTGAACTATGATGAATGACTATATGAGTTGATAAATATGTTACATCCGAGAAAGTATCAACAAAGTTTCGGCGTCTGAAAAGTCTTGTAAGAACCTTAGGAATAGTTAGGATACATATGTCATGACATAGGATCCGATATGTGTTTTCGTGTAAGACCACATCTGGGACATTGGCATTGACTTTTGATTTACGTGTAAAACCATGTCTGGGACATCAGCATTGTAATTGATTTCGTGTAAGACCCTGTTTGGGATAGTGGCATCGATATTTGATTACATGTAAAACCACGTCTAGGACGTTGGCATTGTACGAGCTTTCCGAGCTATCCAAGTATCCTTATTGATTTCAAATGGTTCAATGGGCATTTTGAGAAAAATGAATGACTATGTGAATATGTATCTGATTCAGGCATGTATGAAATATATATTAAGTTTGAGAATGAAAAGTAAGTATATGTTTATATGTGTGAACATATGAAGTATTTTTGTATTATTTGGAAATGTGATGTACATGTGAGCAAATGGTTCTAAGTATTTGAGCTAAATGAGAAATCTGAACTTGACATTGAATTATGCTGTGATTCATATAAATGATTTTTTTATACTTGTGATTTGTGATAAGTTTATATGTATATGGCTTACTAAGCTTTTGAAAGCTTACTTTGTGTGTGTTTGCATTGTTTTATAGATATCGTAGCTATCGTGTAACACCCCTTACCCGTATCTGACGCTGGAACAGGGTACGAGGCATTATCGGAGTTAATCGTTCAAAAACATGCAAAAACTAGGCTACAAGATTTCTTTTATTACAAAACTTTTCATACACCTGCATGTTGTCCCTTATTTGGGTCTACGAAGCCCAAAACATACATCGGGATTGATTTGGGATAAAACTGAGAACTTTGAGAAGTTTCAGGAAAACTTAAAAATTTTTCCCATGAAATAAGGTCACATGCTTGTGTCCTCAGGCCGTGTAACTCTCTGTTTATGACATCAGTATACAAATCGAACCACACACTCGGGCCACATGCTAGTGTCTCCAAGCCGTGTCCATCACACGGTTGAGACACATGGCTGTGTCTCAGCCCGTGTGGCCAACACTTAGGCTATTTTCCAAGCCTTCATGTTACCTATAATCCCTTACAGCCTTATGCACATCAAAATCACAAATCCTGCCATCATTTTAGTGATAAAACACCCTTTAGTAGGACACATTCATAACATTGACATGTCCTCTTACAAGTAATGCACCTACTCATAACATACCAAGTCTAGATTCATTAATTCACATTCATAGGACCGTCATTTTGGTGACCACTTTTACCATTATGCTATGTTACCAACTTACCCCTCGAGCACTCATATTCAACCATCGTTATGTTGTTTTTATAACATATAATTACTACATAGCTATGATCACCTCAAATGGTCATAGAGAATACATCTAACACACATGTCATATTACCAACCATATATGGCAACCAAACATAATCACATCATAAACATTAGATATAATATGAATAGCTAGATTTACAAACCGTAATCAATATGAGCCACATCTCATGGCCATATACATATAACTTAATATAAGCCAATAAAAGTGGCCAAAATCATAATAACACACGCCATAAAACTAGATCCCTATACATGCCACTCACTTGAAAATTTCTAACATATGCTTCATTATTCCAAAGGTAGTGACTTGATAGTGTGATGCTGCCTCCGACGATCTCCAACCCCAAGCTAATCTGACAAAGCTAAAAGAAATGGTAAAAGAAATGGGAAGGTAGGAGTAAGCTTCATGCTTAGTAAGTCCATATGAAAATAATAAGCAATTTATCAATATGCTTCCACCAATTCTTACAACATGATCTCCAAGTAATACTATCATGATTGCCTTTTTACCTATGTTCAAGTGAAGTAGTTTTCTCAAGTCATAATCATTAAATTATTTATATCTAGAGCTATAGAACTCCAAATTAAGTTCTGCTAATTTTCCCAGAAACTAGACTCACACATATTCTTACCATAAAATTTTCAGAATTTTTGGTTTAGCCAGTTAGTACAGTTTATTCTTCAAAGTCACTCCTATTCTGTTGTTTGACAGATTCAACCTTACCCCTATTCTGTTGTTTGACGGATTCAACCTTTCTTTACTAAAAATTAATTATCTCCTCACACGGGATTCGAATAATGTTCCTGTTTGTTTTTTTTTGAAAATAGATGCATTAAGGATTCTAATCATATAAATGTTAACCCATAATATTTTTTTTACAATCTTTAATGATTTTATCAAATCAGGACGGGGGATTTCGAAATCATTCTGACTCTGTCTCACAACAATTTAAATAATTCATAATATGAAACTCCTTTGATCACACCTTTCCTTCTATGTGAAACTAGACTTATTAAGCTTTAATTTTATATTTTATTCAGCTTCTAACTCAATTTCCAAAATTTTTGGTGGATTTTTAAAGTCACACAACTACTGCTATCCAACACTATTTTGTGCAATCTAATGATAACTATCATATGTTCACTTTCAACTAATCATGAACTCACCATTTCATGAATTCCATGTTCAAATGTACAATATAAGTTAACATGATATTGCAACAAAATTCATAATCATAATTCATACATCTTAGTTCACCGATGTCTCAACATTTCAAAGTCTGAATAATCATAAGCTTAGTATACATACCTGTACCACTCGTAGTATAGTATACAACCATACCTTCCGTAGCATGTCCTCTTCAGGAATTTTCCTTACATCATCCATTGTATTACCCATTGAACACTCAGAATACTATTGGATATGCAGAACACTTGCACATAGGTGCCACATATACATACATAGCCAAAGCTACCTCATAACATGTAACGCTCGCAATGGAGCTACTCACGGGCTTGCTCATAAAAGCTATCGGTCAAGGAGTAGCTACACAGGCTGCTCACACAAGCTGTCAAGTATTCGACCAACTCAAGGATTACCTAGCCACTAGTAGAACACACAAGACCATTTCCCGAAACCCAATGACATGCATCACATCCATAATGAATTTGGAAGAACTTAACGAGCTCAGATGTCACATGTATCGCATCCATTATGAACTTAGACCGACTCAACAAGCTTGAATGCTCGCATCAATAATGAACTTGGACCAACTCAATGAGCTTGAATGCTTCAAATATATCACAAACTTGGACCAACTCAACAAGTTCAAATTTATTACATATATCACGAACTCGGACCAACTCAACGAGCTCGAATTCTCGCATCCATAATGAACTCGGACTAACTCAATGAGCTCGGATGCTTCACATATATCACGAACTTGGACCAACTCAACAAGTTCAGATTTCTCACATATATCATGAACTCAGACCAACTCAATAAGCTCGGATGCTCGCATCCATAATGAACTCGGACCAACTCAACGAGCTCGGATGCTTCACATATATCCAAACATTAAAAACATGCTACAACACAACATTATTAGCATATGCACTTACCATCGTAAACATATAATTCATCACAACTAAATTAACATGCCAATTTAGATTGCAGCCAAAATAAGAATTTCATTAACAACATGCTTATTTCATCATATGAACTTACTTGTTTCAATGGAATGTCATATTCCATCAAACTTCCAATGTATTCAATCATCACAAAAATGTTATTAACATTGGGCATCACTTTCTCATACATAACCCCATCAACATATAATTCAATACAATCATAGCAAAATATATTTCAAGTATATTAACAATAACATGGATAACATGTTTATTTAGTCACACGGACTTACCTCGAATGCAATTTCGGCTAATTACGCCGTTTTAGTCCATAACCTTGTACTTTCTAATTTAAGCCTGAATCTCGATTTCTTGATCTAGAATGATAAAATTCACTACTTTAATCATCACATGAACCAATACACTCCATAATTTATACTTTGGAAAATGATCATTTTGCCCCTAGACTTTCACAAAAATTATGATTTTACCCCTAGGCTCGTAAATCAATTTTATCGAATTTCCTCCTTTGCCAAGCCTAGCCGAATTTCTTTTATAACTATAGCAACTCACAATTCAATTATTTCACACATTTACAACTTATTTTACAACTTTACAAAATAATCCTTTTTAGGTGTTTTCATGCAAACTTCTTTCACAAAAGTTGTTTATTACACAACCAAGACTCATCTTCTTCCATAAAAATTCAGAAAACAACATAAATGCTCTCATGAAAAAACCTAGACTCATCACTTACTTGCAAGAGAACTAAGTGGCTAAAACTTTAGGCTCTTAAAACCCCCTTGTTTGCTGCCATTTTCGGTGGAAGAAGAAGAAGGATGAAAAAAAATGACAACTTTTTTACTTATTTTATTTTATGGTCAAATAAGTCACCTAATGCCACCAAACTTTGACTATTCTCTATTTCTTGTCCCCTATGGCCGGCCAAGCACATTTTCAGGGTCTATTTGCACTTTAAACACCCCCAATTATGATTCTCTAGTAATATAACACATTTGGCTAATAAAACAAAACTTTTGCCCTTAATGTGATTTAGTCCTTTTTCGCAATTAAGCTCCCAAACACTAAAATTAATTCACCAAATTTTTCATGCACTCATATAATTATGCTATAAAACATAAAATAATATTAAAAATAATTTCTTATCCTCGAATTTGTGGTTTTGAAACCACTATTCTAATTAGGCCCAAAATCAGGCTGTTACATATCGGGAGCTCGAGGATCGTCGAGGATCATCACCACACTATCAAACTCTATTTTGGTACATTTTGAATGTGTAAATATTGGAGTATGGCATGTATAGCGTAGAGGTAGTTGAATATGTTTTTTGAAGTGTATATTTAGCCATGTGACATGGCTTAATTATGGTTGAACATATGGTTTGATTTTGGTATATGATATGTGATGCAAATTATGTCTATGTGATGTGTTCTTGAATGACCAAGTGAATTGGTAAGTTTGGTAAGTTTTGGTGTGTGTTTATTTGACGATTTGGTAAGATTTTGGTATGAGAATGAATGATTTAAAATGAGGTTATGAAACAAATGTTTAGATATGATTTTGTCTTATGTTTTGGCATAATTTGGTATGGCTATTAAGCATGAGATTGGTTGATAATGTTATGGCATGATTGGTGTATGTATTGGTTGTGAAATGGTTGAACATGTGGTATCCAATTGATGCTTATTTGTTGCTTGTAGGTAGAATCCTTAACGGGTGGCATTTTGGCCTTGTAAATGGCCTATTTTTTTCCATAGGGGTTGTGTCTCAGCCGTGTTGCTTGAGGGCCATTTCGAAATGAGCCTGGGCAAACCACACGGTCACACACACGAGCATGTGCTAGGCCGTGTGGCCAAGTCAGTTTCGACCACGGGCTAGACACATGGGATTGATTGGGCGTGTGGCCCAAGTCAGTAGCCTCCCTAATTTTCGCATAGTCTGGCACACGGACATGTCTTGTGGTCGTATGGACAAGTCAGTATGTTTGCCTTGTTTTGACACGGCCTAGACACACGGGCGTGTCTAATGCCGTGTGAGGCACACAGCCTGTTCACACGGGCGTGTAAGCTATACAACTTTGAAAAATGTTTAAGTTTTGAAAAGTTTGTATGAGCTCGATTTAGTCCCGACCCCTTTCTAATGCAAGCTTAAGGTCTCGATGACCTATATAAGAAACTCTATGGTAATGTTTAACTATGATTGTGAATGATGTATATGAATTGTTCGTAAAATGTTTCGATTTGTCCGGTAATGCCTTAAACCCTAGTCCGGCAATGGATATGGGTTAGGGGTGTTACATTTTCCCTAATTGAAATGGGTTTAAAAGTTGATTATGAGGGTTCAAGAACTCAAATTAATGCTGGAGAAATATATGCAAGAACCAAAAAACAAAATAGCCTCCTTCTTGTAAATAGGCGCATGCACCACCACCCATGGTAACCAAAATTGGGGTTGAATTTTAAAACAGTTTGAGATCTCATTAAATTATGAAAAAATACCTTTGAAATAATTTAAAATCCCCCAAATTCTAGATCTAGAAATTTAGGTTTTTAATGGACAAGATTAATTAAGAAATTAAAGAGAGAAGAGACCTTACCCAAGTTAGTCTAGA
Organism: Gossypium hirsutum; assembly: GCF_007990345.1. Lineage (NCBI taxonomy): Eukaryota > Viridiplantae > Streptophyta > Magnoliopsida > Malvales > Malvaceae > Gossypium > Gossypium hirsutum. The sequence continues at coordinate 71,745,351 of NC_053427.1, forward strand.
GAAATGACAATGACACTTTCTTGGCAATGTTCGGGATCGATCTTGGAGTTCAAGATTTTACATTTTGGGCTGATTCATGGTCGAGAATATGTTAACAAATCTTGTGGCAAAAAGAAAAAGAACAAAAAAAGAAGAAGAAAGAGATGGTAAAACTAGGTGTAGGTGACGATAACAATGGAGGAAAGGAAAAAAAATTAAAATCAAAGAGAAAGAGAGGAGGAGAGGAATGGCTAAGACAATGAGGAGGACGATTAAAGGCTAATTATTAGTAAAAAATTAATATTTATACCTAGGTTAATTAGGCTTGGATGGCCCACACATTAAAACAAGGGGTTTTTGTCAAAAAATTAAATTATTTGTATGGGAAGGGAATTGAAGTTAGGACCTCAAGGATAAATTCCCTAATGTTTAACCTTCAAACCAATAACTCATTTTTGATATAATTTGAAATATTTATTTTAAAAAACAAGACATGTCACATAGTAGGGTTTAAGGTAAAATTTGCATAATAATAAATATGTTGAGAGAAGAGATTTGAACTTGGGTTTCAAGAAATGTTACACTAACACTTAACCAACAAACGAATACCTCATTTATTTCCTAAAAATGCATAGATAATTTAAAATTTTAAGGCATTATCACTCTCTCGATTCACAAACCCGATTCAACTAACCCCCGATTTTTAGGATGTTATAATTCTCCCTTCCTTAAAGAAATGTTGTCCTTGAAATTTTCTTGGTCACAAAATCTATTACCCTTTTTCCTTCAAACTAGGCCACCAAGCTTTCGCTGCGCAACTTTGATTCCAACACAATTCCAAACAATGCGTCTCCTTAAATTCCTAATATATATTTTGTATATCTAATTAAGGAACGTTACTAACAGATACCTCTACTCTAATTCCCAATTTTGATAGAAACTCTACTAGATTACGCTTACCATAATATCTACAAATGGAAATCCTAGCTAATCTAACAGTTTCTCCGGTAATAACTACTACAACCTTTCATTGAGGTCTGACTCATCTAGCCCACTTTAAGGGTCTCGGATTTGGTTCAGTGGAAGCAGACTCTCTCCTTTTTCAAACTTTGTTATTTTCCTTTCTTTTGCACTCCAAGCATTTATTCTCTCTCTTTATATTAGTCCTTTCAACCATAATCTTGAAAAACTTTTCTAAAACTCCTAATATCGCTTGGGATAGACAATGCATCATCCCTAGCCTTATTGTTTTCGCCTTCAGAAGTAGGCACAGTTATGATGTTAGTCTTCTTAGGGTTAGGCACAATTCCTTGAAAAGAAAATAACTCAAATTGGGTAGCTCGACGCTGAGCCCTATGGTTCCTCATTCTACAATTGTTAATTATGTATCCTATGGTCTTAAATTTGATCTACAGTTTCAGAAAAAATAATCACTAGCTAACTTCAGTCAATTTTCAGTTTCCTATCTTACAGTTTCAAAGAAAAATTAAATACTAACTATTTCAGTTCTATTTCTATAGTAATACACCTCAAGTGTTTACCTATAACTTAACAGCATCTTTTCTATGGCAACTGGCATCGGAGTCTCAGACCTGATTTTCTTTGTAGAATATCATTTTGAAAATTCTCTGTGGCTTGTTTTTCCCAAATTTCCTCTTTTTCATGTATGCATGTAACACCCCTAACCCGTATCCATCGTCAGACTAGGGTTAAAGGCATTACCAGACAATTCAGAACATTTAACATTCATTTCATAAACATTATAGCATCAGAGATCAAACCTCAATATAGAGTCCCTTATATGGGTCATCAAGACCTTAAACATGCATTATAAAGGGGTTGGGACTAAGCCGAACACATACAAAATTTTTCCAGAACTTAAACATTTTTCACACAAGTACAGGTCACATGCTCGTGTGAACAAGCCGTGTGCCTCACACGGCATTGGACACGCCCGTGTATCTAGGCCATATCCAAACAGGGCATATATACTGTCTTATTCACACGACCACAAGACATGCCCGTGTGTCTTGGTTGTATTCAACACTGACTTGGGTCACACAGCTAGCCACACGCCCGTGTGCCTTGGCCGTGGTCAAGCCTGACTTACAAATGTAGGGTACCCTAAGGGACACACGGCCGTGTAACATAACCGTGTGTTTCACACAACTGAGACACACACCTGTGTCCCTGCCTGTGTGGAAAAAAAATAGGCCATTTAAATAGCCAACTTGCCATCCCAATTGGGTCAAACCTACAAGCACCAAACCAAGCATATTTGCACAACATTATATGACCAATTCACAACCAAAACATAAGCCATGCATGACATATCATTGCCAATCAACTACATACTCATAAGCCTTACCAATCTATATCAAACATAAGTCAAAAGCTTATCAAAACATTTACCATCATTTACCATTTCTTTTATCCGACTCAAACATATCAAATATAACATTTTGCATCACATATCTTTTACCAAAACCATAACATATCCACAACCATTCTAAACCATATCACATGGCTAAATATAAACATTACAAAACCTATCCAAAGTATTTCTAGCCTATACATGCCATACTTTACTATATACATTTTCAAAAGGTACCAAAATGAGATTTGATAATGTGGTGACGATCCTCGATGATCCCCGAGCTCACAGTAGCTTCGATACCTATAAAACAATGCAAACATACACAGAGTAAGCTTTCAAAAGCTTAGTAAGCTCGTACCAAAAATCATCAACAGTATATAAAATACAAAACATCAACACACAAGTACTTATAACTTCTCAATTCATCTATCAATTTTAAGCCAACACCATCCATATGTTCTTATCAATTCAATGAACTTTATTAGAATAATACCATCTACCACATAGGTATCATATGTACCTGAACCTTCCCAAATTCATTCATTTTCATTCTCACCTCTTGTTTAGATATTTTAAGACTTTCTGAAGATTACCAATGCTTTAAACATCCACACACTTAGTGCTTTAAAGATTACCCAAAGCTATAATAATTCTACACACTTAGTGTCATCTCAATTAACCGAAGTTATCTCAGTATCGCACACTTAGTGCCTCATATAGCCGAAGCTAGTTTAAATCGCACACTTAGTGCCAAATACGATTAATTTCTCATCGTATTCATCCAAATCAAGTATATATACAATCTATGAATAATCAAACATCAAAGCATACTTGCAATATCAAGTTTTACGTACGAATTTACCTCGTATTCGGTTGACTCAGACAGTTTACTCTATAATCTTCGACTTCCCTCGGACTAAATCTGAATTCCTCTTTTCTTGATCTATATGTATTCAAAATTAACCCTTTTTATTTACCAAATAATTCAAATCAATCCATATACACACAATTAGGGCTTTTTTCAAACTAGCCATCATATTTTCACATTTCGACACTTTAGTCCCTAAATCACAAAATCACAAAATACACATAATTTGCATATACTCATGCTTGGCCAAATTCTCCTAGTACTCATACTAGACCACACATTTAATTTATTTCTCATTTTAGTCCCTCAATTTCTCATTTTCACAATTTAGTCCATTTTACTCAAAATCATCAAAAATCCAAAGACAAAACATGTAAACCCAACATCAAACTTTCATTTATCAACAACTAACTTTACAAAGCTTAAACTCATCATCAAAATTAGAAATTGAGGTATGAGTTTGATAGTATACAAAACAACCATTACAAAAACGTAGAAATTATCAAAAATCGATCAAAGTACAAACTTAAATCAAAAGAAACCAAGGCCAAACCCTAGGTAAGCTTTTCCCTTTTCTTTTTCTTGAGATTTTTGGCAATAAGGATGAATGATTCATCCATTAACATGTTTTTTTATTAATATATGTTTAATATGCTAATGACCAAAATACCCCTTTAATAAACCATTTTAAATTCACATATAATAAGGCTAAAAATGTCCATTATACATGTAAATGGAATAATAACCACATTAGGACCTCTCAATTATAAAGCCAAGTCAAATAGACACTTTTAACATCTAGCACACAACTTTTACATTTTCCACAATTAGGTCCTTTCTATTAAATTAAGCACACAAACATTTGAATTTTCATACGAGACTTTCACACATGTTAATTCACATGTCATAAACACAGGAAATAATATTTAAACATTTCTCTGAAGCGAATTTGTGGTCCCGAAACCACTATTCTGATTAGGGTCTAAACCGAACTGTTACAATGCATGCAAACTTACTTAAGTAGATTTAAAAACTTGGTCTGAGGTTTTAAACCAAGGATCTAATACCACTAAATTGAGAAGGCTACATTAGCCACCGAAATGGCTAAGCTAACTTACGTTACTTTTTAACACTTTAAATAAACTCATTTTAGACAAAACCGTAGTTGTACTTTGAGTTAGCTTAAAAGCATTCATTCATTAGGTCATGTATGCTTAGGTTTCATTTTATTGTTGACAGTGTTGTTTTAGAAAAACCGTTTGCTTGTCACTCTTCTTTTAAAAAAACTCGAAGTTAAACTAATGTAGCAGAAAAACCATTTTTCAAGTCATTTTAGAAAATTAGTTGCCTTATCGATTTGTTTTTCAAAAACAACTCCTTTGCAATGTAGTGGAAACTAGGGAAGAATATCAAATTTTACTTAAGCCTGATAGCATGCATTATCTGATTATTGTGCATGAGTAATCCATACATCCAAAAATCCTTAAAAGAAAAGTTATCAAGCCACAAACCAGAAATAATTAAAAATTACAAGCCAAAACCAATAAAGACTTAATAATACTTAATTAAATAATAATCCGAGGTCCAAGTTGATTCTCTAAATGCTGAGTTCGGCCCTAATTTTGAGGTTTACTTGAAAATATAAACACTATTGAGGATGGGCTTATGAAAAGCTCAGTGTGAGTCGAATAATTATTTTAACGAGTAAAAACATAAAATACACTGAAACATATTAGCACCAACAGAAGAAAACAGAACCATCATAGGAATTTCATTCATTACATAGCCATTATCAAATGGATGTCAAACGGTGTATGAGCATAGGTCATCATTCATTCGAGTAACAATAATTAATTTTGATACCATTCAATACAAAAAAAAATAGACTTCGTAGTATAAATCAATAACATTCGAAAATGCATAGCTCAATGTGGTAAAACCACCGAATAATCAATAATGTAGAAAATCTACCCCTTAATTTTTCAAACATTTATATTTTCAACAGACTTAGCGGCCTTAACTTTTTAAATCATCTATACATTTTTAAAAAATCAATGAGGTATTAGTTTGTTGGTTAAGTGTTAGCGTAATGTTTCTTGAAACCTAAGTTCAAATCTCTTCTATCGCAATATTTTTATTATTTTGCAAATTTTGCCTTAAACCCTAGTATGTGACTGGAACGACGGAAATGTGCAAGTGTACACAATCGTAAAAAGTAATAAAGTGATAGTTAAATGTCGAGTTATCGTACCCACGGGGACTGTGAAAAGGATTATTTATGAATGTAATTTAAAACACTTCAGTGAAGAAAAATATTTTGTTTTAAAAAGGGTAATTAAGAAAAATAAGATTTTAAATTAAATAACTAAAGAAATAAATCTCAAATGAACGATTTCAAAATATGATTTAATCAAGATGACATAATTGTGTTGATTTAATTACATTTCTTTAACTTAGAATTATTAAACTCATGCTTATGTTGTTACGAATAAATTCACGGCAACTCGGTAATTTGCTAACTTATGAACATATTCACCTACACAAATCCATTTATCTCTTAACATATCCCTATGTTAATTCAAATGATTAAACAAATTTTAATAAGCAAACATGTTATGGCACATACATATTCATTAAATTGAACTAATCTCTTGCATATCCCTATGTCAATTCAACCGATTAATTAAATCTAATAAGCACATAAAAAACTATGTGAGTTAACAAGGTATTCCTACCTTGAAACAGTTTAATCACAATAGTCTTGCAAGTTATGCAAGGCAAGTGTATTGCCAGATACATTGCTAATTTAACCTTTAGCTGCTTTAGAAGAATAAACATGCACTGATTAAGTATTGCGTCCATTAATTACAATTTCAATACATTTAAATAATTAATTCATTAGCTACCTCACAATTGTAATGCAAGAATAACTTAGGCATGATTTTACTTAATTAAGCATTTTACAAAGGCCTATAACAGCATAAACACAATTTTAATAATTTAAGTAGATGAAATGCAATCAAACCAACACAAATTAAATTCAAGCTAAACTGATTAAATTAACCATTCCAACAACATAAATATTCATAGATATGTTTGTCATAACAACAATAAAAATTAAAGAGATAGGGAACAAGAATCAAATCCGGTGTTTTTCCGTGGCTTGACTATGTCGCTTCGTCTTCGTTCTTTGTTTTCCTCGCCGATCAAGACTACTATGAACACTTCAATGTTGCTTAAAAATGGCTGAAGAATAACCCTTTCCCAAGCGGAGAAATCGGCACAAGAGCAAGGGACTTGAAATGGAAAAATGAGAGGAGAAAGTGAGAAAGGAGAGAAGAGATATGAATGAATTGAGGTGTGCTTTGAATGATCAGCCAAGGGTGGCAGCTAAAATTTTCTAAAAATAGCAGCCAAAGAGCCACCCTTTGGCCGGCCATCTATGTGGCAAGTTGATGGCTTCAACTTTGCTAAATATGGCTTGGGGCAAATCCATAGAGCCACTAATTGTGGAGGAGCTTGAATGCAACTTTGACAAGTCTTCAAGGGCTTCTTTGCAAACTTAATTAATCAGCTAATAAGCTGATTTGGTTCAGCATATGAATGGTTTTGGGCTACCCAATCCTTGGCCGGTTCAGTTCAATCTGTTCGGTTTAACTGGACCACTTTTTCTATAATTAATTAATAATAATTTATTTAGCCCAAATTAAATTGGGTATAAATTAAAATTAACTATATTATGAATTAATATACATAATTGGACCGTATTAGTCTAGAAATTAATTCACCTCGATACTTCAAATTTCTTCTCGGCATTGTGCTTCTAGCAGTGTTTGCCGAGCCATTTTTCTCCCTTTGTGCAAATCTGTCAAAAATAACCAAAATTCATGAAAAATAATTATAAAATTAAATAAGTTCCAAAATGTTCATATTTTAAGTGCACTTTAATTATTTTATAAAAATTAATTATTTTTCGACAAGAATTTAACCAAATTCGCATGAATTTAAGTTAAAAAGGGTATGAAAAAGTGTGTAAATTTTTGTGTTTCCAGTGACATGCCTTGTTTTTAAAATAAATATTTCAAACTATATCAAGAATGAGTTATTGGTTTGATATTTAAACATTAGTGAATTTATCCTTGAGGTCCTAACTTCAATTCCCTTCCAATGCAAATAATTTAATTTTTTTGACAAAAACCCTTATTTTAATGTGTGGGCTATCCAAGCCTAGTTAACCTAGGAATAAATATTAATTTTTTACTAATAATCAGCCTTTAATCATCCTCCTCATTGCCATAGTTGTTCCTAAAAATGTATCCATTTATTTTCTAAAAATGTATAGAAATGGCCCTTGAAGACTCATTCAATTTGCATTCAAACCCCTCCATTATTCATGCCTTTCAAGATTTGCCCCTTCGTAAAAATAGAATGTTTGAAATATTCAAACATGCCACATGTGTGGTTGGATGATAAACTAAACTTTATACATATTTTTATCCCATGCTTAGCCCATTTATGAATGGTCTCTCCTTAGATTTGGTGAATTCGATACTCCTAATCCTTTAATTTCATGTTTTATACTTAAGAAAGCATAGGAGAGTAAAAAGAGTGAGAAATGGGCCGAAAAAGGAGAAAATAGACCCACGTGGGAAATCAACACGGCCTGGACTTCCTCATACGGGCGTGTCACACGGCCATCTCCATTTGGCAGGATTCAAGCACGACTTACATGGGTAGACTACACGCCCGTGCCTATTCAACAGCCTTGAGCACGGGCTCGAGTAATCGCACATGGGCGTGTCCCTACCAAGCCCAAGTATAGTTTTATTTGGAAAAGGCCAATTTTTAGGGCTCTTAGGCATTCAAAAGCCTATTTAAACACCTGAGGAGGCACGTAAGAGGAGGACGCAGAGTAGGAAGCAAGGAATTACTCAAGGAAAGCAGATTGATCCATCTTAGAAGCTAGATTCATCATTAAGACTGAAGATCTCCCTTCAAGTTCCTTCAGGAGTTTTGGGTTTTCTTATGTTTTGTTATCTTTATGCTTTTGAGATGTTTTCTTTCATAAGGATGAACTAAATCCCCTAAATATCTAAGGGGAATGAAAGCTAAGACGGATCTTGTTGTTATTATCTGAATTGTATGATAAATATTTGACTTGTTCTTAATTATGTGTTCTAAATTCTTGTTTTGATATTTCAGGATATTGATTCAAGTTAAGCTCTTATTCAGAGGAGGAATAGACCCTGTCTAAGAGTAAATTTGTCATAATTAAGTAGAGTTGATTGCACGCCTAGAGATAGGGTGATAAGATTTTGCCGGATTAGGGTGAAACCTAATAAAGGAATCCATAGATCGAGTTAATGCAATTCTAGGGTGTTAATTAGAAAGAGATTTAAATTATTCAACCTAAGGTTAGATGTTATTAGTCTCGAGAGAGATAATAATATAACTTAGGGAATTCTACGGATCAAGTCAAATGAATAAATCGTCTGATACAGAGTCAAATAACAAGTGAAGTCTAGGTGGATCTTTCCTTAGGTATTGTCTCCACCTTAGGTATTGTCTTAATCAATCGAATTTTCCAAAAAGTATTTTCCCAAATTTTCTTTCTGTGCATTCTTAGTTAGTAATTAGTTTAGATAACCAAACCTCTTAATTTTTAGGCTAGATAATAAAAAAGAAGTAAATACTAGTACTCGTAGTTCCTTTGGGTTCGACAATCCGGTCTTGTTGAACTATACTACTGTTTGATAGGTACACTTGCCTTAATCATGATAATAAGTTAGTCTCAAGAACAATTCATTTATAAATTTTTAAAACCTGTTACGAATATCACGCATCAGGTTTTTAGCGCCGTTGTCGGGGAACTATGATATTAGGAACACTCGATTTTTATTACTTTAGCCATTTTACTTTTATTGTAATTTAAATTTTTATTTTCTTTTCTAATTTTTCTTTTATTTTCTTCTGACAGGTTTTTCTAGTTTATGATCAGAAGAAACCCGTCAGGACCACTACTTTTTGACGGTGAGATCGACCACACAATTCACAAAAATCGAAGAGAAAGAAGGCGAAGCCTAAGATACACAGAGAATGAGCAAGAGGATGACACTTCAACCACAACTGAGGAGATGGCTGAAAACCAAGAAAATTCGCTACCTCCTGCGATTGCTGCTGATCCAGTAAATCAGAATCCTGCTCCACACACTGTGTATGATTATGCTAAACCTAATTTAACAGGAACTGAATCGAGCATAGTCAAGCCTACTGTTGCTGCAAATAATTTTGAACTGAAACCTAACACCATTCAAGTGATCCAACAGTTTGTTAAGTTTGATGGTTTGCAAGACGAGGATCCCAACGCTCACTTGGAAAATTTCTTAGAGTTTTGCGACACTTTTAAAATTAATGGCATTTCTGATGACGCCATTTGCCTTCAGTTGTTTCCCTTTTTGTTGAGGAATAAGGCTAAACAGTGGTTGAACTCGTTGCCGCGAGGATCAATCACTACTTGAGAACAAATGAAAGAAAAGTTTTTATTAAAATATTTTCCGCCGACTAAAATGGCTAAATTACGTAATGATATCTCTTCTTTTGTGCAGATGGATTTAGAAACACTCTACGAATGATGCATGGGAGAGATACAAGGACCTTTTGAGAAGATGCCCTCACCATGGGTTACCACTCTGGCTACAGGTTCAAATCTTTCATAATAGCCTGAATCCTTCGACTTGACAAATGGTTGACGAAGCTGCTGGCGGAACCATCAATAATAAGACACCTGAAGATGCCTATGAATTTATAGAGGAGATGTCACTGAATAATTATCAGTGGCAAGTCGTGAGGACAAAGCCAGCGAAAATAGCCAGCGTTTGTAACATCGATTCGTCACCATGCTCTCTAATCAGGTAGAACTCTTGGATAAGAAAATTGATGGTTTTCTTAGTTCTTCACAAGTTCACCCAGTAATGCAGTGCGAAGCAAGTAGAGGTGGATCAAGCAATTCAGAATACCCACCCTATGGCCACAACATGGAGAACGAGCAGTTAAATTACACGGGTAATAATCCTCGATCTCAAAATAATCCTTATAGTAATACTTACAATGTAGGTTGGAGGAACCACCCAAATTTCTCATGGGGAGGCCAAGGGAATCAGAGACCACCACCTCTAGGTTTCCAACAACCATCCTACCAAAAAGAGAAAAAGCTGAACCTTGAAGAGATGCTAACAAAATTCATCTCAGTGTCAGAAACTCATTTTTAGAATACCGAGACAGCACTTAAAAATCAACAAGTGTCGATCCAAGGGTTCGAACCTTAGATAGGTCAGCTCGCTAAATTGATATCTAAAAAACCACCAAGAAGTCTACCTAGTAACACTGAACCCAACCCAAAAGTGCACGTGAAAGCAGTTACACTAAAGAGTGGGAAAGTGTTAGCTGAATCTGAAAAGAAGCCACCACAAGAAGCTGACAAAAAGGAGGTCGAACTCGAAAATAATAACAACTTAATGCCAAAAGAATATAAACCACCAATCCCATACCCAGCAAAGTTGAAAAAAGACCGCATGGATGCACAATTCGGTAAATTTCTTGAACTTTTTAAACAACTGCATGTTAACTTACCTTTTGTTGAAGGCATATCGCAGATGCCTACCTATGCAAAATTCTTAAAGGATCTTCTAACAAACAAAAGGAAGTTTGAAGACTTATCTACAGTGGAGCTTAATGAAGAATGCTCAGCCATACTCCAAAACAAACTGCCAACCAAACTGAAAGACCTAGGAAGTTTTACTATTCCCTGTTTAATTGGTAGTTTGAATGTTGATAAAGCACTAGCTGATTTAGGTACCAGCATTAATTTGATGCCATATAAAATGTTTCAACAACTTGGTCTTGGGGAACCTAAACCCGATGAGTATTCAATTAGCTGATAGATCTGTCAAATATCCTAGGGGAATTATAGAGGACGTACTTGTAAAAGTAGATACATTTATATTCCCTGTTGATTTCGTTGTGCTTGACATGGATGAAGATGTTGAGGTGCCTTTAATTTTAGGTCGGCCATTTTTAGACACTCCTAGAGTTGTAATTGATATGGGTGATGGTAAATTGGTACTTAGAGTAGGTGACAAAGAGATTATTTTTAAAATTTATGATGTCATGAGATTTTTTAGAGAACAGGATGACTCATGTTATTTTATCGACTCTATTGATCATGCTACTCAAGATTCTTTTCAGGAAATCGTACACAAGGACACGATGGAACTGTGTCTCGCCCAAGGAGAGGGGATGGATGATGATTCTGAAATAGGAACTGAACTAAACTCCAATGAAAGCTCCCCAAAACTAGCAGAATATGAGGGAATTAAGGTAAAAAATGAACTTAAGCAAAAACCCTCTATTGACGAACTTCCCAAACTGGAACTTAAACAATTGCCGAATCACTTGGAATATGCATTCCTTGAAAATAATTCCACATTATCGGTAATTATTGAATCCAACTTCCAACCTAAGGAGAAAGAGGAATTACTCCAAGTATTAAGAGAGCATAAAAGGGCCATAGCTTGGAATATTTCTGACATTAAAGGGATCAGCCCTTCTTTTTGCATAGACAAAATTTTAATGAAAGATGAATATAAACCATGCGTGCAAGCCCAAAGACGACTAAAACCCAACATGAAGCAAGTTTTTAAAGCTGAGGTAATTAAACTCCTAAATGCTGGAATTATTTATCCTATTTCTGACAGTTCTTGGATGAGTCCAGTACAGGTTGTTCCTAAGAAAGGAGGCATGACTGTTGTAGCTAATGAGAAGAATGAATTAATCTCAACAAGGACACTCACAGTTTGGAGAGTGTGCATTGATTATAGGAAGCTAAATGATGCCACGAGAAAAGAACACTTTCCTCTTCCATTCATTGACCAAATGTTGGAAAGATTGTCAGGACACATGTACTACTGCTTTCTAGACGGACTATCTGGCTATTTCCAAATCCCAATAGCTCCTAAAGATCAAGAAAAGACAACATTTACATGTCCATATGGTACGTTTGCTTATCGTAGAATGTCTTTTGGACTATGTAATGCTCCTGCTACTTTTCAGCGCTGCATGATGGCCATTTTTGACGAACTCGTTGAAGACGTCATGGAGGTATTTATGGATGATTTTTCAATTTTTGGTAACTCTTTCCATCATTGCCTAAAAAATTTAAAACGAGTGTTAAGAAGATGTGAAGAAACAAAACTTGTGCTTAATTGGGAAAAATGTCACTTTATGGTTCAAGAAGGTATTGTGTTAGGACATAAAATTTCTAGTAGAGGGATTGAGGTTGATAAATCTAAAATTGAAACCATTGAAAAACTACCCCCTAATTCGGTTAAGGTTATTATAAGCTTCTTAAGACATGCTGGGTTTTATAGAAGATTTATTAAAGACTTTTCTAAAATAGCTAAGCCTTTGACTAAATTACTAGAAAAAGATGTACCTTTTAATTTTTATCAAGAGTGTTTAGAAGCATTTAATACTTTAAAGGATAAACTGACTAAAGCTCCAATTATAATTGCACCTGATTGGAATTCACCTTTTGAACTAATATGCGATGCGAGTGATTTTGCAGTAGGTGCAGTTTTGGGACAGTGAACAGATAAACATTTTCAACCTATCTATTATGCTAGCAGGACTTTGACAGCCGCACAAGAAAACTACACCACCACGGAGAAAGAGCTGCTAGCTGTGGTTTTTGAATTCTATAAATTTAGGTCATATTTAATATTGTCTAAAGTTTTTGTTTATATTGACCATTCCGCTCTTCACCACCTTTTAACTAAAACTGATGCAAAACCTTGACTCATTCGATGGATCTTACTATTGTAGGAATTTGACTTGGAGATTAAGGATAAGAAAGGAGCTGAAAATCTTGCGGCTGACCATCTCTCCAGGTTTGAAAACTCAAGTACCAAAGAACCAGATGACATTGAAATAAATGATTCATTCCCTGAAGAACAATTTTTTGCTATATCTGATTCTGAGGTACCTTGGTTTGCAGATATTGAAAATTTTTTAGCCGCTAACATTATCCCAAAAGGGTTGACACATCAACAAAAGAAGTGATTCTTCACTGATGTGAAAAACCACTTCTGGGAAGATCCTTTTCTTTTTCGTAAATATGCAGATCAAATCATTAGGAGATGTGTTACAAGGACAGAAGCATTGAAAATCTTGGAACATTGCCACTTAGGACTGGCTGGAGGACATTATGGTGGAAATAAGACCGCACATAAAGTCCTCGAATCAGGTTTTTATTAGCCGACTCTATTCAAAGACACCAACAAGTATGTTACTTTCTGCAACAAATGTCAAAGGACAAGTGATATATCCAAACATGATGAAATGCCTCAAACATATATGCTCCCATGTGAAATATTTGACATTTGGGGTATCGACTTCATAGGTCCATTCCCTAGTTCATTCGAGAATAAATACATCTTAGTAGCTATTGATTATATGTTCAAATGGGTTAAAGCCCAAGCTTTACCTACTAATGATGCTAGAGTTGTAGAACGATTCCTTAAGAAACTTTTCTCTCGATTTGGTACATCTAAAGTAATTATCGGTGATAGGGGTACTCATTTTTGTAACACCCAATTTGACAAGACCCTCAAGAAATATGGAGTTCATCACAGAACAGCTACCCCTTATCATCCTCAAACTAGTGGCCAAGTTAAAGTTGCGAATCGAGAGCTTAAATGTTTCCTAGAAAAGATAGTAGAATTAAACAGGAAGGATTGGGCAATGAAAGTAGATGATGCTTTATGGGCTTATAGAACTACTTTTAAGACTCCCATAGGAACATCACCTTACAGACTTGTTTGTGGGAAAAGTTGTCACTTACCGTTTGAGTTGGAACACAAGGCATTCTGGGCTATAAAATTTCTAAACCTTGACCCCAAACTTGCAGGTGAAAACAAGTTGATGCAGTTGAACGAGTTAGATGAGTGGCGAGCCAATGCATATGAAAATTTGCGCCTATATAAGAAAGCAACGAAATGCCTCCACGACGCCCGTTTGAAGCAATGAATGCAATTTGAAGTTGGAGATCTTGTCCTGTTATATAACTCGAGGCTCAAATTGTTTCCTGGAAAGCTTAAATCACGATGGTCAAGTCCTTTCGTAGTTCAAACTGTATTTCCATATGGTATAGTAGAGGTAAGTCATCCATCACAAGACACTTTTAAAGTAAATGAACATCGTCTCAAAATGTATAACGGTGAGAATTTCAAAGACGATAAAGAGAAGCTACGACTCCATGAAGTTACCTAAATACACCCACAATGTAGAGTCGAGCTTAGACTATAAAAAACGCTTCTCGGGAGGCACCCCGAGCACTAACGGTCCTAACTTCTTTAAATTTCAGTCTTTAACATTTAATTCACTAACTGAGTCACTGAACACAGGATTTTCAGAACCACACAGCCAGGCACACGGGCGTGCCGTAGGCCGTGCTCATACCACAGGATGCAGCACGGTCGTGCACTACGGTCGTGTGAAAATAGGGAAAAAAAATTTCCCCAACACAAGATGCGATAAGTTTCCATGGGCTTGAAACAGCTCATGTTTTGAAACAGTGGGCAAACCTGTCAATTTAGCACGGGGGTTCGACACGCCCGTTCCCAACCCCCGTGGTAGACACTGTCACAATAACACGAGCGTGGGAGAAGTGAACGAAGATTGACAGGGCTGTGCAACATGGCCGTGTACACCAATGCACCCAATTTTGAAAACCACAAAATGTACGGGCTAAAATGAAGGCACGCGGGCATGCCCCACGATTGTGTGCCCCAATTTCTCTATAAACACCTATTATCTATTTTAGCTTTATCTTTATATTTTGAAATTACTTTTTATTTCCTATTAATACTATTTTATCTTAAGTTTTTACAATTTTTATTTTCGGCTATTTCATTATGAGTAAATATGCTTCATTATATTTCCTAAAGAGTTCCTGATTTTATCACAGTCATAAAGAGCTCCAAAGCTCATCATCAAACAGGAACTAAAAAACTCCAACGGCGCAGGACTTATGGACTAATGAACCTTTACCACCACCAGAGTATCCTCTTCACTCTCATCATTGCCTTGGCCGATTATTCTCCGTAACTCCAATTCAAGGAGTCCATTCATCATTCAGGAAGTTTCACCTCTCTCCCTCTCTTATGATATATATCTATAATTTTCAATATATCTATCTTTGTACATTGAGGGCAATGTACATCTTAAGTGTGGGGGGTCTTTCATATCATCATTAGAAATCCCTGAATTTTGTCTTATTCTCACGTGAATCACTCATATCACTATTAGAATGAATTTTAATTAATTTCTGATTTTTATTGATATGTCTTGAATTAAAACATATGCAATTATGCATTGATTGTTTAAACTTTAAGACATTAGAGAATCAAGCATGATGAGTTGATTTTTGAAGAATTAAAAACTTTTAGGTTGTTTCCCTAAGTTTAGGTATTATCTTGAGTTGAAATTCACAAGTTTAAACATCAAAAAGCCATAATTTTTGTGAGATCTTGAGCCTTTAGAGCATATTTTATTCCTTTCATGCTCACTTTCATTATGAGTGCATCAGTTTTGATTTGTTATTCGAGAACTTGCTTTATTATCCATGTCAAGACCAGACCATTTGATTTGATATGTCAAGATGATAAAGGCACTTAGGTTTAACCCACTCACTCCACAAAAGCCTACCTCCATAATTAAACCTTTGTGAACCCCTTTTGAGCCTAACAAGACATTAATTGATTTACCCTTAATATTAACCCATTATTGTTGAAATCCCCTAATTTGATCCCTATTTTTGTTGAGATTTGATTTGAGCAAATTGCTTAGTTATGTTTTGTTCTTCTAAATATTTGACTTGTGATAAAAAAACAATACTTACATACATATTAGTAGTAATTCGTCATTTTTGAGCGTGAGTGTTAATTTCATATTCTGAGAAGAAGCTCACTTATATTCAACTGATGACTAGTTATTTTTCTAGTTGGGTAATTTTTCAATTCAATCTCGATTCTAACATCTTCTTTTAGCTTGTGACCACACCCCCTAACCAAAGCCACGTTACAACCCTCTAAAAGGCCTTTTTGATTGATGTATCAGCTCAATATATAGTGGTGGAGATTTGATATTCAAGCAAGCCTATGGAAATAGCTTTTCATATTGACTAATGAGTTCTTTAATGATGTCCTTAAACACTTTGAGTGATTTGAATGAATCTTTAGTGAGGATGTTAAACTCTGTGATATTTTGATCAAAGGTAATCACTTAGATGAGGGGAGACACCTATGTTTTCGTGATAAAATGCTCAACTTGGAATGTTTGAAACTTTGATGCACTTTTAGTTGAATTTTCAATGTATGAGTACATATGGATTATCTTGATATATTATCGATAGGGATTATAAATTGAGAAGAATTTATTTTGACTATGAGTTGAGGATGATTTTTGCTTGAGGACAAGCAAATGCTTAAGTGTGGGGGTATTTGATAAACTGAAATTTATACATATTTTTATCCCATGCTTAGCCCATTTATGAATGGTCTCTCCTTAGATTTGGTGAATTTGATGCTCCTGAATTTGATGCTCCTAATCCTTTAATTTCATGTTTTATACTTAGGAGAGCATAGGAGAGTAAAAAGAGCGAGAAACGGGTCGAAAACGGAGAAAATAGACCCACGTGGGAAATCAACACGGCCTGGACTTCCTCACATGGGCCTGTCACACGGCCATGTCCATTTGGCAGGATTGAAGCACGACTTACATGGGTAGACTACACGTCCGTGCCTCTTTAACAGCCTTGACCACGGGCTGGAGTAATCGCACACGGCCGTGTCCCTGCTGAGCCCAAGTATAGTCCTATTCGGAAATGGCAATTTTTAGGGCTCTTAGGCATCCAAAAGTCTATTTAAACACCTGATGAGGCACTTAAGAGGAGAACACAGAGTAGGAAGCAAGGAATTACTCAAGGAAAGCCGATTGATCCATCTCAAAAGTCGGATTCATCATCAAGACTGAATATCTCCCTTCAAGTTCCTTCAGGAGTTTTGGGTATTCTTATGTTTTGTTATCTTTATGCTTTTGAGATGTTTTATTTCATAAGTATGAACTAAACCCCCTAAATATCTAAGGGGAATGAAACCTAAGACGGATCTTGTTATTTTTATCTGAATTGTATGATAAATATTTGACTTGTTACTAATTATGTGTTCTAAATTCTTGTTTTGATATTCCAGGATATTGATTCAAGTTAAGCTCTTATTTAGAGGAAGAATAGACCCTGTCTAAGAGTAAATTTGTCATAATTAAGTAGTGTTGATTGCACGCCTAGAGATAGGGTGATAAGATTTTGCCGGATTATGGTGAAACCTAATAAGGGAATCCATAGATCGAGTTAATGTAATTCTAGGGTGTTAATTAGAAGGAGATTTCAACTATTCAACCTAGGGTTAGACGTTATTAGTCTCGAGAGAGATAATAATATAACTGAGGGATTTCTACAGATCAAGTCAAATGAATAAATTGTCTGATTCAGGGTTAAATAACAAGTGAAGTCTAGGTGAATTTTTCCTTAGGTATTGTCTTAATCAATCGAATTTTCCCAAAAGTATTTTCTCAAATTTTCTTTCTGTGCATTCTTAGTTAGTAATTAGTTTAGATAACCGAACCTCTCAAATTTTAGGCTGGATAATAAAAAGGAAGTAAATACTAGTACTCATAGTTCCTTTGGGTTCGACAATCTGGTCTTGCTGAACTATACTACTGTTCGATAGGTACACTTGCCTTAATCGTGATAATCAGTTAGTCCCAAGAACGATTCATTTATAAATTTTTAAAACCTATTACGAATATCACGCATCACTAGACATAGGGGGAGTATTTGGCTGCTGATTTTGGCTATTTTTAGCAGCCTTCTCAACCTATAAACACCCCATTGGCTACTCATTTCAAGCACACCTCAACTTTTCTCATCTCATCTCTTCTATCTCAATATTCTCTTTCATTTCCCATTCATTTTTCTTTATTCTCTTGCTGATTTCACCTCTTGAAAAAGAGTCATTCATCCACCATTTGGAGCAGCATTAAAGTGTTCATAGTAGCCTTAGCTCGACAAGAACAAGCAGAGAAGGAAGAGTGGAGCAAACTAGCCAAGCCATAGAGAAACACCTGATTTGATTCTTGTTCCCTATCCTTTTAATTTTTGTTGTTGTTATGATGAAATGTCTATGAATATTTTTGATGTTGATATGTTTAATTTAATTAATATGGCTTAAACTTAATTCGTGTTAGGTTGATAGCATTTTGTCTACTTAATTTATTAAAATTGTGTTTGTGTTGTTATAGGCCTCGGTAGGATATTTGATTAAGTAAAGCCATGACTGAGTTATTCTTGCATTACAATTGTAAGGTAACTAATGAATTAATTATTTAAACTAATTGAAATTGTAATTATTTGACACGGTACTTAATTAGTGCATGTTTAATCATCTAAGGTAGCTGAGGGTTAAATTAGCAACGATATCTAACGATACATTAGCCTTGCATAACTTGCAAGATTATTGTGATTAAACTATTTCAAAGTAGAAATACATTGTTACCTCACATGATCTTTTATGTGCTTATGAGATTGAATTAATGTTTGAATTGGCATAGAGATATGTACAAGTGATTATTTCGATTTCATAAGTATGTATGTGCATTAACACATTTGCTTATTAAAATTTGTTTAATTGGTTGAATTGGCATAGAGATATAGTCAAGAGATGAATGGATTTTGGTAGGTGAGTATGTTCATTAGTTAACAAATTACTGAGTTGTCGTGAATTTATTCGTAACAACATAAACATGAGTTTAATAGTTCTAAGTTAAGAAATGTAATTAACCTAGCACAATTATGTCATCTTGATTAAAATCATCTTTTGAAATCGTGCTTTGGAACTTTATTTCATTTTATTTGTTTTACTTTGTTAAAATTCTAGTTTTTAATCACCTCTTCAAATCAAAATATTTTTCTTCACCAAAGCGTTTTAAATTGTATTCATAAATAATTATTTTCCCAGCCCCTATGGGTACGATAACTTGACATTTACTTGTCACTTTATTACTTGTTACGATTGTGTACACTTGCATATTTTTCTGCCGTTCCAAGTTTTTGGCACTGTTGCTAGGGACTGTTTTAAAAGGCATTATTTGTGAAATTGTTAATTTAGCATTTTGGTCTCTTTTTTTGTTAAATTTTAATTCCATTTTTTTTCAGGTGTTTATGAGTATTGATCAAAGTATTGACTTACTCCCCGTAAACTCTAAAATTGAAAGGACTTTGTAATAGCCCGATTTAGACCCTAATTGGAACGGTGATTTTGGGACCACGAATCCTAGTCAGAAAAATATTTTAAAATTATTTTCTGTGTTTATTTTGTGTGAATTTATGCCTGTGAAATTTTTGTAATTTAATTTTGTCGTTTGAGTGTCCGATTAAATAAAAGGGCTAAAATGAATATGTCTCTGTAAGTGGAGGTATTTAAAATGTAATTTGACCTTAGTTAAATATCATAGACGGTTGTGACCATGCATTTAAAATGGTTTTATATTTTTAACATAAGGTTAAATATGTAAATTATGTAATAATATGTATATAATAAAACATATAATAATTAAAGCCATGTTCTTCATTTTATTTCTTATGACCGAAACTTAAAGAAAATAAAGGTTTATAAAGCTTTGAACAGTCGGCTACTTCTCAAGCTAAATCAAGGTATGTTTTTACTTTAGTTTTTGATAATTTTTACGTTTTTGAGATCGTTGCTTCGAGTTTTATCCGACCCATGATTAAATTTCTGATTTTGATGAATATTTTGAGTTATGCCATTGATGAATATTTGTATTTTGTGATGTTTGATGATGAAATATCAAAAATATGTCTTAGATTAACATGTTTTGTATTGGAGTTTTCGAAGATTTTGAGTAATTAGGACTAAATTACAAAAATAATAAATTGAAGGACTAAAATGCAAAATAAATGAAATGTGAGGACTTTTTTGGGTATGGGGAGTATTCTGCCTAAGTATAGTACGAGCAAATTTTGCTTGTTTTGTGTTTTATGCAATTAGGACTAATTTGTAAAAATATGAAATATCGGGGGTAAAATGGTAATTTGCCCATTTATGTGTTGTTGGATTAAATTGAATGGAATTGTGTTTGAATGAGATTAATTTGAAATTGTATAGATCAAGAACAAAAGAAATCGGACTTGGATCGGGGAAAAGCAATAATAGTCGAATAGTCGATTTGCATTATTCGTCGATATCCGAGGTAAGTCTTTAAGCAATTAGACATCGTTAATTTTGAATGTAACATAGTTTAATATGCTGATTTGGAATTTATGGATTTATGGTATAGTTAGCCGAATGTGATAAAGCATAGAGATAATGCATTTGAGTTTGACTCGATTGAGTTATAATATTTGGAAGACAATATGAATTATATGGAATATTTGAAATGTTTGATATATGAATTGTTTATGAGATAGCTTTATAATAATGATATTCAGGCTATGAGCCTAGCAAACCTTGTGCTGGTGAATTTAATTGGGCTTTATGCCTAGCAGGCTTATTGCCGGTGAATAAAATTAGACTTTGAGTCTAGCAGGCCTTGTGCCGGTGTGTGATTCAGGCTTATGCCTAGTAGGTTTTATGCCAGTGATTTATTTTCAAGCCTATGCCTATAAGACTTCATGTTGATGTGATAATTGAGCAAGAAAACTAAGCTAAATGATCTTGTATATTCGGCCATATAGGTATGTACATATTTGATGTTATATTTGATCTTGTATATTCGGTCATATAGGTATGTACATATGTGATCTTATATTGGATCTTGTATATTCGACCAGATGAGTAATGTTGGTATATGAAGTTAAATTTTGTTTAGTGAGCTTGTGTAAATGTGTGGAAGTATATTTGAATATATAATGATATTTGGCTTTGAAAGTTGAATGAAAATTTGTAAATTGTTAACCTTATAAGTATTCGATCAAGGTGATAATTATGTCAAACAAGTGTCGTTATAGATTGATTACGCTGAAATTAAATATGACATTGATATAATAAATTAGTTTATTTTAAATTTTAAGGAGTTGAATATATTATTGAGTTGATATTTGCTTATGACTTACTAAGCTATAAAAGCTTACTCTGTGTATATATATGTGTTTCTGTTTTATAGATTTTGCATTCAAGTTACAAGCTCGGGGATCATCAGCAAAGTTCACCACACTATCAACAGCTTTGGTATTTAAATTATTGAACTTAAATTATGGCATGTATAGGCTGAAATGTGTTTTGTTATGAAATATTGAATTATAGTTATGTATAACTAAAGCCATGCGAAAATGGCTAAGTTGATTTATGAATTTATGTTATTTTGGGTATAATATTTAAGTGTGCTATGCGTGAATGGTGATGGAGTGAATTGAATATGATCTTGATGATTTGGTTATGTGATTAATTTAGGTGATAAAAATATAAGTGCTAAAGGTGATGAAGTTCGGTCAAGGTATATATATATATAAATGCCATAAATGATATGAAGTGAACTTGTGGTTTGATTTATGTGTGGTATTAATGGTTAATGGATGCGATTATAATGTTATATACTATGAATGAATGGTATATGTGATTTGTAGTATATGTTTTGTAAATGGTTTGATTATGGTTGATAAGTTGGTCATGGTGTATATAAATTTTCATAAGTATAATTAAATGATTCGATTTTAATTGTATATAGATAAAGTATATAGATGAAATTGATTGATAAGTGTGATATAGGTGTTAAATGTGTATGGGCATTGATGATATATATATATAATAGTTCGAATATTGTAAAGGTTATTTAAGACATATTATATCTTATAAAGGTTTTGTAATTTGGCTTAACAGTCGAGTAAGATGTTGATTATATATATATGTACATGTGTATGTATGTGCAATTAAATGATGTTTGTCATTATGATTTCGTTTGTACTGGAAGTTTATATGTGTATATGATGTTTATGTGGTTGGTAAAATAGGTATAAATGATGAAGTTTAATATTGAATAAGTATTAGATACGTTTTGTTAGTAAATTGTATATTTAATAAGTATAAATATGTTTATATATATTTATGAATATGACTTGTGTTAGCAGATGAGAATGTTCAAAACTGTACTTATGTTCAGTAATGCCTCGTAACCTTAATCCAACCATGGATACGGGTTAGGGGTGTTACAGACTTTCTGACAAAGGAGAAGACAGGTGAACCAAAGAAGGACCAAAGATAAGAATTTCGAAAATCCAAACCAAAATCTAGGAGGAACATTTGCTTATAATACTCACAATCTGATCATTGTTGCCGATGACAGAAACTGTGTTGAATAATATGCCATTCCTCTATTCAATGAGCTAAATCTGTGTAATATCCCGAATTAGGGCCTAATCGGAATAGTGGTTTCGTAACCACAAATCCGAGATAGAAATAATTATTTATAATTATTTTGATGATTATGATATGATTGCATGATTGTGTGAAAATTTCGTGATGAAATTCTATGCCTAAAGTGCTTAAATTGAAAGTAGGGACTAAATCGAATAAGTTGCAAAACTTGCATTCTAGAAGTTTTTAGTATGAAATTGCTTTGAAATATTTATTAGGAGGTCTTAAATAGCAATTTTACCAATTTTAAGTTCATGAGAAAAATTAGGACATGGAAGGAATTTTTGAAAGTTTAGTGAGGAGGGGGCATTTTGGTCATTTTGATATTAAATGAAATAAAATGGGAAAAATAACACAAAATAGTCATCTTCCACATTTAGTTGCTGCCGAAACTTCACTCTCACCATAGCTAGGGTTTCTTCAACTTTCAAGCTTCATAGTAAGTGATTCTAAGCCCCGTTTTTAATGATTTTTACGTTTTTGAGATCCCGGTAGCTCGATTAAGCTTATGCTAACAATAATTCAACTTAGGGTTCATATTTGGAAAAATACCCATAGGTCAAATTTGTGTATTTTGATGTTTTATGATAGAATATGGGGTTTTAAATTATGTTAGACAACTTGTGCTACTCGGTTTTGAGCGAAAACGAGTAAAAGGGCTTAATCGGTAAAAATACCTAATAGTCATAAGTACATGTTAGAGTGAGAATTTGATGTTGCCATAGAAGAGAAAAGTGATCAGCATGTTGTAAAACATAAGAATAAGGAATTAACTTTAATCTCGAGCCTAGGGGCAAAAATGTAAATATGCAAAAGTTTAGGGGAAAAATTGTAATTTTGCCAAAATTTGAGTTAAGGATTAATTTGATAATGTGAGTATTAAATGAGCTAAATGTATTATTTTAGATCAAGAAAGACGTGGAATCGACCTCAATCGAGGAAAAGAAAAGATTGTGGACTAAATTGCAAAATCCTTGTATTTTGGTACCAACGTAAGTTCATGTGTAAACAATGTAGCATAATTGTTATTTTTAAGTTATTGATATTAATTATGTGTTATGCTGAATTTCATTATGAAATGTATGCTTTGTGGTTAATTTCAAATAATATGTAAATTATGTGAGCTACTAGTTAAATATAATTGTTACCGAGTATTGCTTTCGACATTCTACGGAAGACGGCAAGGATAAGTGTTCGAGAAAAATCCCGTTTGAACCTTCGGAATAGATTAGGATACAAGTGACATGTCACTAGGACGGTTGAGCATCCGAACTCGTTGAGTTAAGTCCGAGTTCACTTATGGATGCAAATGTCCGAACTCGTTGAGTTGAGTCTGAGTTCGTGAGATGTAACTAGGCATCCGAACTCGTTGAGTTGAGTCCGAGTTCACTTATGGATGCGAACGCCCGAGCTCATTGATTTGAGTCCGAGTTCGCTTATGGGCGGGTTACATGATTGCTTGATTGAATATGTGGTACTTATATGCAAATTATCCATGTATCCGAATTATATTCCGATGTGTTCAACGGGTAAAGTTCTACTCAATGGAGGAATATTCGAGATGTAAAGAGAAGTATTGGTGAGTGATGTGAAATGGTTATTTTGGACAGGTATGTATTTAACCCTCGGGTTGAGTATTGATACAACCACTATAAGGTAATAAGATGATGAAAAATGATCAGAAATGTGATATGTGTTTTAGTGATGTATGCTAATGTTGATTGGTATAACTGTTTGTTATGTTACTTATTATTTGCATATGAACTTACTAAGCATTTATGCTTACTCCCTCCTTCTTACTCATTTTAGTTTTGGACAAGCCAGCTCAGGAGTCGGGATAGGTCGAAGGCTCAGTCACACTATCCGGAAGACTTTTGGTAAATGGCTTGTAAATTTAAGTATGGCAGGTATAGCAATATACCTATTTTGTGTAAATGATCTTATGGTATGGTTGTGGAATGGTTGAGGAAATGCTTGATAATGATAAATTATGAAAATGGTTAGTGTAGATTATGTTTGATGTTAAGGAAAACTATTAAGATACTTAGTGCATAAAAACTCATAAAAAGGATGAAATTTACCATAAACAGAATACTGCAGCAACACCGATGCGAGTTTGAAAATTTACTAAAAATCATAGAAATTGAATTTGGTGATGGACTACATTTCAAATTGAAGCTTATTATGTCTAGTTTCACATGAAACAAATGAAACAGGTAAAGAAATTATATGTTACAAGATATTTGAATTTTAGTGAAATAGGGTCATAGTAGTTTTTGAATCCCCTGTTCCAACTTTAGAAATTCATCATAAATTATAAAGATATAATTAGGTGGTATATTTTATATCCTCAGAATCCTTATTTAGTCTAGTTTTATTAGAAACAAATCTCATATTCATATGAATTTTGTACAGAGATAAATGTGGTTCGTAGTAAATAGAGGTCAGACCAGTCGAGTCCTGAAACAGGGGTAACTTTAACTAATAAACTTTACTAATTTTCCCAACCAAAAATTCTAGAAAAAAATTAGTAGATAGGTATATGAGTCTAGATTTAGGGAAAATTTATGGATCTTGATTTCAAGTTTCATAACTCGAGATATGATTTTTCTTGTGACTGTGACACAAGTAGCTTAAAAGCTGTGAATGTAGAAACAATAATCCAAAATTCTAAAAATGTTAAATTAAGCTTAGTAACACCTCATACTCGACTCCGGCGATGGTCTCGGGCGTGGGGGCATTACATTTAGTGGTATCAGAGTAGGTTTAGTCGGTTCTCGGACTACGTGTTGTATGTACGGATTTTGCTCTACATGCCATATGTATGAATTGTGATAGTGTGACGACTTCTGACCTTTTTAAATGAATTTTTTTATATAGTAAATGGATCCCGATCCAGCTGTGGCAGATGAAGTAGAGAGTAATGCACCAGCTTCGGCTGAAGGAGCAGCGCCGACTGAAAACCCACCCCCTACTGTTGGTCAAGGAGGAGGAGAAAGGGATTGGAAAGCCTTTCTCCAAATGATGAGTGCATGGTACACTGAGTTCGTTCGTACGAACCCAAATGTACGACCTCCCCCACCTCCCCCAATTCCTCAACCTGTACCCCTGATGCCTCAAGGTATGGATATGATAAAATTTCACAGAACCCCCGTTGACAGAATTCGTAAACAAGGGGCTGAAGAATTTAGAGCAAATATTGATGATGATGCAGAGAAAGCAGAGTTCTGGCTTGAAAATTATATCCGGGTATTTGATGAATTATCTTGTACACCTGAAGAATGTTTGAAATGTGCTACATCTTTGTTGAGAGATTCAACCTATAATTGGTGGAAGACTTTGATTTCGGTGGTACCGAAAGAGAGGGTAACCTGGGAATTCTTTCAAGAAGAGTTTCGAAAGAAATATATTAGTGAAAGGTTTATTGATCAGAAATGTAAAGAGTTTCTTGAGCTGAAGCAAGGTAATATGACAGTCTCAGAATATGAAAGAGAGTTTGTTCGATTGAGTAAGTATGCCAGGGAATATGTTCCTACAGAAGCCAAGATGTGCCGACGATTTGAAGACGGGCTCAATGAAGACATCAAGGTATTTGTTGGAATTCTTGAATTAAAAGAAATGGTAGTATTGGTTGATCGAGCTTTTAAGGCCGAAGAATTACTTAAAGAAAAGAAAAAGGTAGAGGTTGAGACTAGAAATTGGAAGAAAAGACCGATGAGCGGTTCATTTTCACAGCAACCTGGAAAGTCAAGGAATATGAATCCTCGTTCCAAAGCTTCAGCTAGGCAGTCATATGGGAATTATAGGAAGCAAAATGTGGGTCCTAAATCCCAGACTACTTCGGCAGCCAGTGTAGGGAACTCGAGAGTTGTTAAACCTGAGTGCCAGCGGTGTGGTAGAAATCATTTTGGTCCGTGTAGAGCAAATGAATGTTTTCGATGTGGTTCTCCGGATCATTTTATTAGAGACTGCCCAGAGAGAGCTGAAAAAGAAAATTTTCAGAATACAAAAACAAGTGGGGCAGATTCGAGAGGAAGATATCCAAGAAAAGCTGGGAGCGAAGCAAGCAGTAAGAATGAAACCAGGGATGCACCAGTTAGACCTGAAGGAAGGGCTCCGGCTAGAACTTATGCTATTAAAGCGCGTGAAGATGCTTCCTCACCTGATGTGATTACCGGTACATTTTCCCTCTATAATGTTAATGTTATTGCTTTGATTGATCCCGGTTCTACTCATTCATATGTGTGCATGAAATTAGTGTCTAGTATGAATATACTTGTTGAGAACACAGAATTTATGATTAGAGTGTCGAATCCGTTAGGTAAATGTGTGACTGTCGATAAAGTATGTAAGAAATGTCCTTTAATGATTTGGGATCATTACTTTCCGGTCGACTTGATGTTGTTGCCATTTGATGAGTTTGATGTTATTTTGGGTATGGATTGGTTGACATTGCATGATGCTAAAATAAATTGCAAAGAAAAGGTTATAGAATTAAAGTGTGAAAATGGTGAAACTCTGCGGGTTGAATCAGATAAATCAGAGGCATTGCCTAGTGTGATTTCTTCAATGTCGGCTCAAAGATATCTGAGAAAGGGTTATGAAGCTTATTTGGCGTATGTAATTAATACAAAAGAAGTTGAAAAGAAAGTTGAATCAGTGCCGGTTGTGTGTGAATTTGCGGACATATTTCCAGAAGAATTTCTGGGTTTGCCTCCAGTCAGGGAAGTAGAATTTAGTATTGATTTGATACCGGGAACAGCTCTGATTTCGATTGCTCCGTATAGAATGGCACCAGCAGAGTTGAAGGAATTAAAGTCACAGTTGCAAGAGTTGACTGATAAAGGTTTTGTGAGACCGAGTTTTTCACCTTGGGGTGCTCCCGTGTTATTTGTGAAAAAGAAGGATGGTTCTATGAGGTTGTGTGTTGATTATTGGCAGTTAAACAAGGTGACAATCAAAAACAAGTATCCGTTGCCAAGAATTGATGATTTGTTTGATCAGCTAAAAGGAGCGACATGGTTTTCAAAGATTGACTTGAGATCTGGGTATTACCAACTGCGGGTAAAAGAGTCGGATGTGCCTAAAACTGCTTTTAGAACAAGGTATGGTCATTATGAATTTTTAGTTATGCCATTCGGATTGGCAAATGCTCCTGCTGTGTTTATGGATTTAATGAATCGCATATTTCGGCCATACTTGGACAAATTTGTTGTGGTGTTTATAGATGATATTTTAATTTATTCAAAAGATGAGACAGAGCATGCTGAGCATTTGAGGATAGTTTTGCAAACTTTGAGAGATAAGCAGCTATATGCTAAGTTTAGTAAAAGTGAATTTTGGCTTCCGGAAGTTGGATTTTTGGGTCATATTGTTTCAGGTGATGGTATACGGGTTGATCCTAGTAAAATTTCAGCCATTGTTGATTGGAAACCACCAAAAAACGTAACTGAAGTTAGAAGTTTCTTGGGGCTAGCTGGGTATTATCGGTGGTTTGTAAATGGATTTTCTATAATTGCTGCTCCTATAACTAGATTACTCCGAAAGGATGTTAAATTTGAATGGACGGAAGAATGTCAACAGAGTTTTGAAGAATTGAAAAAGTTATTAACAGAGGCACCAGTGTTAGTACAGCCCGAATCAGGTAAAGAATTTGTGGTGTATAGTGATGCTTCTCTAAATGGTTTGGGGTGTGTACTCATGCAAGAAGGAAAAGTGGTGGCTTATGCTTCGAGGCAGTTAAAACCTCATGAGAGAAATTATCCTACTCACGATTTGGAATTGGCTGCAGTGGTGTTTGCTTTGAAGATTTGGCGACATTATTTGTATGGTGAAAAGTGCCGAGTATATACCGATCACAAAAGTCTTAAATACTTGATGTCACAAAAAGACTTGAATTTGAGACAGCAAAGATGGTTGGAGTTATTGAAAGATTATGAGCTTGTTATTGATTATCATCCAAGAAAAGCGAATGTGGTTGCCGATGCTTTAAGTAGAAAGTTGTTGTTTGCTTTGAGAGTTATGAACACTCAGTTGAAAATGTCAGACGACGGTTTGATTCTAGCAGAGTTAAGAGCAAGACCGATGTTTTTACAAGAGATTTCTGAAACTCAGAAAAATGATCAAGATTTGCTAGCCAAAAGAAAACAGTGTGGAGCTGGTACGGGATCAGATTTCAGAATTGGTTCTGATGGGTGTTTAATGTTTAAAGATCGGATTTGTGTACCGAAGAATGAGGAATTGATTCAAAAGATCCTACAGGAAGCACATAGTGGTTATTTCTCGATTCATCCGGGCAGTACGAAAATGTATAATGACTTGAAGAAAATGTATTGGTGGAATGGAATGAAAAGAGATATATCAGAGTTTGTGTCCAAATGCTTAATTTGTCAACAGGTGAAAGCTGAACACCAAGTGCCTTCGGGATTACTTCAGCCTATTATGGTTCCTGAATGGAAATGGGATCGGATTACTATGGATTTTGTTTCAGGATTACCATTGACTCCAGGAAAGAAAGATGCCATCTGGGCAATAGTTGACAGATTAACTAAGTCGGCTCATTTTATCCCGGTACGTACGGATTATTCTCTTAACAAGTTGGCTGAACTGTATATTAGAGAAATTGTTAGATTACACGGAATACCATTTTCGATTATTTCAGATAGAGATCCAAGGTTTACCTCGCGATTTTGGCAAAAGTTGCAAGACGCGTTAGGTACAAAGTTAAATTTCAGTACTGCTTTTCATCCACAAACTGATGGACAATCAGAGAGAGTAATTCAGATTCTTGAAGACATGCTCAGATGTTGTGTATTGGAATTTCAAGGAAGTTGGGAAAGATATTTGCCGTTGGTAGAATTTGCTTACAATAATAGTTATCAGACGAGCTTGAAAATGGCACCTTATGAAGCATTGTATGGTTGTAAGTGTCGAACGCCTTTGTATTGGACTGAACTCAAGGAAAATCAGATTTATGGAGTTGATCTAATAAAAGAAACTGAAGAAAAAGTGAAGGTAATTCGAGATTGTTTGAAAGGTGCTTCAGATAGACAGAAATCTTATGCAGATTTAAAACGAAAGGACATTGAATTTCAAGTTGGTGATAAAGTATTTTTAAAGGTGTCTCCGTGGAAGAAAGTCCTTAGATTTGGACGGAAGGGCAAATTAAGTCCGCGTTTTATTGGGCCGTATGAAGTAATTGAAAAAGTTGGACCGGTAGCATATCGGTTAGCATTACCACCTAAATTAGAGAAGATTCATGATGTGTTCCACGTATCTATGTTACGTCGGTATCGTTCGGATCCTTCACATGTAGTTTCACCGACAGAAATTGAACTACAACCAGATATGACCTACGAAGAAGAACCGATTAAGATTTTAGCTCGAGAGGTCAAACAACTAAGGAATAAAAATGTTGCACTTGTGAAGGTGTTGTGGCAAAGGCATGGAGTAGAAGAAGCTACATGGGAATCCGAAGAAACTATGAGAAATCAATACCCACATCTATTTACAGGTAAGATTTTCGAGGACGAAAATCCTTAAAGGGGGGAGAGTTGTAATATCCTGAATTAGGGCCTAATCGGAATGGTGGTTTCGTAACCACAAATCCGAGATAGAAATAATTATTTTATAATTATTTTGATGATTATGATATGATTGCATGATTGTGTGAAAATTTCGTGATGAAATTCTATGCCTAAAGTGCTTAAATTGAAAGTAGGGACTAAATCGAATAAGTTGCAAAACTTGCATTCTAGAAGTTTTTAGTATGAAATTGCTTTGAAATATTTATTAGGAGGTCTTAAATAGCAATTTTACAAATTTTAAGTTCATGGGAAAAATTAGGACATGGAAGGAATTTTTGAAAGTTTAGTGAGGAAGGGGCATTTTGGTCATTTTGATATAAAATGGGAAAAATAACACAAAATAGTCATCTTCCCCATTTAGTTGCTGCCGAAACTTCACTCTCACCATAGCTAGGGTTTCTTCAACTTTCAATCTTCATAGTAAGTGATTCTAAGCCCCGTTTTTAATGATTTTTACGTTTTTGAGATCCCGGTAGCTCGATTAAGCTTATGCTAACAATAATTCAACTTAGGGTTCATATTTGGAAAAATACCCATAGGTGAAATTTGTGTATTTTGATGTTTTATGATAGAATATGGGGTTTTAAATTATGTTAGACAACTTGTGCTACTCGGTTTTGAGCGAAAACGAGTAAAATGGCTTAATCGGTAAAAATACCTAATAGTCATAAGTACATGTTAGAGTGAGAATTTGATGTTGCCATAGAAGAGAAAAGTGATCAGCATGTTGTAAAACATAATAATAAGGAATAAAGTTTAATCCCGAGCCTAGGGGCAAAAATGTAAATATGCAAAAGTTTAGGGGAAAAATTGTAATTTTGCCAAAATTTGAGTTAAGGATTAATTTGATAATGTGAGTATTAAATGAGCTAAATGTGTTATTTTAGATCAAGAAAGACGTGGAATCGACCTCAATCGAGGAAAAGAAAATATTGTGGACTAAATTGCAAAATCCTTGTATTTTGGTACCAAGGTAAGTTCATGTGTAAATAATGTAGCATAACTGTTATTTTTAAGTTATTTATATTAATTATGTGTTATGCTGAATTTCATTATGAAATGTATGCTTTGTGGTTAATTTCAAATAATATGTAAATTATGTGAGCTACTTGTTAAATATAATTGTTACCGAGTATTGATTTCGGCATTCTACGGAAGACGACAAGGATAAGTGTTCGAGAAAAATCCCGTTTGAACCTTAGGAATAGATTAGGATACAAGTGACATGTCACTAGGACGGTTGAGCATCCGAACTCGTTGAGTTGAGTCCGAGTTCACTTATGGATGCAAATGTCCGAACTCGTTGAGTTGAGTCCGAGTTCGTGAGATGTAACTAGGCATCCGAACTCGTTGAGTTGAGTCCGAGTTCACTTATGGATGCGAACGCCCGAGCTCATTGAGTTGAGTCCGAGTTCGCTTATGGGCGGGTTACATGATTGCTTGATTGAATATGTGGCACTTATATGCAAATTATCCATGTATCCGAATTATATTCCGATGTGTTCAACGGGTAAAGTTCTACTCAATTGAGGAATATTCGAGATGTAAAGAGAAGTATTGGTGAGTGATGTGAAATGGTTATTTTGGACAGGTATGTATTTAACCCTCGGGTTGAGTATTGATACAACCACTATAAGGTAATAAGATGATGAAAAATGATCAGAAATATGATATGTGTTTTAGTGATGTATGCTAATGTTGATTGGTATAACTGTTTGTTATGTTACTTATTATTTGCATATGAACTTACTAAGCATTTATGCTTACTCCCTCCTTCTTACTCATTTTAGTTTTGGACAAGCCAGCTCAGGAGTCGGGATAGGTCGAAGGCTCAGTCACACTATCCGGAAGACTTTTGGTAAATGGCTTGTAAATTTAAGTATGGCAGGTATAGCAATATACCTATTTTGTGTAAATGATCTTATGGTATGGTTGTGGAATGGTTGAGGAAATGCTTGATAATGATAAATTATGAAAATGGTTAGTGTAGATTATGTTTGATGTTAAGGAAAACTATTAAGATACTTAGTGCATAAAAACTCATAAAAAGGATGAAATTTACCATAAACAGAATACTGCAGCAACACTGACGCGAGTTTAAAAATTTACTAAAAATCATAGCAATTGAATTTAGTGATGGACTACATATAAAATTGAATCTTATTATGTCTAGTTTCACATGAAACAAATGAAACAGGTAAAGGAATTATATGTTACAAGATATTTGAATTTTAGTGAAACAGGGTCATAGCAGTTCTTGAATCCCCTGTTCCAACTTTAGAAATTCATCATAAATTATAAAGATATAATTGGATGGTATATTTTATATCCTCAGAATCCTTATTGAGTCTAGTTTTAGTAGAAACAAATCTCATAGTCATATGAATTTTTTACAGAGATAAATGTGGTTCGTAGTAAACAGAGGTCAGACCAGTCGAGTCCTGAAACAGGGGTAACTTTAAGTAATAAACTGTACTAATTGGCCCAACCAAAAATTCTAGAAACAAATTTTTAGATAGGTATATGAGTCTAGATTCAGGGAAAATTTTTAGATATGATTTTTCTTGTGACTGTGACGCAAGTAGCTTAAAAGCTGTGAATGTAGAAACAATAATCCAAAATTCTAAAAATGTTAAATTAAGCTTAGTAACACCTCATACTCGACTCTGGCGACGGTCTCGGGCGCGGGGATGTTACAATCTGAGTATTAGAAGACCCGAAATTGAGGCACAACAATTCGAGCTGAAGCCGATCATGTTCCAAAAGTTGCAAAATATGGGTAAATTTAGTGGGATTCCCACTAAAGATCCACATCTTCATCTTCGGCTATTCATAGAAGTGAGTGACTTATTTAAACTAGTCGGGGTGTTTGAGGAAGCCTTGAGACTGAGATTATTTCCATACTCCTTAAGAGATAGAGCATGAGCGTGGTTGAGCTCCCTACCATTTGGTTCCATAACTGTATGGCAAGAGTTGGTTGAACGTTTCTTAATGAAATATTTCCCTCCATCTTTAACCGCCAAGATCTGAAATGAAATCACTTTATTTTTGCAACTTGATGAAGAATCTTTATATGAGGCATAGTAGCGGTTCAAGGAGTTATTACAAAAGTGCCCTCATCATAGTATTCCTTACTGCATTCAAATGGAGACTTTCTATATTGGTCTCAATATTCATATTATAATGATGGTGGATGCTTTGGAAAATGAAGCCCTTCTTTCTAAGTCTTATAACAATGCTTACGAGATTATTGAAAGAATTGCCAGTGGTAACTATCAGTGGCCAACCAATCAAGCAGCCTCCAAAAGACGAGTAACAAGAGTATATGAAGTGGACACACTTGCTTCTTTGGCAGCCTAGGTATCTTCTATGTCTTCTATGCTTAAGAACATAATTATTAATGGTTTCAGTGGTAATTTGTCAAGTCAGCAGCCGAACTAGCTCGAGAATATTTCTTGTGAATACTGTGGAGATGGTCATTTCTTTGAAAATTGCTCATTTAATCAAGAGTCAAATTATTACATGGGAAATTAGAATCATCCAATTTCTCCATAGAGTAGTCAATGGGCGGACCATAGTGAATCTATTATGCCATTTCAACCAAATTATCTGTTGAAATATTCTCAACAATTGCAACAACTCCCACCAATTGAATCTTCAAGTGATCTTGAGACTCTGCTGAAGGCATACATAGTGAAGAATGATACCACTTTAAGAAATCTGGAGAATCAAATAGGTCAGCTAACCAATGAACTTCGAAATAAACCCCAAGGTATTTGGTAGAGCGATATAGAAAATCCAAGAATTTTGGGCAAAGAACATTGCGAAGCAGTCTCTTTGTCCAGTGGAAAGACATTGCAGCCTAAAGTGGTTGAGGTTCAAGATGAGCCTATTGTAGCTCAAGACAAAGAAAAAGTTCAACCAAGTGTTGAAACTTCTGTATCACAAAAGTTAGATTTAGTGATCCTTGATGAGGTAAACTCTAAACCAGTTAGTTTTAATTATCTAACACCTTTGTCGGATGCAGAAAAATTTCCACAAAAGAGTTGTCCAGTTAAAGCTAAGATTCCACCGTTTCCATATCCTCAACGATTCCGAAAGAAGTAACGAGATACTCAGTTGAAAGAAATTTTTGATGACGAGGTGACTTTTAATGACTTCAATGCTGCTAAATCCACAGATGTAGTTGAAGACTATTTTGCTATTTCCAAGATGGAATCGTTGGCTTCTGCAGAGCTGGAGCTCAATTCTATATATGATCCATTAGAATGTATTCTGCTAGCGAATTCGCCAAGTGATTTCGATGACAAGGAATGTTTGGCTTTGTTAAAAGCTAAAACGAAGGGATTCACTCAGGAAGTTCCACTGGAATCATTAAAGTTATTATCTCGGGAGTATACACAACCAAAAGTGTTGATTGAAGAGCTAGTCGAATTGGAACTGAAGACTTTGCCTCCTCATTTGAAATATGATTATTTGGGTTTATCTTCATTTTTACCTATCATGATTTCAATTGAGTTCACCAAGAATCAAGAAGAAGAGTAATTTGTTGTTCTGGAAAAGCAAAAGAAGGGTGTCATATGGATTATTGTAGATATTAGAGTCACAGGTTGGAGAATTTGTAGGAATTATAGGAAGTTAAACAAGGCCACCAGAAAAGATCATTACTGGTTTTCTTTCCCTAATAGTATTTTGGACAGATTTGATGAGAAAGAATATGATTACTTCCTAGATGGTTATGGTTGGTATGACAAATGGCCATTTGACACCACCATGGTCAATGACAATCCTGAATAAAATGGAGGGAGTTCTCTTCACTTTCTCTATCGTTATTTTATATTTTTAGTTTTATTTCTCATTTGAATAAAATTGTAGACTTAGATAAAATTTTCTTTGGTTCATTACATTAATTAAAACTTCGTCTAGGAGATTGGGACTTAAGCAGGACCATCTGTGACCCCTTTAGTCTTTCCTAAAAGTTTAATTTAATGTAATTTTTCAAAAAATATTTTTCTAAGTAAGCTGAAGAATTTAAGTATTTGTTTTGTTAAATAAAGGGTTAACTTTTAACCTAAACACTAATTTCTTTGAGTTTTTTTTTTAGTTTACTTTCAGCACAGGAGCTTAGGATCCAAAAGGAGTTGCCATTGGGCTTAAGATTCTATTAGGAAGGGAAATATTCAACCTTTTTCTACAAAAACATATAACCCATACTTTGCTCCACCGCCACTCCCAAGTAGCCCAATAGTGCATCTCACTTAACCCCTTGATGTTGCAGCCCTTAACTCCCTGTATCACCACCCCAAACACCTTCATTCGAAGTCACTAACTACCGCACCTAAACTATCCTTAAAATTGCCACCCTCTTCAACTTTAAAACTTACCCTCAGCTACTCACCCACCTGCCCAAAACTAAAACCACCCTTAACAGATTTCCTAAGTTCGATGCTGAGAGTCCCTTTATCTAACACTAGTCCACGAAGTGAACAGTTTGGTATAATGGCTATGCTGCAACACATGTAGTTGCAGCAACAACATTACTAGAGATACTCAAAAATATGGGATGACTTAATCAGAGATGCATTTAAATATATATTTCATAACCTGTTTGTTCTTGTGCCTGAATTTCCAGACTTTATACTCAAACCATGGACTCCAATGTTGAGAAAGAAAAAATATGAGTCAGATTCTGAGGGATCTGCAAATAAATAAAAAGGGCGGATCTTTATTTTATTTCATTTTCTTTCCTAGGTTATTTAAAGTTTTAGGATTAGGTTCTATTAGATTTTATTTTTCGCATAATAAAACAAGAGGTGGAAATCATAAATAAAAATGAACAAGTTGCAAAGTACAAAGTGTGGCAATAGATATATACATGTCTAGGATTGGATCTAGAAAGAACTTGGTACTTAAGCAGTCAAATTGACTCACCTCATCTTTTCTAAAATCCTACCTGGTGTATAGTATCTATTCACTTCTAACAATGAGGACATTTTTTATCTCAAGTAGGGGGACTGAAAAATGGAAATTATTTGCTCTCAGAATAAAATTTTCTTTTAATTAGGATTATTGTAACACCCTTAACCCTTATTTGTCGCTGAAACAGGGTTACAGAGCGTTACCAAAATTTTTCAGAACATTTTTAGATAATTCATGTAAATTACTATTCATTAATCAAGATTATTCATAACATCCCTTAAATGGACCCTCGAGGCCCAATATGAGCTTTAGAATCAAATCGGGACTTAATCAAGAACTCTAAAAAATTTTAGTAACATTTTAAAATTTTTCCAAGTTACAGGGTTTACACGCCTGTGTGGTCCAAGGGATACGCCTGTGTGACCCTAGAACATGCCCGTGCTGTAGGTCATGTTGAACCCAGTGTAACTCTCTGACTTGTGCCACACAGCCGACCACATGCCCGTGTTCTAGGCCATGTAACACACACGACTGAGACACACGCCCGTGTCTCTGCCCATGCTCGATTCTGAGCATTATTTTTCTCAAATTTAAGGTGAAGGGGACTCACGGCTAGACCATACGCCCATCTGCTAAGTCGTGTGTCACACACGGTCAAGATACACGCCCGTGTGTCTACTTGTGTGGACAAAATAAAGCCATTTCTAGCTTCATTTTTCACCCAAAACCTTGCCACAAACCTACAACAAAACTTGCATTCATGAAACAACCAATCCAAGCATTTTAATCATGGTAATTATACCATTTAACATGGTATATCGTCACATGCTTTCATGCTTTTAGTCTTACCTTATTAAGCATACTTGTTTAACCTTTCTCGATCAATCAATAATAAACACTTATGTTATCACCATGAAATAATCTTAATATGTATATATATCAATACATAATCATCAGTAATCATTCCAATGGCTAGATTACAATAACCATGTACATTTACATGCCAATATGGCCAGTTAACCTATACATGCCATTATAACCACAATTGTTTTACCATATGCAACGAAATGAGCTGATGGATTGTGTGAGTGATCTCCGCCAAGCTTCTAATCCAACGAGGTTCTGATTTACTATAAAACAGGGAAATAAAACTAAGTAAGCATATAATGCATAGTAAGTTTGTATAACATGGTACTTAACTTACCATTCATTGTATTGCAAGATAAACATATAAGGCACATTCAATCAATTTGATCTCAAGCCCTACACATATCCTCATTGCCCTTGTTAGCCATATATACCATAATAACATCAAGAAACATATATGGGCTCAACACAATCAGATTTTTGAATATATCTACTTTCCATATCACGTATCCATATGACACGTATAAATCGTATCTTTATATTATAAGTATATTTTCATAACAATTCATCTCGAGTTCAGATTATTCCATATCAGAACTTTACTCATATAATTCAAAATATCAATTTCACACAAGTAGTACACTCAAGGTGTACAAATCTATAATCAAGGATGAACATACTCATTAATAAATTCCATGTACAAATATCATCATCCCATGTTTCCATATATCAATTATCATGTATTATCATTTCATGTATTTCAGGCAGATACGTGTAATAACTCGTTTCTTATTCATATATTCTCATGTTTGAATTGTTACCCGTTGAATTTATTTGGAATATCAATGGATACATAGGTAGTACACTCAAGGTTTACAAATCAGTATCCGTCAATTCATGTCCAATGGTACCCATAAGGTACTATCTCAGAGAGTACACTCTCGAGCCACACATGTATACAATAGGATTACCAGTCCAGGCTAAATTCTTTTTATGACATATGCTCTAAAGAGCTTGATCTGGATTACCCATCCGGCCTAAATCCAATCCATAGTATATGCTTGAGAGGACTTATATCAGGAGTACCAGTCTAGGCTAAATCCTTTTTGTAATAAGGTCAATAGGAATACTCATCTAAGCTAAATCCCGTTAACAACAAATGCAGGACCTCATTCAATAATGGAAATCGCACTTATCCGTCGATTTTCATTTATTCAAATGGGTTTTAACATTTTTCAAGCATTAACAAGCATGTAATTATTTCATACATCTATAACATTCATAAACTTCAAATAAACACATCTCACATTCATTTCAAACATAAAAGTAACATTTTTATCATTTATCATTTATCGAACATTATCATTGATTGGGCTTTGTCAGATATATTTTCAATGTCTTATATATATGATATTTATACAATTCACAAACACAACATTAAATTCAAGCATATAAATATACACAATTTAGTTACACGAACTTACCTCGATAATGTTCGTATACGTAAAATCTACTATTCCGATATTTTTCTCTTTCCCTCGTTCTAACTCCAAATTTGGTCTATCCGGATCTATACGAGTGAATTTAACATCAATTTAATACAATTTAAACACAATTCAGTCCAACTCACATCTTAGGCAAAATTACCATTTTGGCCCTAAACTTTTAATTAATGACGATTTCATCCCTAGGCTCGGAAAATGAAATTATGCAATTTACTCCTTATTCCAAGCCTAACCAAAAGTTCAATATAAAATTTACAGCACATGTATTCTATAAATTTTAGAATTTTTCTTCAATTTTCACAACTTTACATTTTAGTCCCTAAATGACGTTTTCATGAAAAATCATTTTGTAAAAGTTGTTTATCTATCAACAACCTTTCATATTCTAGCATCAATTTCAAATTTTCAGCATATTCATCCATGACATAATTTCTATACTTTGATAACTTTTCAAATTGATTCCCCAAATAGATAATTAAGCTATCTCGGTTTCAAAATTATAAAAATTACTAAAAACGGGGCTTGGATACTTACCTAATTTGGCCAAGAAAGCTTGATTTCTCTTTCACAGGGTTTCCATGGAATATTTGGAGAAGAAGATGATATAAAATGATTTTTATTTCTATTTAATTATTTATCATCTTTTAATTTTATCACTTTCCAATTTAGTCCTTAGCCTTTTTCTAATTTTCCTTGGATGAATCATCTAAAAATATCTACTAACTTTTTATTAATGGTCTAATTACCATATAAGGACCTCAAGTTTTGAATTTCATAGCTATTTTATCCTTATAGCTACTAGAATTCAACTTTTTCATTTTATGCGATTTGGTCATTTTCACAATTAAGCATATAAGCGATAAAATTTCTTTACAAGATTTTCACACAACATTACTATCATATTATAGACCATAAAATAATATTAAAATAAATTTTCTTTCTGGTATCATATTTGTGGTCTCGAAACCATTGTTCCGATTTCTCTAAAAATGGGTTGTTACAATTTTGATATATTTTGTTCAAAAATTTGAAATTTTGTTAAGTATGCTAAACTTCAGAAAGAATAAAATTCTATTATTTCAATAATTGCTATGTTGGCTGAATTATGACATAAATGTACTCTTAATAAAGCATGCAAATCATACTATAAAATTTTTTACTTCCTTAGGAAAGTTAAACATGCATGAAAGTTTAAGTCTCTAGAATTGACTTAGTAATTTCTTGAGGCGAAATCCTAGGAAGCATGGAATGTTGAAAATTATTTAGGCAACTTTTTTTTTGGACCGTTTGAGCCTTTCAAGCCAACCTTGATGAAATTTTGTCCCTTAAAACCAACTTTGAGTCTAGATGGCCTAATTTTATTTGAACCCTTGCAATATTGAGCCATCACTTCTCTCTTAATTATATTTAAATTGTCCCAAATACTAGATTCAGTACTATTTAGAATATTGTTTGAAAATAAGTTTGGGGGAGTTGAAAAGAAGTATCAAATTCTCAAAAAAAGTTGTAGTACATACAGTAAAATGCTCGTGAAAAAGAAAAGAAAAGAAAAGAAAAGAAAAATAACAAAAAGAGAGAGCATATGTACTTGAAAGAAAATAGATGTACAAAAAAGCATGTGAAAGCAAAGTAAGTTGGTCTATTGAAGGTAATTATTCTGAAGGTCCAATTGAAGTTGAGTCTAGGGTTTTTATCCTAAATTTATCTATCTTTTACCTACCCCTAGCCTAGCTGCATTATAACCTTTTTAAAGACCTTTAATTCAAGTTTCTATACTACCTACATTAGTGAGAGAAATTGCTATGTTCAACATTTGAAGGCATAAGTTAAACTTAATGATTACAGCTTAATCTTGAATAAGGGAATAAAATCAAAATGGTAGGGATTTAACATGTCTTTATTTGGAATCATTTAGTCTTTTTTAGCTATCATAAGAATGATTGAGATTAATTTGAATGATATATATCCTTAAGTAGCATAAATATCAAAATTCTTGTTCTTGAGCACAAGTATACTAAAATCATAATTTTGGAAAAAACTTTGTTCTGAAGGAATTTTTCAAAGGTGTTTTCGAGAAATTCTTTTCAAATTTGTGCATTGCTCAGGACAAGCAATGAATTAAGTTTGGGGATGTGGAAACATAAAAATTTATACACTTTTCCATGCCCTTTTTAACTCAAATTCATGCATTTTCGGTAAAATTCGTGTTGAAAAATAAATAATATTTATAAAATAATTAAATTGCACCCAAATTATGAC
The DNA here is from genome assembly GCF_007990345.1 of Gossypium hirsutum. Taxonomy (NCBI): domain Eukaryota; kingdom Viridiplantae; phylum Streptophyta; class Magnoliopsida; order Malvales; family Malvaceae; genus Gossypium; species Gossypium hirsutum. Next base: position 71,786,252 of record NC_053427.1, read on the forward strand.
CATGTTGAATTTTAATTAAATTTATATCAAATTTTGATTAATTTTGATTATTTCCAACAGATTTGCACAAAGGGCGAAAAACGGCTCGACAGACACTCCTAGAAGCACAAAACTGAGAAGCAATTTTGAAGCATCAAGGTGAATTAATTTTTTAGGCTAAGATTGTCCAAATTATGTGTATTAATTCATACTATAATTAATTTTAATTTTAATCCAATTTAATTTGGGTTAAATAAATTATTATTAATTAATTATGAAAAGGGACCCAGTTGACCTAAACCAAGAAAATCGATCCAACCGAGCACTGGATAGCCCAAAACCATCCCACATGCTGACCCAATCAGATTTTTTGGCTGATTATTTGGCTTGCAAAATGGCCCTTGAATACTCCTTCAATTTGCATTCAAACCCCTCCACTATTCATGCCTTTCAAGATTTGCCCCTAACTAAAAATAACTTGTTTGAAATCTTCAAACATGCCACATGTGTAGCCAACCATAGGGGGAGTCTTTTGCTGCTGATTTTGGATATTTTTAGTAGCCTTCTAAACCTATAAATACCCCCCTTGGCTGCTCACTTCAAACACACCTCAACTTTTCTCATCTCTTCTCTTCTCTCCCAATTTTCTCTCTTCATTTCCCATCCATTTTTCTTTATTCTCTTGCTGATTTCATCTCTTGAAAAAGAGTCATTCATCCACCATTTTGAGCAGCATTAAAGTGTTTGTAGCAGCCTTGGTTCGACAAGAACAAGCAGAGAAGGAAGAGTAGAGCAAACCAGTCAAGCCATGGAGAAACACCAGATTTGATTCTTGTTCCCTACCCTTTTAATTTTTGTTGTTGTTATAATGAACATCTCTATGAATATTTGTGATGTTGATATGTTTAATTTATTAAAATTGTGTTTGTGTTGTTATAGGCCTCGGTAAGATGTTTGATTAAGTAAAACCATGATTAAGTTATTCTTGCATTACAATTGTAAGTTAACTAATGAATTGATTATTTAAATGAATTGAAATTTTAATTAATTGACACGATACTTAATTAGTGCATATTTAATCATCTAAGGTAGCTGTGGGTTAAATTAGCAACGGTATCTAACAATACATTAGCCTTGCATAACTTGCAAGATTATTGTGATTAAACTATTTCAAGGTAGAAATACATTGTTACCTCACATGATCTTTTATGTGCTTATGAGATTGAATTAATTATTTGAATTGGCATAGAGATATGTACAAGAGATTCTTTTGATTTCATAAGTATGTATGTGCATTAACACATTTGCTTATAAAAAATTGTTTAATCGGTTGAATTGACATAGAGATATAGTCAATAGATGAATGGATTTTGGTAGGTGAGTATGTTCATAAGTTAGCAAATTACGGACTTGCCTTGAATTTATTCATGGCAACATTAACATGAGTTTAATAGTTCTAAGTTAAGAAATGTATTTAACCTAGCACAATTATGTCGTCTTGATTAAAATCATCTTTTGAAATCGTGCTTTGGAAATTTATTTTATTTTATTTGTTTTACTTTGTTAAAATTCTAGTTTTTAATCACCTTTTCAAATTAAAATATTTTTCTTCACCAAAGTGTATTAATTTACATTCATAAATAATTCTTTTCACAGTCTCTGTGGGTACGATAACTCGACATTTACTTGTCACTTTATTACTTGTTACGATTGTGTACACTTGCACATTTTCACCGTTCCAGTCAATTCCCCTCCGGTAAAACTGCTTCCGCCGTAGGACATTGATCCCTCGAAGTTGAAATCGAATGAACTAATTGAATGTCAAGCCCAACCCTTGAGATTTAGGTTATGTTGAAACCCCAAATTGTACTGGCCACTATAGTTTAAATCTATGCCAGAAACCAATGAATGTCTACCCATAGATGATTCGGAGACATCGTAGTATGAGCCTTGTAACAAGCTAATGAATCCACCACACAACCTTGTAACATGAATTTCTGCTTCAGCTTAGTTCCAACATTCATCGCAATAGTGGCCAAAGACGGGCCAAATCCATTAGACTCAGTAAACTCGGCATACAACTTCATTACAATATTTTTACTTGAATAGTGCGATTATATGACCACCTCGAGCTCTTTTCCTTTCTCTGAAAATTAAAAGCACCTGACCCCCTCATATTTTCAGTCGATATTAACCACATTTTGAATATATTCATCGAAGATGCTACTTCTATAGCACGTTTTAAATCATGGGAATTTTATACTTTGCAATTCCACCCTTCCTCGCACCTATAAAGCAGTCTCCCGCTCCATGTTTCATTATCCCTCAAACATCTTCTCCCCCGAAATCTCCATTCCTCTAGTATATAACATTTCTTGGTGTTAAAAATTTCGGTTGCTAAAAATATTTGGTTCATGTTCAAGGTATTCTCGAGTCATCAATGATGTGATATCACTCCGAGCCACACACATTTCATATATCATGTTGAGATAGGACCATTACTTCCGAAGCTTATTCTGGGGAAGTCGGGTTCTTAGGTGATTTTACTTTATACAGTCAAGGCTGGAAGCTTACACAGAGGTCTCAATCAATGATCATTATGCAGTCATGGATCAAAGTATAACGAGGGAGCTAGCTGTTAGTCGTTACGCTACCACGAGCTAAAATTTTTCAGATGCCCAAATATGTTGTCTTATAATTACCAAACAGAAGTTTGAGGGCATAATTGTACGAAAAAGCTGTGGGGCTTCACGCTGTAATTGATATAATTTTTTTATCCATTTTCAGGAAACTAATACCTTTAACCTTCCAATTTATCCGAAGGTCGGTACCGTCATAGACGTAGGAGGACTCTCAGGCAGAGAGTGGCTGTTTCAGTGGAGTAAATTGTTGAATCACCAAGATGCCTTGTGGCACAATGAGAAAATTATTCCAGTGATTCAAACTAGGAATCCGTGCACGATGAACAAATCAGGAAGAAAAAGGTTTGAAAAAAATACATTTCATGCTCTGAAAAATAGGAAGGAACCACTATTGTTTTAATCCCCTTCGCATGCAGCAGATCCAAAGCCGTAACAGAATCATCCCGGGCTATACTTAGTCTACCCTGTTGTGAACAAACAAACAAAAACTCACTGAATGCTTCAGTGAGTTTTTTCAAAAAGAAATGTGGCTGCTAGACCTAGGTTCTTTTTCTTTTTGTGGTTAATGTTAGTTAACACTCTCTTTTACCATGAGGTTTTTTTTATGATTCCTTTTACTTAATATCCCTTAATAAAAAGAACCCCATTTTTGGTGCCAAAATATATATGAAAATATCACAGTGTAATATCATTACCAAAAGGATATTAATTTACATGTATATTTTATGTTTGAAATTAATTATTATAATACTTTATTTTAATAATTTCAATAAATATATCATAATCAATATTTTATATGAATCAAATTCATACATTTATTTTAACTATGTTCTCTATTCTTATACAATCAATTTTACATACATTGTGTTTATTATTTAACTGTCAAATTAAATTAATTCAATAATTAATATAATTCTCGTGACAGTTGAATTTAATACCAACTATTTTTAGATTTTGTTTCTTTCAACCATAGGGTGCGACCCTCTAGGCTCATGTAACATTGGTAGTAATACTAGAACACTTCTAACATTACAAGCAATGAGTGGCATCCAGCAATGCACCATTGCTACCCAAGTTACAAGAAGTTGTGGTTAAACATAACTTTTCTATAATAAATTTTCATGTATTATATCCTTTTTTTCCTTTATATCACGATTGGACACAAGTCATGGAATAGTCACACTTGCAAAGTCCAATCTCATGTTTCTTGATACCCAAAGTAGACTATAATAAACATGTAACAGCCCATTTCAAAACAGTAGTTGTGGGACCTCAAATTTGATGAGTAAATTATTATTATTATTTTAATGTTTATGGGATATTAGTAAGGTTGTATTAGAATTTTGTTAAGAAATTTTGATGTTTGCATGGTTAATTAAGTGAAAGGGACAAAATCATAAAAAGTACAAAAGTAGAGTTCTGTTAGTTAAAGGAGTCAAATAGCTATGAAATTTTAATTTAAGGGACTTCAATGGTAATTAGACCAATTGAGGTGGTAGTGGATGTTTATGGACATGTTATTAATGAAATTATTAAAGTTTTTAAAGGTTAAAATGGTAATTAAGTAAATAAAGTAAACAAAAAGAAAAGAAATGGTATCATCTTTTATTTTCTTCTACCCTAATCGAAACTAAGAGAAAGAAAACACCATTGATGAACACAAGATTCGGCTAAGCTTGCTCCTCTTGCATGGTATGATTTTGAGTCCAGTTTTTAATTATTTTTATGTTTTTGAAGTCATTATAGCTTAATCTAGCTAGCCCGGGGGTCGATTTGTAAAGCTATTAAAGATTAAGGGTTATGCCATGAATGCTTTGAATGGTTCTTTATGTTTAATGGTAGATTATGAGTCCTTGTTAATAAATAAACAAGTTTTGTAAAGTGACTTTTGATAAAATTTACATTTAGGGATTGATTTGTAAAAAATAGTAAAAGTTCATGACAAATTTATGACATGTTGATTTAGTTAGGTTGGTATAAGTCCCTAATAAATTTGGTTGGCTTGAATGGGGGATTAAAATGCTTAGATTTCAATTTATAAGCTTAAGGACTAAATTGTGAAAAGTTAAAATGTTAGGGGAAAAATAGTAATTTTCATAAATATGAAATGTGGACTAAATTGAATACTAGAGGTATTAAATGGATTGAAATTTGTCTATTTAGACCAAGATAGACCACGTACAGACCTAGATCGAGGCAAAGCAAAAGCTTCGGAATAGCTCGTTTAACTTTTATGCCCTGGTTGTTGAGGTAGGTTTGTATGAACATTTGTTATATTCCTATTATTTAAATTTATGTTATTACATTAATTATCATGTAACTTGATTTATGTATGATTAAATCAATGCAATGATAATTATCGAGTCCTTATTGAACCTTAGGAATTCGTAGGATACAAATGACATGTCATTAGGGGTTTCATGTTTTGGGTGATGGTCTTGAATGTCTTACCGATAGCTGAGGTCCTACATTTGTTGCGGATACTCCATGTAACAACCCGGTTTAGACCTTAGTCGGAACAGTGGTTTCGGGACCACAAATTTGAGTCAGAAAAATATTTTAATATTATATTCCATGCTTAAAGTATGTGAATTGATATGTGTGAAAGTTTCGTATGAAAATCTTATCGTTTGTGTGCTCAATTTGTAAAAAGGACTTAATCACGTAAAATGCAAAAGTGACTTTGTAACAGTCAGGGTTAGACCCTAGTCAGAATAGTGGTTTCGAGACCAAAAATTTGAGTTAGAAAAATATTTTAATATTATTTTCCGTGCCTATAATATGTGAATTAGCATGTGTGAATTTTTCGTATAAAAATTAAACTGTTTGTGTGCTCAATTTGATAAAAGGACCTAATCGCGTAAAATGTAAAAGTGACTTGCTATTTGTTAAAAGTGTCTATTTGATATGGCTTATTGATTATGAGGTCCTTATGTTGTTAATATGCCATTTATATTGAAAGTGGACTAAAATGGCCTTATATGTTAATCTTTTTATATGTTATTAATCAACGGCAAAATTGGAATTTAGTAATTTAAGTTATATTAATAAAACAAAACATGAAAATAAGCTATTATATGTTTGTTTATGCCAAAAAATGAAGAATCAAAGAAAGAAAAAGAGTTAGCTAGGGTTCGGCCATGCTAAAGCTCAATTGAAGGTTCGTTTTTGTTCCGTTTTCGATAATTTCTATGTTTTTGTGATCGTTGCTTTGTGTTTTACTAAGCCCATGTCATAATTTCTGAAATTATTGATGATTTTAAGTTGAGCTATTAATGAAACTATGAGTTTTGTGAAGTTTGATGACAGATTATGGAAGCTTGATGTTGAATTAATATATTTTGTCTTTGAATTTTTGATGAATTTGAGTAATTTAGGCTAAATTGTGAAATTTATAAATTGAAGGACTAAAATGAAAAATAAATGAAATGAGTGGACTTGTATGAGTACTAGGAGAATTCAGCCAAGCATATGTCTAAAGAAATTTAGAGTATTTTGTGATTTTATGAATTAGGGACTAAATTGTCAAAATGTGAAAATATGAGGGCTAATTTTTAAAGTGGCCTAAATATGTGTTTATGGTTTGATTGGAATGATTTGATAATAGAAGAGTTAAATTTGAATTTATATAGATCAAGAATGAAAGAAAACGGAATTAGATCGGGGAAAGTTGAAAGTCGTCGAGTAGCCGATTTCGTCTAACCAAATCCGTACGAGGTAAGTCGATAAACAAATAAATGAGTTTGAATTGAATTATTATTGATTTATATGATATTGAATTATGATGAATGATTATATGATTTGAGAAACATGAGATATTCGAGAAAGTATCGACAAAGTTTTGAAGTCTGAAAAATTCCGTATGAACCTTAGGAATAGTTAGGATACATATGTCATGGCATAGGATCCAATATGTGTTTTCTTGTAAGACCACATCTGGGACATTGGCATCGAATTATGATTTACGTGTAAGACCACATCTAGGACGTTGGCATCGTATTTGATTTCGTGTAAGACCTTATCTGGGACAGTGGCATCGATATTTGTTTACATGTAAGACCACGTCTGGGACGTTGGCATTGTACGAGCTATCTTCGTATCCTTATGATTCCAAATGGTTCAATGGGTATTCCAAGAAAAGAACGAATTTATGTTAATTTGTATCCGATCCAGGTACATTTGGATTTTATATCTTGTTTGAGAATGAAAGGTAAGTATATGTACCTTGTTGAACATATGATTTAAGTGTGAGTTGTTATGAGAATGAATTATGATAAATATATGTGAAACATGTGCAAATGAATTATAAAAGATATATGGCTATGTGAATGTATTATGCCTTGAATCATATGAATGAATTGACTTATATTAATGTTATAAATTAAGTTTATTTGTGTATGACTTACTAAGCTTTTGAAAGCTTACTTTGTGTGTGTTTGGATTGTTTTATAGATATTGTAGCTATCGGGAGCTCGAGGATCATTCAGGATCGTCACCACACTATCTAACTATATTTTGGTACCTTTTGAAAGTGTATATATTGAAGTATGGCATGTATAGGCTAGAAGTACTTTGATTATGTTTTGTGATGTTTATATCTAGCCATGTGATTTGGCTTGACTATGCCTGTGTATATAAATGAGTCCTTGGTGAGAAATATGTGATGCAAAACAATTAATATGATGTGTTTTGAATGGCTATTGAAATTGGTCATTTTGGTAAGTATTGGTATATGTTTATTTGAGAAAGTGGTAAGTTTGGTCATAAGATTGAATGATGTAATTTGAAGTATTGAAACATATGCCTTGGTATGATTTTGGTTTAGATTTGGTATGATTTAGTTGATGAATCGAGGAGGAAATTTTTTGATAATGTAATGGCATGAATAATGTATGTTTTGTTATTGAAATTGGCTAAAGTTATGATGCAAATGTGCTTGGTTTGATGTTTTTAGGTTTGACCGAAAATGGGTGGCAAATTGGCTTTTCAAATGGCCTATTTTTGTCCACACAGGCATGTTGAACTGCCGTATGTCCCTTGGGGTACCCTACGATTTTCAGTCAGGCTTGAGCACGGCCAAGGCACACAGGCGTGTGGCTAGCTATGTGACCCAAGCCCAAGCTCTAGTTCTAAAGCTCAAGCTACATGTAACACCCCGAACCCGAGACCGTCGCCGGAGTCGAACACGAGGTGTTAACAGACTTCAAACCACTTATTAAAATTTTTGCAGACAAGCTGCCAATCTGCGTATTAGTCACTTTAAAAATCATATCTTGAGCTCTGGAACTCGAAATCGAGTTCCGTGAATTTTCCCTTAAGTTAGACTCATATGCCCCTCTACATATTTTTTTCTAGAATTTTTGGTCGGGCCAATTAGTACAGTTTATTAGTCAAAGTCTCCCATGTTACTGGGGTCGACTACACTGACCTTTGCGCATTACGATCTGGATATCTCCCTGTACAGAGCTCCAATACTGATGCCGTTTGTTTCTATAGAAACTAGACTCAGAGAGGAATCCATACATATAAGGTATGACTTCTAAATATCTCTGGGTAATTTATGGTGAATTATCAAAGTCGAAACAGGAGATCCAGAAACCGTTCTGCCCCTGTTTCACGAGAACTTTAATATCTCTTAATATACTGTTCATATGATTGTTTCGTTACTTTCATATGAAAATAGATTCACCAAGGTTCGATTACATAATTTATTCACTATTTAATTCCATTCCTACAAATTTTTGTGATTTTTCAAATCCACACCACTGCTGCTGTCAGCATCTGTTTTCAAGGTAAACTTTACCTATTTCGTGGTTACCATGGACCAACTAGGGTTTTGTCATACATAGGTCCGCATATGATCATATTTAGCCATTCCAATGGCTGATCATTTGCTCAACACTTCCATTCCAAACCATAATCACATCATGAAACCATATATACATACATAAACACAAATGGTCTAATGCCATACTCCACTTCTACAAGCCATTTTCGCATGGCTGTACACACATACATCACAAAAAGTACTTGAACAACAACAATGGGTAGTCCTATACATGCCATATCTAGAGTTCAACTAAAAGAGTACCAAAAAGGGCTTTGATAGTGTGGATGACTTCGACTTCGATGATCCCGAATCCAATAGCTAACGAACAAAATCTATAAAACAGAGAGCCAAAGCAACGGGGTAAGCATTTTAAAGCTTAGTAAGTTTCAAGTAATGAAATCGGCTTTGACTAAAGTATTACATTCACATAGCTAAATGAATCACTTTATTAATACACATTCTCATAATCATGCTTACTTCACACTTCACCAACATATATACACACAAAAGGTATCAACCCATCTAAAAGCCCAAAAGTTCGTTAGTCGATTGAACGAATACTACTTAAAACGAATCGACTTTTCCGAAGCACATGCAAACATACCTTATCGTTTGGGTTTGTTGAGCGTATTAATTGAATTTATTACAGCACAAAACGCTCACATTCATACCCAAGTTTCTTCGGAATTTAGCCGGATATTACCACAAGCACAATTGCCTTTGGGTCTTAACCCGGGCATAGCAACTCGCACGAATGCCTTCGGGCCTTAGCCCGGATATATCAACTCGCACAAATGCCTTCGGGTCTTAGCCCGGATATATCAATTCGCACAAATGCCTTCGGGTCTTAGCCCGGATATATCAACTCGCACAAATGCCTTCGGGTCTTAGCCCGGATATATCAACTCGCACAAAAGCCTTCGGGTCTTAGCCCGGATATATCAACTCGCACAAATGCCTTCGGGTCTTAGCCCGGATATATCAACTCGCACAAATGCCTTCGGGTCTTAGCCCGGATATATTCAAATGCTCATGCACACATAAATCAACAGTCTTAGCACATCCATATTTCATTTTCGTTACTAAGGCTCAAACACAAAACATTTATTAAACCTTTCCGATTTCGGCTCAATAGCCACACACAAAGAGCATGATTTCATTTGGCTTTATAACATAGTCTCTATGCACATTCGGCTATCCATCATAGTATGACTAATCATTTCAATATAATTCAAGTAGGGTCATTACTCGAAGACTTACCTCGGATATTTTGAATAGTTGTGGATAGACTACTCGATCGCTTTTTCTTTTCCTTTATCAGATTTTGACCCTCTTGGCTCTTGAGCTTGATTCAATAAATAGATTTTATTAAATAACTTATCAATTTAGCGATTCGATTTAATACATGTATACCATACAATTAAGTACAAATGATGTTATTAACTAGATATTAAACATCATACATATGCTCTACTCATGTACTAAAGAACCTAATACTAGCTTAATACCATGCATAATCACATTTATTTAGCATCATTTAGTTTTATAAAAATACACATATCATCCCAACTACTTAGACTTAACCTTTCATACCCTTATATCTAATGTCATAAGAATAGCCGAATGTCCAAATTAACCAAGCTTAAAGATTTAACCTTCAACACTTTAATATTCCACAACCTATTCTTCAAGGCTTCAAATATAAAGTAATTAACATTTATACTCTTATGCCGAATTAGCTAACACTTATAATCCATAGCCGAATGTCATTAAACCTAAACCACCATGAAAATTTTACTTATCACCTCATACCTTATTATCAAATTGAACTAATTATGCTTATGAAAATAATATCAAAATCGAAACCTATGCATAACATTACTTATAATATTCAAAATTATACCTAAAAAAATCATATACATAGCCGAACCTTTTAATAATTAAGCCTCTAATTATTTATTTCAATTACCCAAACGAAATTTTCTCACATTTAACACTTAGATACCCATCAATTGTTGAAGACAAACAAAATCTCATTTCCTCCCTTGACAACCACAACCGAAAGCTCAAACCAACATCTAAAATTCCAAGTTTTCAAATAGGCTAATATGGAACTAGCTAATTGACTTTAACTAAGCTTAAAATTGCAAAAACTAACAAAATTTTTACTCACCTTCTCAAGCTTCAAGTGACCGAATGTTTTTGCCCCAATTCTTTCTTTCAATTCGGCCAAGAAGACAAAGATGAAGCTTTGTCTTCATTACTTTTCTTTTTATTCTTTCTTTAATTTATTTCCTTTCTTTTGCATAAAATAATGGCCATTTAATTAAGATTTAATACATATTATATATATATGACCATCATGGCCGGCCACCACTTAAAATAAAAGGGGTATTTGACATGCAAGTACAACTATTTGCAACATGCATAAATGGGCCACCTTACATTAGCCTAGCACATTTCTAAATTTTCTCACATAAGTCCTATTTAATAAAATTTCACTTACAATTTACAAAATTCAACCATGAAATTTTCACACATGCATATATACATATTCTAGACAATAAATATCACATTCAAACATTTCGGTGACTCGGTTTAGCGGTCCCGAAACCACTTCCCGACTAGGGTCAATTTTGGGTTGTCACAACTCTCCCCCACTTAAGAAATTTTCGTCCCCGAAAATCTTACCTGTAAATAGGTTTGGGTATCGTTCTTTCATCGAGCTTCGGTTTCCCAAGTAGCTTCCTCGATCCCGTGTTTGAGCCATAACACCTTTACTAACGGAACCCTTTTGTTTCGCAACTCCTTCACTTCACGAGCTAGGATATGCATCGGCTCTTCTTCATAACTCATATCGGCTTGAATTTCAACCTCCGATGGGCTGATTATGTGGGAGGGGTCAGATCTATAACGTCGAAGCATCGAAACATGAAAAATGTTGTGAATCCTTTCAAGTTCAGGGGGTAAAATCAATCTATATGCCACTGGACCAATTCTTTCGGATATTTCGTATGGCCCAATGAACCTCGGACTCAATTTGCCCTTACGGCCAAATCTGAGTATCTTTTTCCAAGGTGAAACTTTAAGAAACACTTTATCTCCCACCTGATACTCAATGTCTTTTCGTTTCAAATCCGCGTACGACTTTTGACGATCTGTGGCTGCCTTCAGACTTTCACGGATTACCTTTACTTTCTGTTCGGCATCTTTAATCAAATCAACTCCGAAAATTTTACTTTCACCGAGCACGGTCCAAAACAATGGTGTACGGCATTTACGACCGTACAAAGCCTCGTAAGGTGCCATCTTAATACTTGATTGAAAACTATTGTTGTAAGCGAATTCAATCAAAGGTAAATACCGTTCCCATGAACCACTAAACTCGAGGATGCAACATCTCAACATATCCTCAAGTATCTGAATTATCCGCTCAGATTGACCATCGGTTTGTGGATGAAAGCGGTGCTAAAATGCAGCTTGGTACCCAAAGCTTCTTGTAATTTCTTCCAAAATCGCGAGGTGAATCTCGGATCTCTATCCGATACAATAGAGATAGGTTGTAACACCCCGTGTAATCTCACAATCTGAGAAACATACAATTCGGCCAGTTTATCCAATGAAAAATTCGTACGCACGGGGATAAAGTGAGCCGACTTAGTCAGTCCATCGACAACAACCCAAATCGCATCCTTCTTACTTGCTGACAATGGCAGTCCGGACACAAAGTCCATTGTGACTCGATCCCATTTCCACTCGGGTATCATGATCGGCTGAAGTAATCCTGAAGGCACTTGATGTTCTGCTTTCACTTGTTGACATATTAAACATCTTGAAACAAAGTCGGAGATGTCTCGTTTCATACCATGCCACCAAAACCGACGTTTCAAATCGTTGTACATTTTCGTACTCCCCGGGTGAATTGACATTCGGCTACAATGGGCTTCGTTCAGAATCATCGACATGAGTTCTGAATTTCTTGGAACACACAACCGACTTCTGAACCTCAAACAATCGTCATCATCAATTTGAAATTCGGATTCCATATTCGGAACACATTCAGCCCGTTTTGCAACCAATTCATCGTCGACTTTCTGAGCTTCACGAATTTGACGAATCAATAATGGTTTGGCCTTTAATTCAGCTACTAACACATTGTCGGGTAGAACAGACAAGTGCACATTCATCGCTCGTAAAGCAAACAGTGATTTCCGGCTTAAGGCGTCCGCAACCACATTAGCCTTTCCCGGGTGGTAATCAATGACAAGCTCGTAATCTTTCAACAACTCAAGCCAACGTCTTTGTCGCAGATTTAAGTCTCTTTGAGTCATCAAATATTTAAGACTTTTGTGATCCGAAAATACATGGCACTTTTCACCAAATAAGTAATGTCGCCATATTTTTAAAGCGAATACGATGGCAGCTAGTTCGAGATCATGGGTCGGATAATTTTTCTCATGTGGCTTTAATTGTCTCGACGCATAGGCCACCACTCGACCTTCTTGCATCAATACGCAACCCAACCCTAGTAGGGATGCGTCACTATAAATGACAAACTCTTTGCCTGATTCGGGTTGCACTAAAATTGGAGCTTCAGTCAAATAAGTTTTTAGTTGATCAAAACTTTTCTGACATTTCTCCGTCCATTCGAACTTAACATCCTTTTGAAGTAGCTTCGCCATTGGTGTGGCTATCATCGAGAAACCTTTGACAAATCGTCGGTAATAACCGGCGAGTCCCAAAAAGCTCCGAACCTCAGTAATATTTCTTGGAGGCTTCCAGTTAAGTATGGCTGAAATTTTGCTCGGGTCAACTCGAATACCCGATGAGGATACCACATGACCCAAGAAGCTAACCTCTCTTAACCAGAACTCACACTTACTGAACTTAGCATATAACTGCTTATCCCGCAACATTTGCAACACTAGTCTCAGGTGCTCAGCATGTTCGGTCTCATCTCTTGAATAGACCAAGATGTCATCAATGAACACAACTACGAACCGATCCAAATATGGTCTGAAGATCCGATTCATCAAATCCATAAATACCGCAGGGGCATTAGTGAGCCCAAACGGCATCACTAAGAATTCGTAGTGACCGTACCTCGTTTTGAAAGCAGTTTTGGGTACGTCCGAATCTCGAACCCGCAACTGATAATAACCCGATCTCAAATCTATTTTTGAGAACACTGAGGCTCCCTTTAGTTGATCAAACAAATCATCAATACGCGGTAACGGATATTTATTCTTTATCGTCACTTTATTCAGTTGACGATAGTCAATGCACAACCTCATGGTTCCGTCCTTCTTTTTCACGAACAATACTGGTGCACCCCAAGGTGAGAAACTTGGTCGAGCAAAACCTCTATTCGTCAATTCTTGCAACTGAGCTTTCAACTCTTTTAACTCGGTTGGTGCCATACGATACGGAGCTATCGAAATCGGCGTAGTCCCAGGTACAAGCTCAATACCAAACTCTACCTCCCGAACAGGTGGTAAACCCGGCAATTCTTCAGGAAAAACATCCGGGTATTCACAAACCATCGGCACAGATTCGGGTTTCTTGTCTAATTCTTTGTCATCCAGTACATACGCAAGGTATGCTTCGCACCCTTTTCTTACATATTTCTGGGCCAACATTGCTGATATTACAGCTGGCATCTCCTCCAAGTCCGTAGACTCAACTCGGATTACTTCGTTATTTGCGCACCTCAAATCAATAGTCTTGCTTTTGCAATTCACAACCGCATCATGCGCGGTCAACCAATCCAAACCAAGAATAACATCAAATTCATCAAACGGAAAAAGCATCAAGTCCGCCGGAAAACAGGAACCTCGAATTTCTAGGGGACATTTCTTACACACTTTGTCGACCAGCACGTAACGACCCAAGGGATTTGACACCCGAATTACGAACTCAGTAGACTCAATAGGTAAAGTCTTACTGGATGCTAAGGTTTCACATATGTAAGAATGAGTAGAACCGGGGTCAATCAAAGCAATTACATTAGTATCAAAGAGAGTGAAAGTACCGGTAATAACATCAGGCGAAGAAGCATCCTCGCGGGCACGTATAGCATAAGCTCTAGCAGGCGCACGAGCCTCGGATCTGGTCGTAGCATCTCTAGATCCTCTCTGACCACCACTAGCATTGCTCGTATTTCTAGATGGTCTACCTCGAGCAGTGGTAGCACCCGGTTTCCCACTCTGATTTACATTCTGTTCAGACAACCACGGGCAATCTTTAATGAAGTGGTCAACTGATCCACACTTGTAACAGGAGCGGTCATGGGATCTACAACTCCCCGAATGCCATTTACCGCAATATCGGCATTCCGTTCCGTCTCGACGTTCATTCCCAACACTGGCGACCGAAGTGCCTCGTGTACCCACAGGGGGTTGATCACGATCTCGTCTAAAAAGGCCCGAAGTGCCTCTGGATCGGCCCACATCATCTCGAAATTTCTTCGATGCCTGTTGAAGAGACTTTCCCGAAGATCTTTTACGAAACTCTCCAGTTCCCACATCAACTTTTTGTTTTTCTTTTCTAAGCTCTTCGGCTTTACAAGCTCACTCGACCAGTACTACGAACTCTCGTATTTTAAGAACGCCAACGAACATTTTTATATCTTCATTCAGCCCATCCTCGAAGCGTTTACACATGATAACCTCGGACGAAACACTTTCCCGAGCGTATCTACTAAGTCTAAAAAATTTTCGCTCGTAATCAGTAACTGACATGGAACCTTGCTTAAGCTCAAGAAATTCCTTCCGTTTTTGATCAACAAATCTCTGACTGATATACTTTTTCCGAAACTTAGTTTGGAAAAACTCCCAAGTTACTTGCTCTCGGGGCACAACAGAAGTCAGAGTACTCCACCAATAGTAGGCAGAATCGCGTAGCAAGGAGATAGTACACTTTAGGCATTCATCCAGTGTACAAGATAGCTCATCGAGTACCCGGATAGTGTTGTCCAACCAAAATTCAGCTTGCTCGGCATCGTCGCTATCCGTAGCCTTAAATTCAGTAGCCCCATGTTTTCGGATTCTGTCAACTGGGGGCTTATTTGACCTTAGTTGGTCAGTTACCGGAGGTATTGTAGGTGCGGGGGTGGTATCAGTTGGGAATGGAGGTTGTGGGACAGCCGTATTAGTTCGAATGTATTGGTTGAACCAATCATTCATCACGCTATAGAAAGCTTGTCTAGCTTCATCATTCGGGTTACTAGCATTAGGTTGAGAGTCCGCCGGCGCTGTCCCTTGTGCGGGAGCAGGCGCTACACTCTCAAGATCATCAGCTACCTCTCGGTCGGGATCGGGATCCATTACTATAAATAAACACATTTACAATTGTCAGAAATCACCACACTATCAAGTAATCACATAAAATGGCATGTATAGCTAGACCCAATGCATTACGGTAGTCCTAGAATCGACTAAACCGTAGCTCTGATACCAATCAAATGTAACACCCCGAACCCGAGACCGTCGCCGGAGTCGAACACGAGGTGTTAACAGACTTCAAACCACTTATTAAAATTTTTGCAGACAAGCTGCCAATCTGCGTATTAGTCACTTTAAAAATCATATCTTGAGCTCTGGAACTCGAAATCCAGTTCCGCGAATTTTCCCTGAAGTTAGACTCATATGCCCCTCTACATATTTTTTTCTAGAATTTTTGGTCGGGCCAATTAGTACAGTTTATTAGTCAAAGTCTCCCATGTTACTGGGGTCGACTACACTGACCTTTGCGCATTACGATCTGGATATCTCCCTGTACAGAGCTCCAATACTGATGCCGTTTATTTCTATAGAAACTAGACTCAGAGAGGAATCCATAAATATAAGGTATGACTTCTAACTATCTCTGGATAATTTATGGTGAATTATCAAAGTAGAAACAGGAGATCCAGAAACCGTTCTGCCCCTGTTTCACGAGAACTTTAATATCTCTTAATATACTGTTCATATGATTGTTTCGTTACTTTCATATGAAAATAGATTCACCAAGGTTCGATTACATAATTTATTCACTATTTAATTCCATTCCTACAAAGTTTTGTGATTTTTCAAATCCACACCACTGCTGCTGTCAGCATCTGTTTTCAAGGTAAACTTTACCTATTTCGTGGTTACCATGGACCAACTAGGGTTTTGTCATACATAGGTCCGCATATGATCATATTTAGCCATTCCAATGGCTGATCATTTGCTCAACACTTCCATTCCAAACCATAATCACATCATGAAACCATATATACATACATAAACACAAATGGTCTAATGCCATACTCCACTTCTACAAGCCATTTTCGCATGGCTGTACACACATACATCACAAAAAGTACTTGAACAACAACAATGGGTAGTCCTATACATGCCATATCCAGAGTTCAACTAAAAGAGTACCAAAAAGAGCTTTGATAGTGTGGATGACTTCGACTTCGATGATCCCGAATCCGATAGCTAACGAACAAAATCTATAAAACAGAGAGCCAAAGCAACGGGGTAAGCATTTTAAAGCTTAGTAAGTTTCAAGTAATGAAATCGGCTTTGACTAAAGTATTACATTCACATAGCTAAATGAATCACTTTATTAATACACATTCTCATAATCATGCTTACTTCACACTTCATCAACATATATACACACACAAGGTATCAACCCATCTAAAAGCCCAAAAGTTCGTTAGCCGATTGAACGAATACTACTTAAAACGAATCGACTTTTCCGAAGCACATGCAAACATACCTTATCGTTTGGGTTTGTTGAGCGTATTAATTGAATTTATTACAGCACAAAACGCTCACATTCATACCCAAGTTTCTTCGGAATTTAGCCGGATATTACCACAAGCACAATTGCCTTCGGGTCTTAACCCGGGCATAGCAACTCGCACGAATGCCTTCGGGCCTTAGCCCGGATATATCAACTCGCACGAATGCCTTCGGGCCTTAGCCCGGATATATCAACTCGCACAAATGCCTTCGGGTCTTAGCCCGGATATATCAACTCGCACAAATGCCTTCGGGTCTTAGCCCGGATATATCAACTCGCACCAATGCCTTCGGGTCTTAGCCCGGATATATTCAAATGCTCATGCACACATAAATCAACAGTCTTAGCACATCCATATTTCATTTTCGTTACTAAGGCTAAAACACAAAACATTTATTAAACCTTTCCAATTTCGGCTCAGTAGCCACACACAAAGAGCATGATTTCATTTGGCTTTATAACATAGTCTCTATGCACATTCGGCTATCCATCATAGTATGACTAATCATTTCAATATAATTCAAGTAGGGTCATTACTCGAAGACTTACCTCGGATATTTTGAATAGTTGTGGATAGACTACTCGATCGCTTTTTCTTTTCCTTTATCAGATTTTGACCCTCTTGGCTCTTGAGCTTGATTCAATAAATAGATTTTATTAAATAACTTATCAATTTAGCGATTCGATTTAATACATGTATACCATACAATTAAGTACAAATGATGTTATTAACTAGATATTAAACATCATACATATGCTCTACTCATGTACTAAAGAACATAATACTAGCTTAATACCATGCATAATCACATTTATTTAGCATCATTTAGTTTTATAAAAATACGCATATCATCCCAACTACTTAGACTTAACCTTTCATACCCTTATATCTAATGTCATAAGAATAGCCGAATGTCCAAATTAACCAAGCTTAAAGATTTAACCTTCAACACTTTAATATTCCACAACCTATTCTTCAAGGCTTCAAATATAAAGTAATTAACATTTATACTCTTATGCCGAATTAGCTAACACTTATAATCCATAGCCGAATGCCATTAAACCTAAACCACCATGAAAATTTTACTTATCACCTCATACCTTATTATCCAATTGAACTAATTATGCTTATGAAAATAATATCAAAACCGAAACCTATGCATAACATTACTTATAATATTCAAAATTATACCTAAAAAAATCATATACATAGCCGAACCTTTTAATAATTAAGCCTCTAATTATTTATTTCAATTACCCAAACGAAATTTTCTCACATTTAACACTTATATACCCATCAATTGTTGAAGACAAACAAAATCTCATTTCCTCCCTTGACAACCACAACCGAAAGCTCAAACCAACATCTAAAATTCCAAGTTTTCAAATAGGCTAATATGGAACTAGCTAATTGACTTTAACTAAGCTTAAAATTGCAAAAACTAACAAAATTTTTACTCACCTTCTCAAGCTTCAAGTGACCGAATGTTTTTGCCCCAATTCTTTCTTTCAATTCGGCCAAGAAGACAAAGATGAAGCTTTGTCTTCATTACTTTTCTTTTTATTCTTTCTTTAATTTATTTCCTTTCTTTTGCATAAAATAATGGCCATTTAATTAAGATTTAATACATATTATATATATATGACCATCATGGCCGGCCACCACTTAAAATAAAAGGGGTATTTGACATGCAAGTACAACTATTTGCAACATGCATAAATGGGCCACCTTACATTAGCCTAGCACATTTCTAAATTTTCTCACATAAGTCCTATTTAATAAAATTTCACTTACAATTTACAAAATTCAACCATGAAATTTTCACACATGCATATATACATATTCTAGACAATAAATATCACATTCAAACATTTCGGTGACTCGGTTTAGCGGTCCCGAAACCACTTCCCGACTAGGGTCAATTTTGGGCTGTCACACTACATTAGTAGCTAGTATTGGCAGTGTAAGAGACTATAAACTTGAATGTCAGCACTGTGAACAACGACATTTTGGAGAATGCTGGAACAAAAGAAATAAAGCTTGTTACAAATGTGGATCGTTGGATCATTTTATGCGAGACTGTCCAGAGTTGATGGAAAAAGAGGATGTTTAGAACACGAGGCCGAGTAACACTGCAGCTAGAGGTAGACAACCCAAAAAAATAGAAAATGTGAGTGGTTGTAGAGGTGTGACACGAGATATTGCTATAAGATCTTATGCTAGAGCACTTTCCCGAGCCTATGCTATTCGAGCTCGTGAAGAAGCATCATCGCTAGATGTTATAACCGATACTTTTACTCTCTTTGATACTAAAGTTATTGCATTGATAGATCTAGGATCAACTCATTCATATATATGTGAACTTAGTATCCAGTAAGACTTTGCCTGTACAGTCTATTGAATTTGTAATTAGAGTATCGAACCCCTTAGGTAGATGCGTCTTGGTTGATAAGTATACAAGAACTTCCCATTAATGATTCGAGATTCATGTTTTCTGGCTAATTTGATGTTGTAGTCATTCGACGAATTTGATATAATTCTGGGTATGGATTGGCTAACATTGCAAAAGAAAGACGACTAATTTGATATATCAGAATAATGAGATTATTCAAATCGAATCAGATGATTTGAATGGATTGCCATCAATGATTACATCAATGTTGGCTGAGAAATATGTGAGAACTGTGAAGCTTACTTAGGTTATGTGCTTGATATGAAAGTGACTGAAAAGAAGATTGAATCAGTGCCAGTTGTGTGTGACTACCCAGATGTGTTTCTTGAAGAGTTACCAGGTTTACCACCAATCCAAGAGGTTGAATTTGGTATTAAGTTAGTGCCTGGAACAACTCCGATATCGATAGCTTCGTACAGAATGGCACAGAATGAATTAAAAGAGTTGAAAGCTCAGTTACAAGAATTGATAGATAGCGGCTTTGTACGATCGAGTTATTCTCCTTGAGGTGCACCGGTTTTGTTTGTGAACAAGAAATACAGAACTATAAGAATGTACATCGATTATTGACATCTCAATAAAGTGACGATCAAGAACAAATATCCTTCACCGCGAATTGATGATTTGTTTGATCAATTGAAAGGGGCTACAGTGTTTTCAAAGATAGATCTGAGATCAGGTTACTATCAGTTGTGAGTTAAAGATTCTGATGTGCCGAAAACTGCTTTTCGAACGAGGTACGAACATTATGAGTTTTTAGTTATGCCTTTCGAACTAACGAATGCACCTATTGTTTTTATGGATCTAATAAATCAGATCTTCAGACCGTATTTGGATAGATTTGTTGTTGTGTTTATAGCTGACATCTTGATTTATTCCCATGATGAATCCAAGCATGCAGAACGTCTGAGATTAGTGCTACAGACTTTGAGAGATAAACAACTTTTTGCAAAGTTCAGTAAATGTGAATTCTAGTTGTGTGAAGTCAGTTTTCTAGGGCAGATTGTGTCAACATTGGGTATTCGAGTAGATCCGAGTAAGATTTCAGCAATATTGGACTGGAAGCCTTTAAAAAATGGATCTGAAGTCCAAAGTTTTTTGGGACTTGCTGGTTATTATAGACGATTAGTAAAAGGTTTCTCTATGATTGCAACCCCAATGACGAGACTACTACAGAAAGATGTTAAATTTGAGTGGTCAGAAATGTGCTAGAAAAGTTTTGATCAGTTGAAAGCTTTGTTGACCGAAGCTCCAGTGTTAGTTCAGCTAGAATCGGGTAAAGAATTCGTAATTTATAGTGATGCATCGTTGAATGGTTTGGGCTATGTTTTGATACAGGAAGGCAAAGTCATAGCTTATGCCTCGAGACAATTGAAGCTAAATGAAACGAATTACTCGACGCGTGATTTGGAATTAGCAGCTATCGTATTTGCGTTGAAGATTTGGCGCCATTATTTGTTCGGTGAGAATGTCACATTTATTCTGATCATAAGAGCTCAAAATACATAATGACTCAAAAAGATCTGAATTTACGGCAGCGGGGATGGTTAGATTTCTTGAAAGATTACGGGCTAGTGATTGACTATCATCTGGGAAAGGCCAATGTCGTTGCTGATGCTTTGAGCCAAAAATCCCTATTTGCTTTACGTGCAATGAATACTCAGATGACTTTATCTGATGATGGCTCGATTGTAGCAGAGTTGAAAGCGAGACCGTTATTTATTCAATAGATTTACGAACCTCAGAAAGTCGATAATAATTTGTTAGCAAAAAGAGCTCAATGTGATTCGAATCTTGATTCAGAGTTTCGAGTTGATGATGATGACTGTTTAAGATTCAGAAACCAAATATGTGTTCCGAGAAATTCAGAGTTAATTCAGATGGTTTTAAAACGAAGAACATAGTAGTCATTTATCTGTTCATCCGAGAAGTACAAAAATGTATAACGATTTGAAACAACTTTATCAGTGGTCTAGTATGAATTGTGATATCTCTGAATTCGTTTCGAAATGTTTAATCTGGCAGCAAGTTAAAGTTGAGCATCAAGTACCGTCTGGGTTACTTCAGCCGATTATGATTCCCAAGTGGAAGTGGGATAGAATCACGATGGATTTGGTATCGGGTTTACCTTTGTCTGCGAGTATGAAAGATATGATTTGGATAGTTGTTGATAGGCTAACTAAATAGGCTCATTTCATTCCGGTACACACAAACTATTCACTTGATAAGCTTGTTGAGTTATACATCTCTCAGATTGTGAAATTGCATGGAGTACCTATTTCTATTGTTTCGAATAGAGATCTGAGATTTACATTGCAATTCTAAAAGAAATTGCAAGATGCGCTGGGTACAAACCTACATTTTAGTACTGCATTTCACCCCCAGACGGATGGTCAATCCGAATGGGTTATACAGATACTTGAGGATATGTTGAGATGTTGCGTTCTTGAATTCGAAGGTACATCGGAAAAATATTTGTCGTTGACTGAATTTGCGTATAACAATAGCTTCCAATCGAGTATAAAGATGACACCGTTCAAAACTTTGTACGGTCGCAAATTCCAAACACCTTTGTATTGGACTGATCTCAGTGAGAATAAGATACACAGGGTTGATTTGTTCAAAGAAACTGAACTGAAAGTAAAAGTGATTTGTGATAGTCTGAAAGCAGCGTCAGATCGTCAGAAATCATACGCAGATTTGAAATGAAAAGATATTGAGTTTCAGATCGGAGAGAAAGTGTTTCTAAAAGTTTCACCGTGGAAGAAAATACTTCGATTTATTCGTAAAGGTAAATTGAGTACAAGATTTATCAGACCGTATGAAATCATCGAAAGAGTCAGACCAGTTGCTTATCAGCTAGCATTGCTGTCAGAATTAGAAAAGATTCATAATGTGTTTCATGTATCAATGCTTCGACGATATCGATCTGATCCTTCGCATATTATTTCTCTGACAGAAGTTGAAATTCAGTTAGATTTGTCATATAGTGAAGAACCGATTCACATTTTAGCTCGTGAGATTAAAGAGATGAGAAATAAAAGAATAGCATTAGTGAAAGTATTGTGGCATCGACACGAGGTTGAAGAAGCTACGTGGGAACCCAAGAATGCTATGAAAAAGAAATATCCAAACTGATTCAGTTGTAAGATTTTCGGGGACGAAAATCCCTAAGGGGAGAGTTATAACAGCCTGGTTTAGACCCTAGTCGAAAAACTAGTTTTGGGACCACAAATTTGAGTCAGAAAAATTATTTTTATATTATTTTTGGTGTTTATAGAATGTGAGTATGTATGTGTGAAAATTTCGTGAGCTAATTTTATCGTTTAAGTGGTTAATTAGAGAAAAAGGACTTAATCGCGTAAAATGCAAAAGTTGCATGCTATAAGTTAAAAGTTCCTAATTGCTATGAATTATTAAATGAAAGGTCCTTATGTTGTAATTATACCATGGATAGTGGGAATGGACATAAATGACCATTAAATGAATGTGTTTAAATGGCTTTAAATAAGGTTAATTTGGTAATTTAGCTAAACAATGTTTAATAAATAAAACAAAAGATGAAAAATATGTTCATCTTTGTTTCTTTGAACCGAAATTAAAAGAGGAAGCTATTATGAGCTTTAACATTTCGAAAACTTGGTACCTTGATTAGGTAACCAATTTTGCTCGGTTTTGATGTTTCTATGTTTTTGTGATCGTTGCTTTGAGTACTAGCTAGCCGTACCCTAATTTCTGAAATTGTTGATGATTTTGTGAAATTCCATTAATGAATTCATGAGTTTTATGATGTTTGATGATGAATTATGCAAGCTTGGTGTTTGATATACATGTTTTGTAAAGTGATTTTTGACAAAAATGTCAATTAGGGGTTAATTTGTGAAAATGTGAAAATGTAGGGTTAAATGTGTGAATAAATGAAAAATATGGGCTGCTAGGTGCACTATGGTAATTCGGCCAAGCATGGTTAGATTTAATTTGGTGAATTTTGTTTATTTGTGAAATAGGGACTAAATTGAATAGATGTGAAAGTTTAGGGGCTAAAGTACAAAAATGCCCAAATGTATATTTTTGGATGAAATTGAATGAATAGGTGATTAAATGAGTTAATTTTGAATACATATAGATCAAGAAAAGAGGAACTTGGACTTAGATCGAGGTAAGAACAAAGTACTCGATTAATCAGATAGTTTCATTGTTTCTACGACCGAGGTAAGTTCATAGATGTTAATTTCATTATAAATGAATGTTATATGTTTTGATATTGCATAAAATGTATTTATGAGATTGTGGATAGTGATTTAATTGTGAATCCGACTATACGGAAGCATTCGACAATGAAATCGACAAGCAAAATTTTTCGGTTAAACCTTAAGTACAGTTACGATGATAATGTAATGTTCTTAATTCAATGAATTGGCATCGGGCCATGATATTGGCACTTCGGGTGTGAATAATACCTTGATTTGGCAACTGGCCACGCTATAGGTATTTTGAGGGAAGTTACCTTGATTTGGCTTCGGGCCATGGTATAGGTGCTCTGGGATAAGTTACCTTGATTTGGCTACAGGTCATGGTACGGGTACTTATCGATTATGATTCTTGAGTATTCGACTTCTATTTCTAATGTTTCAATGGATAAATGAATGTTGTCGTTGAGAAAAAGGTTAGCACGAGGTGATACGGGTATGTATGGAACCTAATCTAGTATTATATTGAGAAAGTTTAATGAAACAGTAGTTAATCATGTTTGAGACATGAATAAGGTTTGTATTAATGTAATGTTGATTTAGTAGTGTGCAAACAGTTGAACTATATTATTTTGATAATTGAATTGCTTAACTACGAACTTACTAAGCTATAAAGCTTACTGTGTGTAATTTGTCTATGTTTTAGATAATCAAAGCTAGCTTGCACTCGGGGATCGTCGGGAAACGTCGTCACACTATCAATCAATGATTGGTACTTTTGAAGCTTGTATATATGGTATATGGCATGTATAGGCTACTGTTTAGTGATATGTTTTGGAGACTTGATTTTTAGCCAAGTGTTTTGGTTTGTAAACTTTGGTATATATATTTGGTCATTTAAGTTGGCCTAAATGTTATGTTTGATTAGTAAGTTATATGATGTAAATAATGCTTATGTGATGGATTGATTATAGCATATTTTGATTATGAAATTGAGTAGTGGAAATGATTATGTATAGTTGGTATATTATGTGTACAAATTGGCTGTTTTTTTTGTTTATATACGTGTTTAAATGGTATCGTTTAGGTTGATTTGTGAGCATGAGAAAATGGTGGAAAATTGGCTTCGCAAATGGCCTATTTTTGTCCACACGGGCAGAGACACGGGCGTGTGTCTCAGTCATGTGTGACACACGGTCATGTATACGGCCGTGTGTCCCCTGAGGTACCCTTCGATTTAAAGTCAGTATACCCTACAATTTTGACATGGCCTAGACACACGGGTGTGTCTATTGGTCGTGTGTGGCACACGGGCTGACACATGAGCGTGTGGTCGGCCGTGTGACCCAAGTCAGTAACCTCTTTAGATTTCACACGGCCTGACAAACAGGCGTGTCCTTGGCCTGTGGTACAAGTCAGTATGTATGCCCTATTTTCACACGGTCTACGCCACGGGCATGTTGGGTAGCCATGTGAGGCACACGGCCTGTCCACACGGGCGTGTGACCTATGGTTTCATAAAATTTTTCTAGGTGTTTGTAAATTTTTATATGTGATCGGTTTAGTCCCGAACCACTCTTCAGTATGTTTTAAGGTCTTGTAGGGCCTCGTAAAGGACATTGTGAATGAATTTTGTTTTCAATTGTATAAATGTAAGTGAATCAGATGAATTGTCCGGAAATGCCTCATAACCCTATTTCGGCGTCGGATATGGGTTAGGGGTGTTACATGCTACATGTTTTGAATGGTTTAAATGGTATGTGTTGAATTGGTTTGATTATGGTCATGGCATGTTTTGAAAGTATTGAACCAAGTATTGATGTTTGAAATTAAGTTGACATGTTTAGGAAAGTTTTAATGAATGTTTTTGAGGTGCCTTTGAATGGCATATTGTTTAGTTGAATTAAGAATTTTTGTAATAACCCGAATTTGTCGCTGAAATAGGGTTACGGAGTTTTACCAAAGATTACAAATCAAATAGACATAAATTTCATATCATAACAATATTTATATCAAAACCAATTCAAAACATACATAGTCCCTTATACGAGCCCTCGAGGCCCTAAATACGCGTTAGAAACAAGTCGGAACTAAATCGGAAACTTAGAGAATTTTTTGAAAACCATGGAAAAATGTAAAATCTACAGGGATCAGACAGCCGTGTGGCTAGGCCATGTGGACATTTGAAATAGGGACACACAGTCGTGTCCCAGCCCGTGTCTATGCTTGTGTAACTCTCTAACTTGGTCACATGGCCAAGCCACATGCCCGTGTGCTAGGCTATGTACCCTTCGAAAAAACATCACATGCCTGTGTGCCAAGCCGTGTGCTAGGCCATGTAACAGCCTGACTTACAATTCTTTTAAAACTACAAGGGACACACGACCATGTTACCTAGTTGCGTGTCATACACAGCTAAGACACACGCCCATGTGGACGAAAATAGGCCATTTTACAAGTCATCTTTCTCACCCAATTTGGCACCAACCTACACCCAAAAATGCACACATACACAGGCTATAAATAAGCATCCAAAGCAAGCATGAACAAGCTTTAAACATATGGTATAATCACGTACAACCAATATGAACTTAGGCACTTCAAATGACAAGTATAAATATGTGCAAATATGAACACAATTTGATCATTTATTCAACAAAGGCTTGACCAAAACTATACCATGATATGCCACTTGATTTACTTACTTAAAACATACCAAAATGTACCATTTATGGCATACAAAAACTAGCTCCAAATGGTCATATAATTTTACATGTAACTTGTGCACTAAAACGTCATATAACCCATTCAAACAAGTACCATTTCACAACAATTCAAGGCTTACACAAAATGCATATTCAAACCACAATTTTATCTTCCATCACTCAACCATATAAAACAACATATATACACATCAAGATATGCCATTTCAACAATAAAATACAAAATTCCAAGCCAAGTCATATGGCCATAAACACAACAAAACATATAGGCTATCATTAGCCAAAATAACCTATAAATGCCATTATAAACAAAATGAAACAAACTAAAAGTACCAAAAGAGCCGATGGATAGTGTGATATAGCTCCGACAAGCTTCCAACCCGAACGAGCTTCTGAGTCACTATAAAACACGAAAAAATAACACAAGAGTAAGCATTTAAGCTTAGTAGTTCGTATAACATGAAATTTAACTTACTAATTAATCACAATTTAGGTAAGTAATCATAGTTCTGTCCAACACCAGGAGTCTTAGCCTCTCTTTTATTCCTACCCTTTTCTTTTTCTTGATTTAAGCGCTCAGTGCGCTTCACCTCCTCCGCTATCTTTGCTTTCTCTACCAACTCCAAGAAGACTCGCTCCCTTTGTGGAGCTATCAATACTCTGAGGCTATCTCTAAGTCCATCCTAAAACCTAACGCAACGTTCATAGTCCGTTGCCACCATAACTCTTGCATACCTACTAAGGCGTAAAAATTTCGCCCCATACTCCGCCACAGATTTGTTTCCCTGGGTCAAGTTCAAGAACTCCTTCCTTCTAGCATCCACATAACTCACACCTACATACTTCCCTTGGAACGCAGTTTTGAAGAACTCCCAAGTGACCTGCTCAGGTTGGGTGCCCTCTTTCACTGTCAGCCAACACTGGTAAGCTTCTTCCCTAAGCAGTGACACTGCCCCTTTGAACTTTTGTGGAGGAAAATAGTCCAAGTCCTCCATTATCCTTTCAGTGGCCTCCAACCAGTATTCAACCACGTTAGGAGCCACACCAGCTATGCCCTTAAAGATCTCAGCCCCATTTGATCGAAATCGCTCCGGAATTGACCCCCGATTTCCCGTGCCATTATTGGGCCCTGCGATCCTTTCCAAAATCCTTAGCATTGCCTACGACAATGCATCATCCCCCACGGCCTGATCATACGGTCCAGTCTCAGCCACGGGTGAGGTCGGAGTGTGATATCCCGAATTAGGGCCTAATCGGAAAAGTGGTTTTGGGACCACAAATTTGAGATAAAAATAATTATTTTATAATTATTTTGAGGTCTATGATATGATTGCATGATTTTGTGAAAATTTCGTGAAGAAATTCTATGCATAAAGTGCTTAATTTGAAGTTAGGGACTAAATTGAATAAGTTGCAAAACTTGCATTCTAGAAGTTTCTAGTATGAAATTGCTTTGAAATATTAATTAGGAGGTCTTAAATAGAAATTTGACCAATTTCTAAGTTTATGGACAAAACTTGGACATGGATGGAATTTTTGAAAGTTTAATAAGGAAGGGCATTTTGGTCATTTGGATATTAAATGAAATAAAATGGGAAAAATAACAAAAAAATGATCATCTTCTCCATAAGTTGCTGCTGAATTTTTCTCTCCACCATAGCTAGGGTTTCAACACTTTTAAGCCTTGATTGTAAGTGATTTCTATGCCCATTTTTAATGTTCTTTACATTTTTGAAATCCTCGTAGCTCGGTTTACCTGTTTCTACCAATATTTTGAGCTAGGGTTTATATTTAAAATTTTACCCATGAATGATATACATGAGTTTTGATGTTTTATGGTAGAATATGAAGCTTGAGATTGTGTTAAACAACTTTTGCTAAGTGATTTTACGTAAAAACGACTAAAATGACATAATTAGTAAAAATACCTAATGTTCATAAGTACATGTTAGAGTGAGAATTGGATGTTGATGTAGAAGGCAAAAGTGATCAGCATATCATAAAACATAAGGAAATAGGATGAAGTTTAATTTACGAGATTTGACGCAAAAGTGTAAATATGTGAAAGTTTAGGGGCAAAATTGTAATTTTACCAAAATATGATTTTGGGTTGATTTGAATAATTTGAGTCCTAATTAGGCTATATTTGAAATGATGGAGCAAGGAAAATTGAAATTCGGGCTAAAATCGGCAAAATACCAAGTTGTGGACAAAATGGTAAAAATGACCATTTTCGCATACGAGGTAAGTTCATGTGTAAATAAGGTAACATAATTTTTATTTTAAGTGATTTAATGTTATTTATATTACATGATACTTATTATCATGAAATATGATGTTTTATGAATTTTTATTTGGTGATATGCAAATTATGTGAACAATTTAATAAGTATGAGATGTTAGCAAATATCGATTTTATATTCCGAAGAAGGCGATCGAAATGTGTAATTGAAAAGAATCCCATTGAACCTTAGTAATAGATTCAGATATTTGGGCATCCGAACTCGTTGAGTTGAGTCTGAGTTCACTTATGGATGCAAACGTCCGAACTCGTTGAGTTGAGTCCAAGTTCGTGAGATGTAACTAGGCATCCGAGCTCGTTGAGTTGAGTCCGAGTTCACTTATGGATACGAACGTCTGAACTCGTTGAGTTGAGTCCGAGTTCACTTATGGATGCGAACACCCAAGCTCATTGAGTTGAGTCCAAGTTCGCTTATGGGCAGGTTACATGGTAGCTTGGCTACATATGTGGCACTTATGTGCAAACTTTCCATGTATCTGAGTTATATTCCGATGTGTTCAACGGGTAAAATTCTAGTGAAATGGAAGAATACTCAAGATGCAAGTGATGTATTGGTAAGTTTTGTGGAATGGGCACTTTGGACAGGTATGTACTTAACCCTCGGGTTGAGACTTGATACGACAACAATAATGTAGTAAGACGATGAATGATGAATAGAAATGTGATATATGTTTTGGTGATATTATGCTAATGTTGGTTGGTATAATTGCTTTGTTAAGTTATTTATTATTTTCATGTGAACTTACTAAGCATTTATGCTTACTCCTTCCCTTCCATTCCTTGTAGTTTTGACAAGCCGGTTTGGAGATCAGGACGGTCGGAGGTACGCTCACACTATCAACGGACCATCTCGGTATGGTGGCTTGCATATTTTGGGAATATGGCATGTATAGCATTATAATCCTTTTTTGTATATAATCTTATGATATAGCTCATGGATGGCATGGAAATGTTTGAAAATTATTAGCTATTGGAGTGGCTAATCGAGATTATATTTGATAACACGTATGCTTTATGTGCTAACTAATCTATGGAAATCCATAAAATGGTGAAATTGGCTATAAAACAGAATCACACAGCAGCAGTGACGTGAATTTGAAAAATCACTAAAAATAGTAGAAATAGAAATAGATGATGAACAAAATATTTAATTTAATATTAATGAATCTATTTTCATGTGGAAGAAACAAAATAGGTAAAAAAGTTGTATTTTATGAGATATTTACGTTTTGGTGAAACAGGGTCAGAGAAATTTCTGGATCCCCTATTCTGACTTTATAAATTCACCATAAATTTTGTAAAAATAATTAGAACTCAAATTTTATATTTATGGATTCCTTGTTGAGTCTATTTTTATTATAAATAAACGGAATAGTCATTGAGACTCTGTAAAGGGAGATATCTGATTCGTAATACACAGGGGTCAGAGTAGCTGAACCTTGAAATAGGGGAGACTTTAACTAATAAAATGTACTAATTGACCCAACCAAAAATTCTATAAAAATTATTAATAAGTAGATATATGAGTCTAGTTTCAATAAAAATTTACGGAATTAGATTTCAAGTTTCGTAACTCGAGATATGAATTTTTTAGCGACTATGACGCAGTTAGCCAGCTTGTCTGGAGATTCTAAAATAAATTGTTTGAGCTGTTTAATTAATGAATTAAGTCCGTTAACATCTCGTGCTCGACTCCAGCAACGGTCTCGGGTACGGGGGCATTACATGGAGCCTCTTCTACTCCAACATTAGGCATATGGCCTGATGTCGATGATTCAGCCCTAACACCTTCGCGGCCTCGGCCACGACCTCTTGCACCTCTTCTAGCACTCATCGTTGATTCACGTATTATCTGGATTAGAAATTTTATGAAGTTTTAATCAGTTTCAATAATTAAGCCGATGTTTTATGAAAGTACTAAAAAGAAAGTTGTTTTTGTAAATCCTCTACAGTTTCAAGGTCCTACGGGCTTCAGTTTCACTCCAACTAAAAGCCTTAGTATAACCATCTAAAGTAGCCCAATAATCATCTAAAGTAGCCCACTAACTATCTTCAGTATATCAAATTAAACAAGCTTAATAATAAAAGAACTTACTTGGTTTGACGTCGGAGACTCAGTGTGCTGCACAGCAAGAAATTTTTCCAAAATATTGTGATCCAATTCTTTTTTTTTTAAAAAACCCAAATAGTAAGGCCCACTTCACAGCCCAAGTTTTGCAACTTGACTCTGATACCACTAGATGTAACACCCCAACCCGGCCCAGACGTTATGGCTAGATCCAGCGTGTCACATTGAAGTGTTTTAGCGAAAACCTTGTTTTCATGGAAAACCCTTCTTTAAATTTGGAAACCTTAATTACTTGTAAAATCTCTTTTTAGTTGTAGAAGCTTTATTTAAAACAGATGATTTATGAAAACTTGCCATTTAAAAATTGAGTTGCGGAAACGTAGTATTCAATAAAAATAGTTAAGGTTTAGGAACTCATGTTCAAAAATAAATATAAAGCATAAAAATAATAGTCCTAATTTGGAATAATAACCAGAGGAAAGGCCTTATTACAATCCGGTTTGAAATAACTTAACAAACTAGAAACTATATAAAAAAAACATGTCCAGCTCATCTTGCTAGCTGGCCACCTCAGAGTCCCTCCATCCGTCGAACCTCTTACTGGCCATCACCTGAGAAAAATAAAATAGGGGGTGAGTTTTCGAAAACTCAGTGTGTACAACCCTCGAAGAGTCCTAAGCAATCATCAATCACCATAATGTCATACATACAATGCAGTGCAACCCACCCCAATAATCCAACCGCTACACACCAACTCCGTCCCCCGGTACACATCATGTGGGGATATAAATATCAACCCACCCATTCGATACACATCAATGGTAGCCCGCTTGCGGCACTACCTTCATTGCAGCAAGCTGCCAATCACATATTGGGCTTAATAGCCGTCGGTGGATCCACGGTTGTTAAGCAACCATGCGATCCTCATATACTTCCTCCGTTCCATAATTCCCAACCCAGATGCAACCTAAACAGAATATCATATGTATGTAGCAGATATACATGTAACATCCATAAATTTTACATTCAACACATAGGGGTATTTTGGTCATTTTCGCCCTTAGGGACATTTCGATAATTTTCTTTTATTACGGGTTTTTGCTTGTTAATAAATCCCGTGAGCTAAGATGAACGAATAGTATGCTCCAGGTAGGATTCCAGAGAAGAGGAGGTGAGTCATTAAGACCGGTTAAGTACCAAGCTCTCCCTAGATCCAATCCTAGACATGCATATACCTGTTACCACACCTTAACCCTATGACTTGTCCACAGTCTCAATAAATTAATTAATTTTTATGTCTGTTTAGCAGTTATCGGATACTAGGCCCAAAACCCCTTACAAAGCCCAAACAAGTCTACATACATGCATATGGCCCACTAAGCTTAATCTCATTCATATGGCCCATTAGACCCAAATCACATTCATACGGCCCATTAAGCCCAAATCACATTCATATACATATTTTCACATAATTTCTATCACTTAACATCAAGTTGGCAATTTTGCCTATTATGGGCCCAATAGCCCATCGAGCCCACTAGCCCATCCTGGCCCGGTTGGCCAAAACACGGCCCAAGTTCATGGAATTGCCTATGGGGCTTCAGATAACCTATCGGTTTCCCCCTTATGAGTGTTCACGCACTTGCAAGACTACCGTAACCAAACTTTCAGCTTTTCGGCATTTTGACTTTTCGGCATTTGCCGATCTACTGTGTGTGTGTAGTGTATGTACACACCTGGTACTAAACGTGCTGCGATATCCTTAGCCACGAACCTACAAACGATATCACTCAACGATTAATCACACACTTATCAAATACGATCACCAAAAGCCGAAGTCTCACCTTAACCTTACCTGAAACGCCAAGTCTTAATAGCTTTTCCTTGATCACTAATCACGAGTGCTACCCAGATCAAAGTTTCAACACCTAGGGAGCAAATCAGTAGAGATCCAAAAGACTGAAATTTGATACTAATCACTAGAATCAGTCAAAGTAGAAAGAGTAGTGGCGGCACAGAGGATATTCAGCTCTTTGAGACTTGTATGGTGAAAAAGGTTATTCGGCACAAAGAAAAGTAGAAATCGTTTAAAACCAGAGGTGAATCAAAAAGAAAACTTTGAGTAGGGAAGAATGTAGAATCGGTATAAAGAAAAGAAGAAAGAACAAGGGATTTTTAGCTTTTAGATCTTTAGAGAAAAAGGTGTTTTCTGGCAACAAGATGAGGGAGAATTTGGCATTAGCCTGGCAACCTCACATTCGGCATCTATATATAGCCTCTAGCCGAATTTCCTATCCCCTAATCCCCAATTCGGCTCCACCTCTCTACACTCCTCATCTCCTAATTTTTCTCCCTGATAACCCCTTAATCCCCTCCTCAAATTTCTCCTCTTATCACTCCCTACAGAGTTCACATTCAACGTCACCACTATCTATCCCTTAAGCAAAAATAAATCTTTCCTTTGAGCAAGGAGGGATTCGAACCCCTTACCTCATTGCCTTGCATGTGACGCCACTTGCCACTCCACCACAAGGCTTTCTTGTGTCCAATTCTTCCTTCATTTATTTAAAAGCCAACCTACTTGCCAACAAGGTTCTTTTAATAATTAAACCATAATTTCCTTCACCCCCAAGTTTGAACTCAAACCTTAACCAAGACCTACTAACACATAATTTACACTTGACTAGGAATGTTAAGCATAATTTTTATCAAAATCGAAAAAAAAAGTTCGGTATTTCAGGATTTTTGGGGCGTTACACATGGCCTAGAACACGAGCGTGTGAAACAGCCGTGTAACTGTACTTAGAAAGTTACACGGGATGGGGATATAGCCATATGTCCCTAGTTTGAAGGTTACACAGCCTGAGACATAGGCATGTCTCTCAGCCATGTGAGGCATACGGCCGTGTGACCCCTGATTCAAATTTTTGTGAATTTTTCGTAGGTTTTTCAAATGATTTCAAATTGGTGCATATTTGTTTCTAAAGTATTTCTAAAGCCTCAATGGCTTAATTTAGGAACGGAATATGTATGTATGATTGGCTTATGATATTTTTATGATAGTGTATGAAATTTATGTTTTAAATGTCCTATTTGTATGGTAGTACTCTGTAACCCTAATCCAACGATAGATACGGGTTAGGGGTTTTACAAAACAAATAAGTGTAATATCTCATATTAACTTATTTGAGCATGGCCATGCATTTCTAATCTCACTTCATCAAGTGGCCTAAGTTATTGCTCCCATTATGTAGGAAAGACAAATCCTATCTTGATCAATTATATCTCACTACATAGATTGTGGCATACCTAACATCAGTCTTTATAGTACAACCTATTACAATAGATGTTTGATTGTACCAATATCTACGACTTACTATGTTGGGACAATAATGATCTCAAGTCTTAAGGATCGTATACATAGTTATCACTATGAGTAATGTTGTGACTATTATATAATAATCCAAGAAACATACTTATAGCCAGTCTGTCCAATATGTCGTTATGTAACATATACTCATTTATTGATTTTGACATCCATATGTCATTGACAACACTATGTCATCACTCAACCACATGTTAGTCTTGATGTATTATCATTGTCCAATCCCACAATAATACTCGACTAAGGACCTTTTAAAAATAATCATATTATTATCAAGACATTGTTATAAAACAATTCATTTATATACACAAAAAAAAACTGAAATAATAATGGCAATATCTTATATTAATAAACGGGGTAAAACAAGTATGTTATTACAATCATCTCATGATTGGTCTTTGGGCATACTCTAACATAAATGTGATGCTCCTTTCGGGTCGATGGAAATACAAAAATATATATACTTTTTCATGCCCTTTTTAACTTAAATTCATGCAGTTTTAGTGTAATTCTTGTCGAAAAATATAATATAATTATAAAATATTTAAATTGTACTTAAATTATTAACATATTGGATTTTATTTAATTTTATAATAAATTTTCATAAATTTTGATTTATTTTCGATAGATTTGCATAAAGGGTAAAAATTGGCTCGACAGACACTCTAGAAGTTTAAAACCAAGAAACGATTTTTGAAGCATCGAGGTGAATTAATTTTTCAACCTAAAATGGTCCAAATAATGAATATTAATACATTATATAATTAATTTTAATTTTAATCCAATTTATTTTGGGTTAAATAATTATTATTAATTAAATTATGAAATAAGGCCCAATTGTGCTAAACTGAAAGACTGATCCAATCGAGCAAATGGGCTGCCCAAAACCATCCAACATGCTAATCCAATCATCTAAAATTATCTGATTATTTGGCTTGCAAATTAACCCTTGATTTTTTCTTGAAATTGCATTCAAACCCTTCCACTTTCTATGCTTTTAAAGATTCACCCCAAGCTAAATTTAGCAAGTTTGAAACCTTCAAACTTGCCACATGTGTGGCCGGACAAGGAGGTCTATGGCTGCTGATTTTTTGCTATTTTTAGCATCCAATCCCACCTATAAATACTCTCATTTGCTACTCATTTCATCACACCTCTCATTACTCACATCTCTCTATCTTTCACTCACTTTCTCTTCTTATTTCCCATTTTTCTTTCTTGTCCCCTTCTTGCCGATTTCTCTTTTGGAAAAGAGCCCTTCAACCACCTCGGGTAGCAACATTCAAGTGCTTGTAGAAGCCTCAGTTCAGCAAGAACGAGTAAATAAGTAGGAGCGAAGGAAGCTAGTCAGACTTCAGAGAAACACCAGATTTGATTCTAGTTTCCTATCCTTTAACTTTTATTGTTGTTGTTATGAACATGTTTGTGAATATTTGTTATGTTGTTATTCTTAATTTAATTAACATGGCTTGAATTTAATTCGTGTTAGGTTAATTGCATTTCGTCCGCTTAAGCTATTAAAATCATGTATGTGTTGTTATAGTTCTTGGTAAATTGTTTGATTGAGTAAAACCATGATTATGTTATAATTGAATTATAATTATAAGGTAACTAATGAATTAATTATTAATCGTGTTGAAATTGTAATTAATTGACACAATACTTAATGAGTGCATGTTTAATCTTCTAATATAGCTGAGGGTTAAATTAACGACAGTATTAAACGGTACATTAGCCTTGCATAACTTGCAAGATTATTGTGATATATTAAACTGTTTCATTGTAGGAGTATATTTTTACCTCACTTATCTTTTACTTGCTTATTTAAATTGATTAATTGTTTCAGTTGGCATAGTGATATGTTCAAGAGATTAGTTAATTTAGTAAGTGTGTATGTGCTATAGTTAACAAATTACCAAGTTGCCGTGAATTTATTCGTAACAACATGAACATTGTTTTAATAATATTAAGTTAAGAAATGTAATAGATCAAACACAATTATGTCATCTTGATTAAAACCATCTTTTGAAATCGTGCATTGAAACTTTTATTTTTATTCGATTTTATTTTACTTAGTTAAGTTTTAGTTTTTAATTACTTCCTCAAAATAAAAATATTTTTAATCACCAAAGTGTTTGAATCTCATATCATAAATAATTTTCTTAAATAGACCCTGTGGGTACGATAACTAGACATTTACTTGTCACTTTATAACTTGATATGATTGTGTACACTTGCACATTTCCATCATTCCAGCCGACGACGATTGTCGTTATTAAAAAACTCATTAATAACTACAACCGTTGTCGCGCCGGCCCAAGTTTGGCCTCTACTTCCACCGAAACATTCACTCTCTTCCTGAGAGTCCTCTTATGTCCACCTCGGTGTCAGCCTTTGGATGGGTATGAAACATTAAAGATACAAGCTGGTTGAAAATAGATAAAAAAAAGTTACGTTGATTTCATCGAAAATCCCTCTATTTTTCTCTATGATTATGGTCTCAATCTTATGTATGGTATATATAAGACAACATTTGATGGTATCCAAAATGCTTGAACTCATGATCTCGTAACAGCTATCAACTGGCCCCCAGTCATACTCGAACTCATGACCGCATCACAGCCGCTGACTGGGACTTCTACCTAGACTTCGACCCATGATTGTATCTAGAACTATTACCCCAAAGCTTGACTTTCTCAAAATGAGTTGTTGAGGTAATGGCCTTATCCCATCATGACATATGAAATGTATGTGTTTTAAGACGCATTACCACATCCCAGCCCCTCAAACCTACCTATAAACTTTCCTGATAAGACCCTAAAAATCCTAACCCTAAACCTTTTAAAAATAACTTTAAATACTACCTAAAACTTAACAAAACTAAAAATCCTAACCCTAGGAGAGAGAAAGGGAAAGCACGCGTTTTCGCTTTCTCTCTCGAAAAATGAACTATTTAACTAAAATTTAAAAAAAAACCAGCCCATAACCCTAATTAATTAAAAAATTGGCATATATGTTTAAATTAACTGAAAATTTTGTCACTCAAAAGAAAAATACAACTTAACTGGTTTAATATTCTTTTTTCTTTTAAATACATTTATGATAATAGGTTACGTAAGCTTAGATGAGACTAGAAAAGGAAGACTCAAAAATCACAAAAACTATAAAATGTAGAGGATCATTAACTTCACTTCAGTGAACACCTTCAGAAAACAAAAAGAAAAAAAAGAGAGAAAGAGATTGCATGGCTCATGATATCTAGAAGCATTAGTAAACTAATGTATTGGTGCGAGCTAGCATAAAACACATAACTTTCAACATTAAACATATGTGGCAAACAAGGATTGACACAGAAGATAGCTCTGCCAAGTTTGCCGGAAAAGTACAAAAGGGTGAAACCGATCCCAAAGAGAACTCAAAGGACAGCTCCAACTTGACCTTTAGTCCAATCTAAAAGACAAGTATCATCTCCATCTTCCTCGTCTTCCACACATTACTGCAAAAAGCTCCTGCCTCCTTCCATTTTCCTTAAATTCTTCAATCAGAAATGGACTAATGCCAAAGCTCCATTAAACTTTACAAACCACTTTGGTTTGTGGAAACTAGAACTTTAGTGGAAGTCGATGATGTAGACGTACATGCAGACAAAGCACGCTTTAAGTAGACCGACACCAGGTCATAATAAGAGCACAAATTCACTGATGCATTATATTATATAACTCTGGGTTGGATAAAAATATTCAATCATATATTGTATGGACATGATTAATTTAAATTCATTTTTATTAATAATAGAAAAATGTTTAGTTATTTTTTTATTTGACAGTTTTTCATTAGTGAAAATCCGACACTTGAATTCAAAAAGAGAAAAGTAATTCATATCACCATCCTTTCAGTTGTTTATCTCTCCTTTGTTCGGTTGTTGACCATTTAAAAAACAATAATAAATTATATATGACATTGATGGATCTTGACCAGTGATCTCCGTTTAAAAATTTTTGGATGACGCAATCATGATATCTTGAATTTAAGCTAATATATTAAAAAATCCCTTAAATATTATATTTTGTTTAAACAAGTTATTAAATTTTGTAGTAAAATAAGTCTTACGATTATTATTTATAAAAGTTATTGATTTTAATATTAAAATAAAATTATTTTACATTTGAGGCGCTTAATGTCTTGTTGATGCAAACAAAATTTTATACTCTTTTAACATCAACAAAAAAAAATTTAAAAGATTACACAAAAATTTCAAAAAAGTTATTAAGTGTGTTATGTGTATAAGTATTTTCAAGATATTCTGAAATGCTATTTTATTTTACCTTCACTAAAAATATTATTTTGTTTTTAGTTATTAAATTATTCTCATTAAATTCACATCTGTAAATTAATTTAAATTTTTAAAAAAAATTAATATTGAAATCAAGAACTTTTATGGATAAAAATTATAAGTTATGAACTTATCCAATTACGAAAATAATATAAGAGCTTCTTTAAACAATGTATAATAATTTAAGGCTTTTTTAATATATAGGCATTGAATTTATTACCCAACTAGACTTATCAAAATCAACTCCTAAATCCTAGAGTCTCAACGTGAATTCCACGACTTCTATCACTTGGATCTCCTCCATTCACCGTTTGATGAGCATCAATATTTGGTTGAACCTTCCACTCATTTCTTCCTTGATCTTAATGGGTTCAATTTGTAAATTAATACCCTTGTTGATGACATATTGTAGCAGTAGGAGATGAACGTGCAGAAAGCCATAAGGGAAGGTGTTCTATTTCTATAGTGAAGAAGGTGTAACAGGAGAATACATAAAAGGCATTTGCAAAGGATAAGGACAACTATTTATAGGTGTAAGTGACTCTCTCTTAACTTTGAGTTTTGGCACGTCTACAATACAAGTCTCATCTTGATCTACCATATAAGGAGCACTATAACCCTTTAGATAGATGACAATGTGATGGAGATAACTAGACAAGGTCCCATGTGTGATCCATGCAATGAACTTTTCTACTGCTTGAGAGGATTTTATTTTGTTTAGTTAGGAACAATTTTGTGAGTTTTGTATTGTTAATTAATCAAGTGTGTGACTTGATTAGAGTCCTAAGTTTTCAAAGGAAAAGTTAGAAGGGAAATATTTAGATCTTAGATGCAAAAGTGAGAGGTCTAAATTGGTGAGTGTTAGAGCTTTGAAGAACTTGTTAGATGAGGTGCTAAGATAGTAAATATTTCCTTTAGGTAAGGCCCTATAGATGTAGGGAAACTAAACTGAGTAAACATTTATTTTGCTATTTTTTTTATTTTTTTTACACTTCTTATTAATTGTACCTGAAGCAGTTGGAACTGGGCTTAGCACTACTTTTGGTATTGCTCAAATCTACCTTCCAATATGAATTTGGACTCACAGTTTCATTACTAAAGTTATTTCATTACTAAAATTATTTTTAGATTTATGTATTATCAAATAAGCACAGTAGGAATAAAAAGGATAGATTACATGTAGAACAATGAGATAAAATTATAAAAATTATTGAGGAAAAAATGAAACTTGAAGTTCATCTAAAAGCAATTGAAATTTCAATAAAATTATTTAAAACAAAAGAATACACAATGTGGTCGAATTTAGTATTAACATCTTATCATTGGTACAATCTAGTTATAGGAAAATCATTGGTACAATCTAGTTATAGGAAAAGTTGATGGGATAGCAAAAAACTAGGAAGAATGTGTTGAGGTAATTCTAATTTTTAAATGAAAGTAAACTTAAGAAATAGTTAGATTATACAACAGAAAATTCCTCAAGCAAAACAATTTTGATTCATCGGCTTAAAATTTGCAGAACAGATTTAGATCATTATTTGATGGAATAACAGCTACAAGACAAAAAGCCTATGACTCATCTATACAAAGTTTGATTGCAGTAGTGTTGAAAAAGATTTATCATATACTCAAAAAAAAACTATAATTACAATTAGATTTTGATTCTCAATCTCCACCAAGCTTTTCATCACCAAAAAAGAAACATCATCAGAAAAATAATGATGAAGATGTGGATAAAAAGATATTTGCTAAACTTAAAACCTTGGAGTAATTCAATGAACCCGACATAAAAGAATATAGTAAGAAGTTAGATGAGATGGGCACGTTAAAAATGGTTGACCCATAATTCATTGTTGCTTGTAACATCATTTGTGAAAGTAAAGCACATAGAGAACAATGGATCACACTTCCACAAAAGCATGAAGAAGTTAGAATTGCTTGGATTGAAATTATAAGAAAAATTAGGATTGCTTTGTGATTTTAGAATTTAATTTTAATTTGAAGTATTATTAAGATACTTAAATTTAATATAGTATTTTATGAATTTTTTTTATGTTTTATTGTTATAAAATAAAAAGACAGAGAGTAAAGAATAAAAATAATGGAAGAGTAAAAATAGAGCATATTTTATTTATCAATGGGAATAAATCTATAATGCTTCTTCAAAGTATATATTTATAGACATAACTCCACTTCTAATGACTATTAGAATTTAAAGTATATCAAAACTTATCTTGATCTTGATGGGCATCCACGTAAGATATTCATAACACTTCCCCTTAGATATCTATTGGTAGATAATGTGTCTCGTTAAAACTTTGCTAAGATAAAAACTGTGTGGGAAAAAAAATTCCTGGTAAAAGAAAAAAGAGTACACATATCTATAATACGTATAACATGCTATCCCAATAAAAAACTGACCACCCATTAAAAGACTTAACAGGAAAACCCAATGGGACAAAACCTTGATTAAGGAAAAAAGAGTACAATGCATATTTACTCCCCTTCATGAAAACATCACATAATATTTCATATTCTATGTATTCGATCTTGAATACTAGCTTTTCAAATGACTATTTGAACGCATTTGAACGCATTTATATTACCATTCTTTTGAAAGTTATGAGTAAGGAAATTTTGGAGAAATATGTTTTGATCTCTTCAAGAGTTTCAACAATAATCATAGCAAATTTTAATCATAATTCTTCTATAAAAATACAAATAGATATTTTGGATCATTTCATAATCCTCCTTCAACTACTATTCACTAAGTTAATTTTACCACATATGTTCAAATTATTTCAATTCATATAAATGAATAATTTCCCAAGAATTTCGATATGCTTCTTGCATTCTAAATCCTTCAAGGATTTAAATATAAACTTTACTATATAGTGATTCATAAAAGGTTATAACAACAACCATTGAACGCAAGTTAAATCTTTTATGAATTACCAGTTCAATAATATATTTAAAGGTTATTCCATCCACCACAAAAAAATATTTTATCTTTTCATAATCAATGTCAGAACTTAGTGAAAAACTTCAATTTTTTTTCGTATTTACAAAAGTACTTCATTTGTACCCACACTAGCTTTATATATTTATATATTTGGACTATTGGTCCAAAAACTACATAAATTTAATTGTACTTGAGTTGTGTCTTTCTATTCTGACTAATCTATTCCATATCTATATTTCCCAATAGATTTATTCAAGATCCTCCTTTTGTTTCATTATTTCAACAATAATATTGCATGCAAAACCGTTGTCGACCACTTTTATTATCGGTGCTACATTTTCTTGAATTGACATAACTTATCGAGATTTCTTTATTTTCACTATTTTAATCTTCAGTTCATGTATTGAATCTCTTCTGGAGTTCTAGTAATAAGTTATGTCTTAAGTCTCTTCTAAAGCACTCGTCTCCACCATATGACTATCTAAAAAAATTTTCATCTTTGGAACCTATTAATCTATTATTATTCTAATTGATTGTCCTACTA
Source organism: Gossypium hirsutum (assembly GCF_007990345.1). Taxonomy (NCBI): domain Eukaryota; kingdom Viridiplantae; phylum Streptophyta; class Magnoliopsida; order Malvales; family Malvaceae; genus Gossypium; species Gossypium hirsutum. The sequence continues at coordinate 71,828,441 of NC_053427.1, forward strand.
GGACTTTGATTCAAAATATTAGATGGTATATAACACTTGATTATTCTCTATAAGGATCTAGATAATGATAACTCATTACAAGCAGTGATTTTATTTAACTATTATTTCTCTCCTCCTATTGTTGGGAAAACTATTGAATCAAAATAGTAATCATAAATCATGTCATAATTGAATCTTTAATACATTCAAAACATCTAATGATACAAGGAGACTCGTAATTAACATATATTCCCAACTTTTTTTGAGGAGTCACTCATTTTTGTGCGTAATGGTGGAGCAATTGGAACATATACATATATACAAAAATTATAAGATGGGAAATATTTAGCTCTTGACAAAAAACCAATTGTAATGGGGAGTATTTATAACTTATTGGCTTGATGCGTACAACATGTAAATCAACATAATCACATGTTGAAATAGGAAGTTTAACTCTCATAAGTAATAGTTTAGATATTAATTAGAGGAGTTCAATCAATAATTTCTCTAAACCTTTATGCACATAAATAACAAAGTTTTACAAAAGCTTTTCAAACTCAATCAATAAAAGACTGAGATATAAACTCCTCAGCTTTAGCAATATGAATTGTTTTAATTGCATAATCTAAAATTATTTATTTATACAAGCAATCTTGCAAATTTAGAGGTTTCAAGTTGATAACATATGTGATTATTTTGTAGATGCATTTACCAAAATCATATAATATCAAAGCTATCATATGGTGGATGAATGGGCCTATATTCATTTCAGAAATGCAGGACATTAAATCTTAATTTTAGCCAGTGAGTTTCTAATAATCAATTTTCATCGAGAACAAGAAACAAATGAGAAATTTTTAAATTAAAAAATCTTATGGTTCTTTAGTGAATGTCTATATGAATTCTCAATTAATTTTTGCAATATATATGATCTAGGATGGTCTAACTGGTCACGCTAAGTAGTAAATGTATTTGTGTCAATAAACTTTTGGTTTACTTTCACATGCATTTCAATTGTACTAATAATGTCTATATAAATTGTGACAAATTGATAATCTTATTGTCATTCCTTTTGCTTTGCATCCACTTGCATCCACATATACGTAATATTGTGACATTAACTATTGGAAATGTTTAAATCAATGCGAAGTCTATAATGTCACTAAGTCAACAGAATAAATATAAATTCCAAACAATTATATGCAATATTCGCTTCAAGGAATATGACAAAATCTTCAAATGTCCAAATTGACTTTAATGATAAAAAAATGATTATAAAATTTATTATATTTATTGCATACATTCACATCAAGGAATGTGCAAAAATTGATCCAGACAATAATATAAGTATATATCATGTTTCTTACCAATAAGATAATATAGATATCATCTACTTCAATGAGTGATAAATTAGTATAAATCATCGAGCATTATGTGCTAAGAATAAACATTTGGCAACATTTTGAATCATCCATCTTCTTCTTGTCTATGTGTCAACACTTCGGGGAATGAAGTAGAACTGTTGAACAAATAACTCGTTATTTTGTTTAGTCATAAGGAGATATGTAACACCCCAATACCCGACCTAGGAATTTAGGCCGAATATCGAAGATCACATTGATCACCATGTGATCGTGAGAACTTTCAGTTTAACAAACTGAAAATCATTATCGTATTTAAGTTCCATAAAAACTCTCAGATATAAAATCTCGGTATTTGGAAACACAAAAATTTATATGCTTTTTCATACCCATTTTTACTTAAATTCGTGCAAATCCAATTAAATTCTTGTCGAAAAATAATTAAATATTATAAAATAATTAAATTGTGTTAAAAATACGAAAATGGTGAATTTTAGTTAATTTTATACTTAATTTTGACTATTTTCGACAGATTCGCGCAAAGGGCGAAAATTGGCTCGGCTGACACTGCTGAAAGCACAAAAACAAGAAGCAATTTGAAGTATCGAGGCACATTAATTTCTAGCCTAAGACAGTCCAAAAATGTGTATTAATTCATAATTTAATTAATTTTAATTTATTCCCCATTTAATTTGGGTTAAATAAATTATTTTTAATAAATTATGAAGAAATGATCCAGTTGAATCGCACTGGTCGAACCAAATTGAGTGAACCGAACCATACACTAATTGGGCAGCCTAGAACCGTCCACATGCTGAACCAAATCAGCATTTTATATAATTAAATGTGCTTGCAAAAAGGCCCTTCAAATTGCATTCAAACTCTATCTTTAATTGTGGCTTTGTAGATTTGCCCCAGACTATTTTTAGCAAAGTTGAAAGTCTCAACTTTTTCCAAGTAGATGGCCGGCCATAAAGGGGCTCTTTGGCTGCTGGAATTTTATATTTTTAGCAGCCAAAATCAGCTATAAAAGCCACCCCTTGCTGATCATTCAAACCATCCCTTAATCCCACAACATTCTCTCATTCTCTCTTATCCTCTCTCACTTTTCTCTCCATTTTTTTTCCATTCCATTTCCCTTTTTGTTCAAAGTGCCGATTTCTTCTCTTGGGAAAGAGGCTTTCATCAGCCATTTTGGAGAAGCAATTAGGTGTTCATAAGCTACCTTGATAGCCGAGGGAAATTAAGAACGGAGCAACTAGTCAAGCCATGGAGAAACATCAGATTTGCTTCTTGTTCCCTATCTCTTTAATTTTTGTTGTTGTTTTAACGAACATGTTTATGAATATTTATGCTATTGAAATGGTTATTTTAATAAATTTATCTTAAATTAATTTTGTGTTGGTTTGATTATATTCTTCCTGCTTGAATTGTTAAAATGATGTTTATGCTGTTATAAGCCTCGGTAAATTGCTTGGTTAAGTGAAATCATGCCTAAGTTATTTTTGCAATATAATTGTTAAATAACTAATGAATTAATTATTAAATCGTATTGAAATTATAATTAATAGACACAATGCTTAATTAGTGCATGTTTATTCTTCTAAGATAGCTGGAGTTTAAATTAGCATTGTATTCGGCGATACATATGCCTCGCATAACATGCAAGGTTTTTGTGATTAAACTGTTTTAAGGTAGAAATACCCTGTTACCTCACTTAATCTTTTATATGCTTGTGAAGATTAATTAACCGCTTGGATTGACATTGAAAAATGTTCAAGAGATTGATTAATTTAATAAGTATGTATGAGCAATTAATTTAATAAGTATGTATGAGCAGTAGTTAGCAAATTACCGAGTTGCCGTGAATTTATTCGTAGCAATATAAACATAAGTTTAATAATTCTAAGTTAAAGAAATGTAATTAATCCAACACAAGTATGTTATCTTGATTAAATCTTATTTGAAATCGTGCATTAGAACTCCTTTGTTTTATTTTAATTATTTACTTAGTTTTTAAATAGTTTTAGACCATCTTTTAAAACCAAATCATTTTTACCTCGCCAAAGTGTTTTACAATTAATTTCATAAATAATTCTTTTTACAGTCCCCTGTGGGTACGATAACTCGACATTTACGTGTCACTTTATTACTTGTTGCGATTGTGTACACTTGCACATTTTCCGTTGTTTCTAGTTTTTGGCGCCGTTGCCGGGGACTGTTTTAAAAAAGCCATTATTTGTGAATTTGTTAGTTTTAAATTTTGGTTTATTTTCCTGTTTAAATTTTTATTTACTTAATTTTTCTGTGATTATTACAAGTGTTTATGAGTATTGACCAGATTATTGACTTACACCCTGTAGACCCTGAGATAGAACGAACCTTTCAACAGCGAAGAAGACAAGTGAACCAAAGAAGGACTCAAGGAATGAATTTCAAGAATATGAATCAAGGAAATGGGGCAAACCTTGCTCAAAATTCTATCCTTATTGCTAATGATAGGGATAGAGCCTTAAGAAAATATGATGTGCCAGTGTTTAATGATCTTAATTCGAGTATTAGGAGAACCGAAATTGAGGTACAACAATTAGAACTGAAGCCAGTCATGTTCCAGATGCTTCAGACAGTGGGCCAATTCAGTAGAATGCCTACCGAAGATCCTCATCTTCATTTAAGACTGTTTATAGAGGTGAGCAACTCTTTCAAATTAGCCGGAGTACCTGAAGATGCATTACGATTGAAGATGTTCCCGTACTCACTAAGGGACAGAGCTTGAGCCTGGTTGAACTCATTGCCACCAAACTCAATTTCCACATGGCAAGAGTTAGCCGAAAGATCCCTCATGAAGTATTTCCCGCCAAGCAAGAACACTAAGTTGAGGAACAAGATCACTTCCTTCTAACAAATGGATGATAAGTCCTTGTATGAGGCATGGGAACAATACAAAGAATTATTACAGAAATGCCCTCATCACGGAATCCCGTATTGCATCCAACTTGAGACATTTTATAATGTTCTCAACGCTCACACGAGGATGGTAGTAGACGCCTTGACTAATGGTGCTCTTCATTCTAAGTCTTACAATGAGGCTCACGAAAGTATCGAAAGGATTGCTAGTAACAATTATCAATGGCCAACCAATCGAGTCGCGTCAAGAAGACGAGTCGCTGGAATACATGAAGTGGACGCTCTCACTTCACTCGCATTTCAGGTATCTTCAATATTCTCAATGCTTAAGAATCTTACCACTAATGGGTCTAACAGTTTTGCAACCCAACCACCTCACCAATTTGAGAGTATAGCCTATGTTTATTGTGGGGAAGGACATTTGTTCGAAGAATGTCCATCGAACCCCGAATCCGTATACTACATAGGTAACCAGAACCAAAATCAAGGAGGGCAAGGAATGCAATCCAACTTCTATAGCCCATTGTGGCGAAACCACCCGAATTTTTCCTGGAGTAACCAAGGGGCTAGAACCAGTAACAACTATGCCCAACCTAGACCGACCCAGCCGCCTAGTTTTTCCCAACAAGTTCAGAAACCAGTTCAAGCTGAATCATCCAATAGCTTAGAGAATCTATAGAAGTCTTACATGTCTAAGAATGATGTCATAATTCAAAGCCAAGCAGCTACATTGAAGAACTTGGAGAACCATATGGGCCAGCTTGCAACTAAACTCAGAAATCGACCACAAGTTTCTTTACCTAGTGATAAGAAGAATCCAAGAAATTCGGGGAAGGAACATTACAAAATGTTAACATTGAGGAGTGAAAAGACATTAGAGCCCAACACCATCGAAGCTGAAAAGAAGCCAGCTGACACTCAAGACTCAGAGGAAGTTCAACCAAGTGCTGAAATTCCAGTTTCCCTAGAACCAGAACCTACAAAATCTGATAAGGTAACATCATAACCACCTAATTCTAATCAACTAACAACTGCGTTAGATGCAGAATTGCCACCAAAGACAAATCAACCAGTACTAGTTCCAGTAATGAAACATTTACCACCCTACCCTCAAAGACGTCAGAAGCGGAAATAGGAAATTCAATTCACGAAGTTCCTTGATGTACTCAAGCAACTTCATTTCAACATCCCGTTGGTAGAAGCACTTGAACAAATGCCGAACTACGTCAAGTTTATGAAAGATACCCTGTCCAAGAAGTGAAGGCCTGGAGAATTTGAGACGATAGCTCTGACGAAGGAATGCATTGCATATCTTCAAGACAAGCTACCCCCAAAGCTGAAGGATCTTGGATGTTTTACCATACCTTTCAACATTGGAACAACATATTGTGGTAAGGCACTATGTGACTTGGGTGCAAGTATAAACTTGATGCCTATGTCAATACTTAGAAACTTGGGGATAGGTGAAGTTAGACCTACTACGGTTACACTTCAACTAGCAGATCGATCCTTAGCACATTCAGAAGGAAAAATTGAGGATGTATTGGCACGTGTAGATAAATTCATCTTTCTTGCTGACTTTGTGATTCTATATTTTGAAGCAGACAAAGAAGTATCAATTATCCTAGGAAGAACGTTCTTAGCAACCGGAAGGACCCTTATTGATGTGCAGAAGGGCGAGCTTATGATGCGTGTTCAGGATGATCATGTAACATTTAATGTTTAAAGTCTATGCGATTTCCTGACGTGGTTGATGATTGTTCTGCAGTATCTAACTTAGAGGTTTTAATAGTGGAAAACAAACTCAACTCTGTTGAGGATCCACTAGAAAGAATTTTGACATTGGACCTCCAAATGATGAAGAGGAGGATGAGTACTTAGCTTTGCTAGAGGCTAATCGAAGGGGATTTAATCCGCAATCCCGTTTTGAATCTTTGGAGTTAGAAAAGAGGGAGTATGTCCAACCAAAAGTGTCAATCGAGGAACCACCTAAATTAGAACTCAAGGTATTACCTTCACATTTAAAATACGTTTATTTAGGTAACGCTTCTACTCTGCCTATGATTGTTTCAGCAGAATTGACTATTGAGCAAGAAGAGAAACTTATCTCAGTCTTGAAACAATTCAAGAAGGCTATCGGATGGACTATAGCTGATATTCACGGTATTAGTCCATCTGTATGCATGCGCAAGATTATCCTGGAAGATGGCGAAAAGGGACAATTGATCGACAGCGAAGACTGAACCCCATCATAAAGGACGTGATGAAAAATGAGATTATCATGTGGTTAGATGCGGGTATGATTTATCCCATCTCAGACAATTCATGTGTAATTTTGGTCCAGTGCATGCCAAAGAAGGGAGGTATCATAGTTGTAGAGAACGAGAATTATGAGTTGATACCAACTAGAACAGTTACTGGATGGAGGATTTACATCGATTATCAGAAGCTGAACCAGGCAACTAGGAAAGATCACTTTCCTTTCCTGTTATTGGACCAGATGCTGGATAGACTTGCGGGGTGAGACTATTACTATTTTTTCAATGGATACGCAGGGTATAATCAGATTACAGTAGCACTAGAATATCAACACAAGACGACGTTCACCTGCCCGTACGGTACATTTGCATTTAGACGCCTACCATTTGGTTTATGTAATGCACCTGCTACATTTCAAATATGTATGATGTCTATTTTTACTGACATGATTGAGAAGTACATGGAAGTTTTTATGGATGACTTTTCAGTATTCGGAGATACTTACGATGATTGCTCAGCCAATCTAGCTAAGGTACTAAGGCGATGTGAAGAAACTAACCTCGTACTTAACTGGGAGAAGTGCCATTTCATGGTACGAGAAGGAATTGTTCTAAGGCATCGGATAACAAGACATGGAATCGAGGTAGATAAAGCGAAGGTAGATGTTATTGAGAAGCTTCCACCGCTAACATCTGTAAAAGGTGTTAGGAGCTTTCTGGGCCACACCGGTTTCAATCGAAGATTTATCAAGGACTTTTCCAAAATTGCTAAACCCTTATGCAAATTATTGGAGAAGGACACGATGTTCAAGTTCGATAATGAATGCTTAAGAGCTTTTAAGGATTTGAAGAGTTGATTAGTTATGGCACCCATAATCGTCACACCAGACCGGGATTTGCCATTTGAATTGATGTGTAACGCAAGCGACTTAACGATAGGAGCTGTCATGGGCCAGCGAAAGAGCAAAGCTTTTCATCCTATCTACTATGCAAGCCGAACTCTTAAAGGAGCTCAACTGAACTATACGGTAATAGAAAAAGAGTTACTTGCTATTGTATTTACTTTTGACAAGTTTCGATCTTATCTTGTAGGTACCAAAGTGACTATCTATACGGACCACTCGGCAATTAAGTACTTTCTTTCCAAGAAAGATGCTAAGCTGAGACTGATCCAGTGGGTGCTTCTACTTCAAGAGTTCGATCTAGAAATTCAAGATCGAAAGGGAGTAGAAAACCAAGTAACAGATCACTTGTCTAGATTGGAGCTACAAGAAGGGTACCAATTCAGGAAACATTTCCAGATGAACACATATTGAAGGTAAGTCATGTCCATAATACCCCTTGGTTTGCTGATATTGCTAACTATTTAGCTTATGGTTTGATGCCAATTGATAAGACGTATCAACAAAGGAGAAATTTTCTTCACGATGTGAAGTACTATTTCTGGGAAAAGCCATATTTGTTTAAAAAGTGTGCAAATCAAATGATTAGGAGATAGGTGGCAGAAGATGAAGTACAAAAGATTTTATACCATTGTCACTCAGCTCCGAGTGGGGGACTCAGAGGTACTTGTACGGAGGCCAAAGTATTGCAAGCCAGATTCTTTTGGCCAACACTATTCAAGGATGTATATGCATACGTAAAGAGTTGTGACTGATGTCAAAGGGTCGAAAATGTCACCAACAGAAATGAGATGCCTCAAACAAACATCATTGAGGTAGAATTGTTTGATGTATGGGGTATTGACTTTCTTGGTCCTTTCCCTCTGTCTTTTGGTCACAAGTATATATTGGTAGCAGTAGACTATGTGTCCAAGTGGGTCGAGGCTGAAGCTTATCCGACAAATGATGCGAAGGTTGTAATGAACTTCTTGTAGAAACACGTGTTCACAAGGTTTGGAACCCTAAGAGCTATCATTAGTGATGAAGAGTCCCACTTTTTGAACAAGTGGTTAAAATGGTTATTAGACAAGCACGGAGTGAAACACAAGGTTGCAACAGCTTACCATCCGCAGACGAATGGGCAAGCTGAACTGGCAAATAAGGAGATTAAAGGCATGCTTCAGAAGGTAGTTTGCCCGAACTGACGAGACTGGTCCAAAAGGCTGGATGATGCTTTGTGGGCTTACAGAATAGCATACAAGGCACCTTTAGGGATGTTACCTTACAGGTTGGTCTTTGGGAAAGCGTGTCATCTACCCTTGGAGTTAGAGCACAAAGCTTATTGGGCTCTTCAACAGCTTAATTTGGATCCTAAGCTCACGAAAGAGAAACAAATGTTCCAACTTAATGAGTTAGATTCGAATGTTCTCATATGAAAATGCCAAATTACTTAAAGAAAGACTCAAGAAATGGCATGACAAACACATTCGAGTTTGAGAATTTGAAGCAAGTCAACAAGTCTTGTTGTTCAATTCCAGATTAAGGTTCTTTCCAGGTAAGTTAAAATCACGTTGGTCCGGTCCATTTACGATTCATCAAGTCTATCCATATGGAGTTGTTGAACTCCAAGGTAAGTGAGGTAATTTCCGAGTTAATGCTCAGTGCCTGAAACATTATTGGGGAGATAAAATTGAAGGGGATAAAATCTCGTTCATTTTATCGGATACTTAATTTCTCGTTTTTATTTTTGAATAAATGATTTAGGGTATATTTTTGGTTATAGTATGTTTAAATAAATTATGTCTAGGAAATTGGAACTTAAGCGGGACCGCTTGTGACCCCTCCAATCTTTCCTGGGAATTTATTTTGACATGATTTCCTAAGAAATTATTCCCTAAATGGAAAAATAAATTTTTAGTTTTTCATATAAAAGGGTCAATTTTGATCCACATTTTAATTTGCAACTCAATTTTAAATTTTCATTAAGTCTAGGGACTTAATTGAATTATTTCTAAAATTTGATTATTCTTTTTGTAAATAATAAAAACTAGGTGCTTCTCCTTATAAATATTTTCAACAAGCATCTAGAATAAATATTTTTAATATTATTTATTAATTTGATAAGTCTTAATATATAATTATATTTATTATAATTTATATATTAATTTTTATCAACTTAGCTTAGAATTAGGATTAATCGTATTTTGATTATATTTTATGGTTATCTTAATAAATTAATGGCAATTGATAATTTCATATACATATATTTAATTATTAATTGTTGTTAAACTTTGAGTAGAATTAGAACTTAGGATTTTTTTTTAAAACTTTCTAAGAATTGTACTACAAATCTTATTTTTCCATCTATAAATGCCATCAACCTTTCTCCTTCCATTCATTCATCTTCAAAACCCCAAAACACCAAACCCCTAAGTGCCGCAAGCCTAGCCCAGCTGACTGACTAGCATACGCCCACAACAGACTGCCGCATGCCCAGCTCCAGTGCCCGACTATTACTCCAGCCTCAGCTCGCACCAAGGGCTCATCTGCGCGCGCCTGCTGCTCCTGCCCAGCAACTGTCCAGGCCAAGTTCTGCATTAGGCTTCCATCCGCGCAAGCCTAAAGCTCCAAGCCACACCGCACGAGCAACCAGCGCCTTAGTGCCCACGCCAGGCCTGCTGCCGAAGGCTCCTTACTGTATTGCTGCTCCCACACGCACCATCCGTCCAAGCACCTAGCAACCTTGCACACCAAGCCCTTTAGCCAAGCCTTCCAACCCTTCTTTTAAATTGCCATCTTTTTCTTCATTATTATTATTATTATTATTATTATTATTATTATTTAAGAGTTCTTATATTTTTACAAAAAAAGGGGTTATAAGACCTAATTTTCTCTTAATTTTTAATTTTTTTCAATTAGTTAATTTTTCAATTCATTGAATTATTAATATTTTTATTAAATTTTTGAGAAAATAATTTTTCAATCTTATGATCAGGTTAAACATGCCTTGCAAGAGAACTCGTGCTTTCGCTCAAATTGATGAAACACAAAACAAGTTCCACTGTGAAGAAGCCAAATTGAGATACGAAAATATCTTCAAAAATCAACAGATACATCCAGAGAAAGGCTTTAAATTAAAGGAAAGCAACTCAGTGACTTTATGGCACGTATTTGTCAAGTTGCTGAAACCCTCAATTGGGAACTGTTTTGTGAAAAAAGACCTAGTGTGGATGAGGAGCTAGTTCGTGAGTTCTATGCGAATTTAACTTCAAGCAAGATGAAAGAAGTTCCACTTCACGGAATCAAGGTACCAATAAATTCAAATTCCATTAATGAGTTCTTTGAATTACCTGATTTCAAAAACAATGAATATTCCACATTAATGAGCAATATCAAGCCTGAGAATTTGCAAGAAATTCTCAATGGAGTGACAGTTCAGGGTTCTATGTGGACTGTGTCAAAACAAGGAATCCACACTTGTCGAAGAGAATATTTGACGCCACTCGCGAAGGTATGGTTTTACTTCATCCGATTCAGCCTTATGCCTAGCTCACATGGGACTACAATCTTGTTAGAGCGAATGGTCTTATTATACTCGATCCTAACTGGTAAGACCATTGATGTGGGAAAGATCATCTTGAGGGAAATACGGAATTGTGCCGTTAAACACTCTGGCCCTGCTCATTTCCTATTTACAATAACAATGCTATGCTTGAAAGCTGAAATTCTTGTAAATATAAGGAAGACAGGGTATAGCCAAGGCACAATCACAAATTAGGACCTCTACCGAGTAGTTGGAGACTCAGTTCTACAGCAACGAGTTGTAGGAAGTGAGGAAACTAAGGACCCTGATGAATAAGAAGATCCTACGATGCAATCATTTGAAGTCCCTGATAAGGTAGAATCAGTGGAGCCAGAAGCTGAACCTGATGCTGAAACTTCAATGTTTAGAGCTCACCCGCCTAGCCCAGACCTTCAAGATGAGCTATCAAAATTGATGGACTTGATGCAACATATGCAATGGCAGCAACAAGCCTACTAGAGATACTCAAAATAAGGGATGACTTGATGAGAAGTGCTTGTAAGAAAATATATAATGACCCATTTATTTTTGTGCTTGAGTTCTCATATTTCATATTTGAACCATGGAGTCCATTATCAAAGAAGGAGCAAAGCGATTCATGCAAAGGCAATAATGATGGACCTAAAGATGAGTCCAATTCAGAAGGATCTGTAAATAAATAAAAGGGAGGGATCTTGACTTTACTTTATTTTTGTTCTTAGATTATTTCTAGTATTAAGTTTAATTAGGAATTTATTTTTGCATAATAAAAAAAGAGACGGAAATTATGAGTAAATATGAACAAGTTACAAAATATAAAGTGTGGCAATAGATATATACATGTCTAGGATTGAATTCAGAGAGAGCTTGGTACTTAAGCAGTCAAATTGACTCACCTCCTCTTTTCTGGAATCTTACCTGGTGTATAGTATTTATTCACTTTAAAAAATGAGAACATTGTTCATTTTAAGTTAGGGGGACTAAAATTTCCACTCAGAATAAAATTTTTCTTTTAATTATGATTAGGATATATTTTGTTAAAAATTTTGAATTTTGTTATGTATGCTAAACTTAAGTATGAATAAAGTTCTATTATTTCAATAAATTATTATGTTAGATTAATAATGACATGAATGTATTTTTAATAAAGCATGCAAATCTGTACCATAAAATTTTTACTTCTTTAGGAAAGTTAGGTATGCATGAAAGTTTAAGTCTTTAGAATTGACTTAGTAGTTTCTTGAGGTGAAATCCTAGGGAGCATGGAACGTTGGAAATTATTTAGGCAACTATTGTTTGGACCGTTTGAGCCTTTCAAGCCCACCATGGTAAATTTTATCCTTTGAAACCCAACTTTGAGACTATATGGCCTAATTTTATTTGACCCTTGCAATATTTAACCATTACTTTTTGCTTAATGATCTTAAAATTGTCTCAAACACTAGACTTAGTACTATTCAAAATGTTCTTCGAAAATAAGTTTGGGGGATTTGAAAAGAAGTATCAAATGCTCAAGAATTGCAGTACACAAAGTAAGTGCTCGTGTTAATTTTTTTTTAAAAAAAAAGAGCACATATATTTGAAAGAGATGTATAAAAGAGCATATGAAAGTCAAGTTGGTATATCGAAAGTAAAAATTCCGAAGGTTCGACTGATGTTGAGTTTAGGGTTTTAAGCCAAAATTTATCCATCTTTCACCTACCCCTAGCCTAGCCACGTTACAACCTTGATAATGACCTATTGACTCAAAGTCCTAATGCTACCAACATTAGTGGAGAGAAATTGCTACAATCAACATATGAAAACATAAGTTAAGCTTAATGATTGCAGCTTAGTCTTGAATAAAGGAATAAAAATCAAATTGGTAAGGGTTAACATGTCTTTGTTACAAAAGCATTTAGTCTAAAATTTTCTATTATAATAAGTTGTTGAATCTAATCTGAACATTATACTTAAGTAGCATAACTATCATATGTCTTGTTTTTTAGCATGAGTATATCAAATTCATAATTTTAGGGAGAATGTTGTTCTGAAAGAGTTTTTCAAAAGTGTTTCCGATAAAGTCTTTTCAAAATTTTTGCATTACTCAGGACGAGTAATGAATTAAGTTGGGGGTGTGGAAACACAAAAATTTATATGCTTTTTCATACCCATTTTTACTTAAATTCGTGCAAATCCGGTTAAATTCTTGTCGAAAAATAATTAAATATTATAAAATAATTAAATTGTGTTAAAAATATGAACATGGTTAATTTTAGTTAGTTTTATACTTAATTTTGACTATTTTCGACATATTCGCGCAAAAGGCAAACATAGGCTCGGCTAACACTACTGAAAGCACAAAATCAATAAGCAATTTGAAGTACTGAGGCACATTAATTTCTAGCCTAAGACAGTCCAGAAATGTGTATTAATTCATAATTTAATTAATTTTAATTTATTCCCCATTTAATTTGGGTTAAATAAATTATTTTTAATTAATTATGAAGAAAGGGTTCAGTTGAACCGCACTGGTCGAACCAAATTGAATGAACCGAACCAGCCACTAATTGGGCAGCCCAGAACCATTCACATGCTGACCCAAATCAGCATTTTAGCTGATTAAATATGCTTGCAAAAAGGCACTTGAAAGACTTCCAAATTGCATTCAAACCCCACCTTAATTGTGGCTTTGTAGATTTGCCCCAGGCTATTTTTAGCAAAGTTGAAAGTCTCAACTTTTGCCAAGTATATGGCCGGCCATAGGGGGCTCTTTGGCTGCTGTAATTTTCTATTTTTAGCAGCCACAATCAGATATAAAAGACACCCCTTGCTAATCATTCAAACCATCCCTTAATCCCATAAAATTCTCTCATTCTCTCTTCTCCTCTCTCACTTTTCTCTCCATTTTTTTTCATCACATTTCCCTTTTTGTTCAAAGTGCCGATTTCTTCTCTTGGGAAAGAGGCTTTCATCGGCCATTTTTGAGAAGCAATTAGACGTTCATAAGCTACCTTTATAGCCGAGGGCAACGAAGAACGAAGAACAGAGCAATTAGTCAAGCCACGGAGAAACACCGGAGTTGCTTCTTGTCCCCTATCTCTTTAATTTTTGTTGTTGTTTTAAAGAACATGTTTATGAATATTTATGCTATTGAAATGGTTATTTTAATCAACTTAGCTTAAATTAATTTTGTGTTGGGTTGATTATATTCTGCCTGCTTGAATTGTTAAAATGATGTTTATGCTGTTATAGGCATCGATAAATTGCTTGGTTAAGTAAAATCATGCCTAAGTTATTTTTGCAACATAATTGTTAAATAACTAAGGAATTAATTATTAAATCGTATTGAAATTATAATTAATAGACACAATGCTTAATCAGTGCATGTTTATTCTTCTAAGGTAGCTGAAGTTTAAATTAGCATTGTATTTGGCGATACATATGCCTTGCATAACTTGCAAGATTTTTGTGATTAAACTGTTTCAAGGTAGAAATACCCTGTTACCTCACTTTAATCTTTTATATGCTTGTGAAGATTAATTAACCGCTTGGATTGACATTGAAAAATGTTCAAGAGATCGATTAATTTAATAAGTATGTTTTAGCAGTAGTTAGCAAATTACCGAGTTGCCATGAATTTATTCGTAGCATTATAAACATAAGTTTAATAATTCTAAGTTAAAGAAATGTAATTAATCCAACACAAGTATGTTATCTTGATTAAATCTTATTTGAAATCGTGCATTAGAACTCCTTTGTTTTATTTTAATTATTTACTTAGTTTTTAAATAGTTTTGGACCATCTTTTAAAACCAAATTATTTTTACCTCGCCAAAGTGTTTTACAATTAATTTCATAAATAATTCTTTTTACAGTCTCTGTGGGTACGATAACTCGACATTTTCTTGTCACTTTATTACTTGTTGTGATTGTGTACACTTGCACATTTTCCATCATTCTAGTATTACAAAAAACTCAGTCCAGATAATGCTTATATGTATTTAATACAATAGCTTATACCACAGTTTTCAAAATAGTACATAAACTAATTATTTAAAATGTGTAACTCTGAGACCTCTGGCGTGCTAAGTCCTGCATCAGAATTTGGAAATGTACCTGAAAGGGGAAACACTAAGGGGGTGAGCTACACGAGCCCAGTATGAGTTCAAGACATGACTAACAATGGAATTACAGACTAGAATTCCAAATAGTAGCATAATAGTGAAACGTACTTATAGTGATATACAAAACCAGAAGGTATACACGAAGCCAACATCCCAAACGAACGTACTCAAGCGAAGCACTTATCATCGCACTTATCATCACACTCAATGTTACAAAACGTCATTACATGCAATAACAATCACGAATGATAAGTCAATCAGATATAATGTAGACAAACAAACTTACACCCAATCACTTAATCAGACGCTTATAAATGCAGTCCAGTAGTGAAAACCCACCCGTCCAGCCAAAACACCTCTTTCTCCCCCGATCACACCTCAATAGAGATATTTAAGCTCATCTAACCAAACACATCACATAGGACCTTGAAAGGCCTATCCAACCCTACACACCATGTATGTGAACTGAGCCACTCAGATAATAGTACGTAGCAAAGCTAACGTATATTCAGTACAGTGTATTGCGGTAAACTACTATACAGATATGTTGCAGTTAAACTGCTAGATCAAATCAGAATCAATTTTCCTTCTCTTCACAACTGAACCCCAAATCATGATGCAAATGCAACAATGCACACCAAACATAAACAATCATACAAACACAAAAGGTCGTAAATAGTTAGACAAATATAGTTTTTCGTGCAATTACAAAAATACACACTCTTTGGAATCAGACACACAAAATCAAAGTACAGAATCAGAATGCACTTACACACGCATACTCAATGTCAAATTTCTTCACTGTTATCAGACACAGTTTCATTTTACAGAGCACATTACAAACACGAAATATCAAATCGAAAGTTTAGCACCACGCTTACAGTTAATCACACGACGTTAACCCGTATCAAAGTCTTTAATACTTATCTAGAGGCCCCAACAACCGTTAGACAATGCAAGAAACAAAATAGATAAGTTATGCTACAGAAAAAAAAATTACGAAACAGAGCTACATGGTCGTGTGCTCCGGCCGTTTGAAAGTGCCTAGGCCGTGTGGGGGTTAACACACCCATGTGAAAGGGCACACGCCCGTGTGAAAGGAGGCATGCGCCCGTGTGACCTAGGGACATGGCCGTGTGATCCAACTGTGTAACTCTCTGTCCATTTGTGCTAAAATAGAGTACAGGCCAGACACGGCCATGTGAGGGTCTCACTCGCCCCTGTGCCCACCATACACGATCGTGTGGGATCCCTAAATCCCTAAATTAGTCACACGACCATATGAAAATCGACTAATTTCCCCAAATCAACCACACAGCCATGTGGCACCCAAATTAGCTTGAAAACCCTAAATTCCAATTGCGCACGGCCATGTGAACTGCCCGTGTAGGGGTACACGCCCATGTGGCCACTCGTGTGGTCATGAAACCACACTAAAATTGACTGAAAGTCTTATTTTTCGATCATTAAAATGACCCCTAATCAAATTATTTCAGAAACACTCCATAATAAATCTAATTCATGCTATTTAAAGCCAATACAAACCTCAATTGCTCAACTACCAAATCACACAAAAAGGGCTGACGAATTTCAAAACAATTCAATACTGAGTTATATAGTTCAAAACACACTCATTATGTCAAATTACCGAGAATCAATTTAGTATTTCAATAACGAAAATAAGATTTTAGAACCCACACCTTAATCTGCGATAAAACACCCCAACAATCAGTGAACCATAAAGCCTTCACTTTCTGCGCCATATATCTCCCTCAAGAACCCGATACCAAATTAAAATGGCGAAAACACAATGTCAAAAAGGAAAGAATTTCATGAGAAAATAGGGAGAAAAGAGAAAAGAGGAATGCATTGAGAAACATTAGGAAACCCCAAAAAGAAAACATGAGTTTTCATTTTGCCCTATTTTTTTCATAATAAAAATAAATAAATAAAATGAGCAAAAAAATAAAAATAACATTTAACCTTTTAAAACCAAAATAAAGCTAAATCAAAATAATTCCCTCAAAGCACACCTGAGGACTCAAACCCGGAACCCCCATGCTAAAATAATACACAGCCAACCACTAGACCAACAGGCCCATTCTGACACCAATATGCAAAAATATACACAACTGTCCGATCTAGCCACTGCCCCTTTCCCACAACTCCCAAAACTTCCAACCTCAAAAATCGGGGTGTTACAAGATATGAGATCAATTCAAAAAACTTTTAAAGTCCTTTTAACAAGGGTTTTGCATAATTAGTTAACTACCAAGAATAACTAGTTAGGTCATGTATAAAAACAAGCTTAAATTAAATATATGAAGAAGAGTCACATCTCAAAATAAAAATATGGCATAATGAAAAACTAACAATTCTTTTTTCATAATCATCATTGTAAACATGGATGAAATTTAATTCAAAATCTAACCACTCATGCTCATAGAACTTTACATTTACAATTGCTCATGTCATTTCTCTAAATAATTAACAAATGGAATAATATAAAACGAATAAACTACTACCTTTAAAAATTCTTTGAACTAAACCAAATCCGAATAATCATAAAATTCATTGGTTTATTGACACAAATTTGCATACTAGATATGTTTTAGTCAAATATTTTGTTTAATTATAGAACTTACTATAGCGACATAAATAAATCAGTTAATATTCATTTTCATGTACAAATAATATGCTTAAAAAAATATGTAACCCATGTAATCAAAACTTAAACCAAAGACTATCTCAAATATTTAAACCATATATCAAGCCAATTTAATTTTTAAATATATACCTTTTTTTTCTACGTTGAGTCTTGACTGTAACAGTCCGATTTAAGGCCTAAACAAAATAGTAGTTTCGAAACCAAAAATCTAAAGTAGAAAAATTATTTTTTTTTATCATTTTAAGGTCTATGGCATGATTTCATGATTGTGTGAAAATTTCGTTTAGAAATTTTATTGATAGAGGGTCCAATTTGATATTGAGGACTAAATTGCAAAAGTTGTCAAATGTGTGTTCTAGTTCACAAAGGTACTAAGTACATCTGAGTAATGGCTTTTTAAAGTGGAGGTCCTTGGATAGTAATTAGACCATTATACAAGTTTGGACAAAAATACCTAAAGGAAGATAAAACACCATAGTTTTTAATAAAGGGCAATTTAGTCATTTGGTAAATAAAATAATAAAATGGGAAAACAAAGCCAAAATCGGTATCATCTTCACCAAGCTTCACTGAAACTCTCATAAACACCATAGCTAGGGTTTTTCCAACTTTCAAGCTCAATAGTAAGTGCATCCTAGCCCCATTTTTAATGTTCTTTGCATTTTTTAGATCCTCATAGCTCAGTTTACTTATTTCTACTAATATTTTGAGCTAGGGTTTATATTTAAAAATTTACCCATGGATGACATGCATGTATTTTTATGTTTTATGGATGAATATGAATGTTTGGAGTGTGATAAACAACTTTTACTAAGTGATATTTGATGAAATTGCATAAAAAGACTAGTTAGTAAAAGTTGTAAAATGTGTATAAGTGTGTGATTTAGTGCAAATTGGAGCCTTCCATAGTTATGAAAATGGTACAGCTAGGCCTAAAATACAAGAAAATTGAATAAAAATTATTTTTCGAGCCTAGGGGTAAAATCATAATTTTGTGAAACTTTAGGGGTAAAATCATAATTTTTTCCATAGGATGTTTTTGGGCTAATTTGAATAATGTGAGCCATTAATATGTCAAATGTGTTATTATAGATCAAGAAAGACCTTGATCGGGGAAAGGAAAAGATATCGGACTAAATTGCAAAATTACTATATTTTGCACTGAGGTAAGTTTGTATGTAAATAATATATCGATTCTTTTTATGTTATTATATTTTGTTATTATATGAGTTGTGGGTGCCTATAGAATGATCATTTGATGCAAATTACGAATCGAAATAGACTATGAATGAATTTGTTAAATGTTAAAAAGTGAGGAATTTCTTGGTTGAACCTTTGGAATAGAAATGATACGAATGATACATGGTGAGAACACGTGTGGTACTATGTGCAGGTTACTATGTGTTTAAGATGGTTTTAGGTCACGTGTGTAGTACTAAGTGAAGGCTACTATATGTACCAGATAGTTAGGCCGCATGTGTAGTACTAAGTGCAGGCTACTATGCGTACCCGACAACTTCGATCACGTTTGTAGTACTAAGTGCAGGCTACTACGTATCAGATGGTTAGGTCACGTGTGTAGTACTAAGTGCAGGCTACTACATGTATCGGATTGTTGGTCGCATGTGTAGTACTAAGTGCAGGCTACTATGCGTACTAGATAGCTTCGGTTACAAGGGTGGTAACATGTGCAGGCAACCATGTATCGTTATTATTCTGATGAGTTCAATGGGAAATCGACTAGGTGAAAATACATGTGAACATGACCATGTGATGAATAAGTGCAGATATATGTTTGTGGAAATTTATGAGCAATGTGCTCATTATGTGAGTCTAGTTTCTGGGAAATTTAGCGGATCTTAATTTGGAGTTCCGTAGCTCCAGATATAAATAATTTAGTGACTATGACTCAAGAAAATAGCTTAACCTAAACATGTTTCTATATAATATTATGATTGCTTTATCTTGAGAAATATGTTGATAGATCGTTTATTATTTACGTACTTATTTACTAAGCTTTATGCTTACTCTCTTTTCTTTCCTTATCTTATAGTATCACCAAGCTAGCTCGGGATTTAGAGATCGTCTGAGATCCATCCACACTATCAATATTTTTTGGTATTTTGAAAACAATATTTTGGATTATGGCATGTATAGAGGACTTGGTTATTTTGTTTTATGTCATAATTAATTTGGCCTAAAATGTTGGCCTTCAATATTTGATAGCTCACTTTGTATATGACCATTGATATTAATTAATATTGTTCAAGCTATAAGGTATGATAATGCATGATTAAGTATGAAAATTGAATTGATTTAACTTGGATATAAAAAAAATCTATGTCATGGTTTCATACGATTGCATGTATTATGTTCCGGTAATGTCTCGTACCCTATTCAGGCGTAGAACACAGGTAAGGGGCATTACATTGACGATTTTATCAAGAAGTAAGCAAATTAAACTTTAGTATTAGACTTTGAATCTAATAAAAAATTATTAATATAAAATTTAAGAGTGGATCTTATTTTCTAGGTGTACAACAGGTACATAACCAATGACTTTTTATACATAAGTTGTCTCTCTTCTTAAAGAGTTCTTGGGCATTCTTGTTCTTTTCTTACTTCCTTCATTTTTCCACTTCTAGTAATGAGAAAATTTATTACGACCATCCCCAATGACTATTATTATAGTCCAAATTACTACATCCATGTCCAAGATTATGTTTTTCAAATTTATTACATATTGTTACATTCTCTTCAGGGAATGGTTAGATTTCGTAATTAAAAACTTTTGTTTAATCATAAGTAAACATGATATTAACTTTTGAAAAAAACATTCACAATATTTCTATTGTAGAATTACATTTAAAGCATGAAAAGTTGAACAAGTTCTCTTACAAGTTCTCATCAATAATATTTTTTTCCCACGTAATTTGAATTGAGAACTTATTATGAATACTATTGAGTTATACTCAAGTTTAAAAAAAAATTGCAACTTCAGACGCATCCAACCATAACGAGCTTTATATAGAATTACCATATTCTATTGCTATATATTTTTTTAAATTATTCCACAATTTAAGTAGATATTTTCTAGTCAAATATTTTGCTTTGAATCCCTTAATGGGGATGATGATAAAAGAATATCACAAAGATAATCACAATCAATTCAATATAATAACAAAAGTAATAAATATAAATCAATAACCTAATCCTCTTTTGATGCATATGAAATATAATTTTTTCCTCATTCACAATCTCAATATGAAATCCATTATAATGAATATATTTTAAAACCAACGCGTTAACCATCACAAATTTTGTTCTTTTTAGATATTGATATATTAGCTCTTCTAGAGCTTTCAATTAATTTTGTACTACCAAATATTGATATAATATTGGTTTAAATTTTCTTTTATGCTTGCGTTCACTTCGGGGAATGCAATAGATTTAGTACGACAGACTTATAAACATCTCAATAGATTATTTATTTCATAATCATCTTGGTTATTATTAGGAGCACTATTACGAGTACTAAAATAATTATGTTTTCATAAGAACATGCTACATATATGTTATAGAATCTTATGATGCTCTAATAAATTATTTGTACTTTACAATTCAATCTAAAAGGTATAATCCAATCATTCAACAATAAAAAATTAATGAGTCAATTAGATCCTATTGAATTTCCTTTTTTTTCCCTTTAATCAAAGGCAATTGATTAGTAATACTCTCTTTCACAATTTTAATCAAATTTCAAGTATATTTAATAGAAATAATTTAATCATCAAAAATTTTAATCATCCAAATATCATGCATACTATAATTTAATAAAAGTATCTTATTTTAAAAGAAACTTAAGAAATAATATTTTTTCATAAAATAATTTTACCAAAAATCAATCAAGAAAGGAGAAAAATACACCACGTAAGGATTATATAAATTTCTTTTCATGATGTTACCCATAGTGTGCAGGCTTCAATTGAATACTGAAATAGTAGTAGCTCTAGAAGGTAACTGACAACAGCTTAAGAAAAAAACTTAAAGTGACCGGTTATTGCATTGGTTGTTTCTTGAAAGGGTTAAGGCATGGTGAAAGAGAAAATGCTAAAACTAGTGGTTAAGGATCCTTGCTCAAATGGCCAGCGGTTGAGGATAAATCTCTACGTTATTTGGGGATTTTTTTTGTGTGTATCTTTTTAAATAAAACTTATGGAGAAAAATAATTAAAAGATAATCATGTTGATAACGTGTTATAAAATAAAAAGACAGAGAGTAAAGAAAAAAAAGAATGGGAGAGCAAAAGAGAGAGCTTATTTTATTGATCAATAAGAATAAATCTACAATGCTTCTCCAAAGTCTATATTTATAGATATAAAAAGTATAAATGAAATAGAACTTGTAAAACCCCAAACCCAGCCTAAGTGTTTAGGTCAAATTCGGAATGTTACATTGATCACCGAAGTGATCGTGAGAAAATTTCACCAAAACCAGTCGATCTTAATTTCATTTTGGAAAGCTTTAATATCAATATTTAAAACAAAACCGGAGTAATAAAAACAAATAAGTCTTGAAATAGAATTTGAACCATAGAATTAAAACCTTACGTTTCGAATCAAAGTAAAAGTCTGAATTCACAACTAATAATTTATTTTCCCGCAAGACTGCCTGAGTCCTCTGCATACCGCGTCCAGCATCCAAATTTCAAAATGTACCTAAAAGGGGAAACAGAAGAGGGGGTGAGCTACTCAAGATTAGTGTGAGATCAAACCAATTAAACTACAGAGGGGAAACCAAGAAAACTAGAAGCAGTTCGGAAATAGAACATACTTACAGACTGACTAAAACAAATACAGGCCATATGTAACTTTATAGTCATATGGCTCTGTCATATACAGTAACGGTAATTCCTAATAGTCACAAACTAGGCCTAAGCCCTTTTCCAGAATCAGTATCAGTTTTCAATTGGGCCCTCAACCCCTCTCAGTAACTATCTAGTCAGACAGTAGCAATCATATCTATAGAATCCTCTTAGGCACAAGTGCCTTATAGTCAATAAGTCAATCACATCCAAATACAGTATCACGTTCAGTCAATCATATCATTCAGACATTTCTATCGAGCAGTACCTTCACATTCAGTCACACAGATTCAATTAGATGCATATGAGTGCAAATAAGTTATAAAGTAACCCACCCATCCAGCCAACACACCATCTTCGTCCCCCATCACACCTCAATAGAGCTGTAAGCTCATCCAACCAATCACTCCAGGTGGGGATATAATCAACCCATCCCTCTAACCCTACACTCCATATGATGTCATCTTGGGTTGCCCAACAACGATGGACATCAGCAGTGTCCTCAACCCTCAGGGAATTGGGACTACCTACGACCCTCTGGCTATTAGGGGATATCAGTAAGCTGTACAGTGCCATGCGGAAAACCATGGTATAAACATGCAGTATGAACTACCAGATCAGACATATTACGCAGCAAAGCTAGCATATAAGTTGTACTGTGCAATGCCGTAAACTGCGTTACAGACGTGCAATATAAACTACCAGATCAGATAATGGTACGTAACGTAGATAACGTACTTGCTGTACAGTGCAAGGCGGTAATCTGCTATGTCGTTATTAGTAATGTCCATGACCCTCAAGGTATTTGGACCGCCCATGACCCTCTGGGTACTAGGGGCTATCAGTAATAACCAGCAAAGCAGCTGCCAGTTCAGATCAAACTCCCTTCTCTTCATAATCCCGCCCAAAATAGTTTATGCATATGTATGTATGTCTGCAGTCAAATGTACAAAACTAGAAAACCAGTCTCAGATAAATAACCAAAAGCAGACATTCACATCCAATCAATCAGACAGTACCCATTGCACACACACTCACCTAGTTAATCAGGTTCAGAAACAAACATGTCACATACCCAGTCACAAATAGCACATTACTCAAACTCAAATCGGAGTTGTAAATACCCTCACTAGAGCTTAACCAAGGGTTAGATCATACAGAGCAGCCATTACCAGTAACTTTGACCTAAAAAGAAACCATATTTTGCGATATAGGGCCACACGCCCATGTGTCGTAGCCATGTGGAGCAAACTAGGCCATGTGGGGATCCAAACGCCTGTGTGAAGGGTAGCACACAGCCGTATGACAGAAGCATACGCTCGTGTGGTGCAAGGACATGGCCGTGTAACTCACTGTCCAAAATCACTAAAATAAGGTGCAAAGAAGACACGGCTGTGTGAGGGTCTCACACACCCGTGTGCCCACTAGACACGACTGTGTGTTCCGAAACACACGCCTATGTGAAATCCCTAATCCCCAAATCAGTTGCACGGTCGTATGGCCAGGCTATGTGACCCCAAATCTCTAAAACCCTAATCTCCAAACTCACATACCCGTGTGGACCAAGGGACAGGACCGTGTGAATTCTAACAAAATCCCCAAATCGGCCACATAGCCATGTGGCTAGGCCGTATGACACCCAATTTGGTCCAAAACCCTAATTCCCAAATCCACACAGCCGTGTGCCACGGCACACGCCCGTGTGGCCGTCGGGGAGGTCACGAAACCACCCCAAAACAGCCCCAAACCACCGCTTTAGCCACCAAACTTGTCCCTAACCTTTGTCCTATCAACAATCATCAAAAAGTGATGATTGCTTGTCACTTTCATCGACTCAAACCCAAAATCAATAGGTTAGCACATACCAAAAAGATAATGAATCAATAGTTGCAAAATAATAGCGAAAGTAGAATAGACAGAGTTGAATCCCACACCTGTTTTGACGATGAAGAAATGACAGAGGATCGAAAACCAAAGCTCTTCGAACACCACAACACTTCCAATTTTAGAAAAACAAAGAAGAAGAAAACCACAGACAAAAACCCCGAAAAGAAAAAGAAAAGAACGTGTAACAAGAAGAATAATAAAAAAATAAAAATAAATAATAGTCAAAACAAATAGAGCTAAACAATTATTAAAACAAAATAATCAAAAGTAAATTTTTTTTCCAAAACGCCCACACAAAGACTCGAACTCAGAACCTCCAACACATTAACACCCTTACCACTCGAACCAGCATGCTCATTCTTGTCATTAAAGTGCACAACTAAACACATATGTGTCACCTCTTCACTGTTCCTATGCTCAAATTCCTAAAACTTCCAGGCCCAAAATTCGAGGCGTTACAACTCACCCCTCCTTAAAGAAATTTTGTCCCCGAAATTTCCAACTAACAAAATAGTGGTATAACCAGAATTACACCACTACGCTCCTACTGTACACTCTAATCCCAAAACTCTACCACACCAAACTTGAACTTAGAACCTCTCACACACACCCAGAACACTTAACCACTAAAACAGATACACATATAACACACACAATTCCTATACTCAAATCAACACATCCAAACATTTCTAAACATACTTTACTCAAAATCGTTGAGGGCACTCTCGAACCCGATGATCCTTAGATCCACACCTGAGGCACGCTCCTATCTTCCTCTAGCAGTCACCTGAATGACACCTCTTGCAATGCTCACAAGATGGTACGCTCACACCACTACTAGCACCACCTTTACTATCACTTGAATGTCTTAACATGCTTCATAGAATGAGCCTCCAACCTCGGAGAACTGTGATCTCTCTTCTTCCCACAATCCACACATCTAGACTAAAGCATTTCATTAATCTCCCCTATCCTAGCATCAAACACTTCTTCTAGCACTTCCCTTACTACCTGAGTCAGTGCCCCAGTGCCAAGCTCTGGGTTATCGCTACCCAAAGTTGGCGGGCTCACATGGTCATCTGTCTCCTGAATAGTCACACATTCCAGAGAGGTAGACGACTCCTCACGATCACACTTACCTTCGGAAGTCATATCTGGCATATGGTTAACTTAGAAGGCCTACATTATCAGAACACAGAAACAACTGTAAAAATAGAGTCTACATTTCTAATTTTACAATTCCAAATTTTACTTGGACCAGCATCAGAGTCTCAGACAATTCATTTTCATAAAACATTTTCAAAACAAAATCATCAACTTACTGCGATTAATACCACTAAATGTAACACCCCAAACCCGGCCTAAACTCCTAAGCCGGGTTTGAGGTGTTACAGAACTCCACTTCAATTGATTATTAGAATTTAAAGTATATCAAAGCTTATCTTGATCTTAATGGAAATTCACTTAATAATAAAATATTCATAACATTTAGAAATATATTAGTTTCTTTATTGTAGGAACATTTTCAAAATATATATAGTACGTCAGTAGTTGCAAATGAAAGATTGTAAGTGCCTAATAGTTATAAAGCTTGGTTACTAAATAGAGGTTGTCATTATTCAAAAGTGATGAGTTATTTCTCTTGTAACTTGTCTTGATGACCGATACGATTGAGAGATGCCACCAAAAGGGGTACGTGTAAAATTTGTGAATTTTACTTAAGATTTAGAAATTGAAAACGATTTTATTCAATCATTAAATTAAGATTCAAACAAATTGGAAGATTTGGAAAAAAATTAAAATTATTTAGAGTTGATTCAGGGTTGATCAAAAGTAGTTGAAATCCATTATGGACCTTGGAAGGTCAAAACAGCTTAAGACAGTGCAATGCGAACAATATGGTATGCAGGGATGAAAAGGTAGTGAGGTTGCGATGTCAAAATAAGGGGACGACGTGGCGTCACTGTTGGTAAATGTGCCCATACTGTAGTAAACATGTAATTGTTTTCTATTTATTTGAAAGATGAATAAATAAATAAAGTTAATTTCACATTTCACTATTATGTCTTTTGTATTTATGTCTTTTATATTTTGCATGCATAGTGAAATTGTGATAAGAAATTATTAGCTCATTGATTGTCTAAAGTTCAAATTGAAGATAAGTGGCATTGTAAGGAACGTTTACATTGCAAGAAAGATGACTTACTTCCATAGATAATCTAAATAAGTCTTTAATTGATTCAAATACTTAGAAGGATTATTATGTCATCTACAATTCCAACTAGAGAGATAACTAGTCTTGGCTATCAGAGAAGTTGACTCCACAAGTAGAGACATAGATGTATTCATTGGTAGAATGATACATTGGACTGGACCCAAGATGAGTTAATTATGAATCTATTTGTGAATTAATTCACTTGTGACATTCATGGTGTAATTTACCTAAATCCTGAGTTAGTCACAAACGATGTGTATGCAACTCATGTGCTTTGATATAAGTGGAGGCTTATGTTCTAAAGATGATCGAGCTTATAGTCAGTATGTTCGATACATGACTTGTGTATGGCATGGCTTTACTAGCAGCAGTCGAATTCATAGCTCAATTAAAGAGTTAATGATATCTCTCATTGGCATTATGTGGATTAATAAATATGGAACATGGTCACGGGTTGTGTATTCTCGAACGAGCAATTTATCATAGTCATTTGTTGAAAGTGATCATATTAGTCATTAAGAAGACACAATGCTGACAATAAGATAAAAAAGGATTGTATTGAGTGAACAACTTTAGCTCAAATGAATTAATGATATCTTATGAGGGCGACACACGCATGACGATGTCATTGGATAAAGCAATTGGATGAATTGCTTTAGTAAAGAGTATAAAATAAGGAGTTTTCAATGATGGCACTTCTTGTGGACTCACTCCATGATTCAGTAATTGCGAATTATCAGGACAATGCTTCTAGACATAATTGCAATCACTAGAGCCTAATTGTATATGTCTGATTGGTCCCTCTTCTAGCTCAACAAAAGCTTGATCAGACTAAATTTGAATAAGAACAAAATTCTATGACTTTGAACATTATTTAATTGAGTTGATTTATTCGATGTGGAATTAAATTAGGTGGTCGTGAGAATTTTCAACTACAAAATGTGATTAAAGAATTTCTTAAAAAATTAATTTAGAAAATCTAAGTGATTTTTAGAAAAATTATTTTTGATCAAGTAAAATTAAATTAATCAAATTAATTAAAATTAATATGATATTTTTGGAAATTAATTTTCAAGTCAGACAATTGGCTCAATGGGTAATTGTACTTGAAAATTGGACCTGATATGGTAAATTGGGCCTAAGAGCCCAAAACCGAGACCAAGACCCAAAAATTGATCGAATCGGGCTTGGTATGTGAAATTGGACCGATGGTCCAATCGGTGGCTAGACTGGACCGATCGGGTCATCATTAACCCAGACTGTACCAGCTCGGGGTGCGTAAGGGTGTCGCACCTGCATCATTGGACACGATAGTACTGGTGGCTACGACGGCAGCGTCTCGGTGGCCACTGGCAGTTGGTCATCGGTGATTGAGCAGTGGAAAAGTTACATTCCTACTGGAATTCTACCAAAGAATTTGATTTTAAACTAATTATTCTAAAAATAATATTATTTTTATAGTTTAATATTAAATTAAATTTAATACTTATATTAATAGTATTTTATTAATTTCATATTAAAGTGATTATCTTAATATTAAATTTAATTTAATGTTTATCTTGTAAATAAACATTTTATTATTTTAATAAAAATTTAATATTAAATTTAATCTAATATTTATCTTGATAAATATTATATTATAATATTAAAGTGATTAAATTTAATCATAGTTGAACTCTCTAAACTCTCCCGATATAAAGAGAGTCTTGGGTCATTATTTACACTCACTTGAATTCAAGAGAAAGTTGTAGAGAGAAAATTCTCTGAATAGATTATTCTAGAAAATTTCTAAAGATATTTTTCTGATTTACAACTTGACCCAAAAGTTTAGAGAAATTGTAAAATTACCCTACCGGTAATTTTTGTAAAAAATTTTCTGATTCAAAACGAGCCTACACTCGACAGTTGTGAGCTTGAGGATAGCGAAGAAGACTACTTGGTCAAAGCGCTCATTTTAGACAAATCGAAAATGTACAATTTTGATTAAGTGTTTAATACTTTAAATATCACAACCAAGATCATATTTTGAACAATTTTTTAAAACTCTAGTTTTTCCATAAATTTATTTTTCACTACATTTTCCAAACCCGGTTTTTCCAACAATTGGTATGAGAGCCAGGTTGTG
Organism: Gossypium hirsutum; assembly: GCF_007990345.1. Taxonomy (NCBI): domain Eukaryota; kingdom Viridiplantae; phylum Streptophyta; class Magnoliopsida; order Malvales; family Malvaceae; genus Gossypium; species Gossypium hirsutum. The sequence goes on from NC_053427.1 coordinate 71,857,254, forward strand.
TTCTATCTATAAGTATAGACAAATAATCAAAATAAAATTCTCTTCTTCTAGAATGTTTTGATTACATAGAAAGCAATATTTTTTAGATCTTATGCATGTTTTGAGTTATATATAGGAATGGATACGATATTATATATGTTTTATATAATTGCTTTTTGTCGAGGTTGTGGTTCTTAGGAAATAGACCGTAGACAATCATCTCCATGTAGGGCCATTTTTTTAAAAAAAAAATCATAGAATTCTTGTGAGCTGGAAATGGGCATAGGACTTAAATGTAATTTTTTTCAAAAAGAGTCCATGATGAGGAAAAGATGCGATAGCAGTTGAAGACCCAATGAATGCCTTGTTGTGAAAAATTATATAATTTTATTTTTGAGAAATAGAACCATGGAAACCTTGGCTGGCAATTTTATTTTAATTACCTATCTCATTATATATCTATTTATAATTGTTTATAATATTTATATTATGTAATGCTATAATTTTGATATATGAGATGATCCACAACTGATTGATTAAAAATAAGAAGTGTGGTAATGAGAAAATACATGTGTTGTATTGCTTTATTCACTTATTTAGGTTATTCAATCACAGTGAGAAGTGTGGTAATGAGTAGGTGCATGTCTAAGATTGGTTTTGGCTAGGAGAGCCTTGGTTTTTAAGTGGTCAAATTTGACTCACCTTGTAACACCCCTCACCCATATTCAACGCCGGAATAAGGTTATAAAGTATTATCGAACTTATAAAATAAATAAACATCCATTTAGCATACAATTTCACATTTCATGGAAACATTATTCAAACTCAAGCATAATGTCCTATAATGAGCCTACGACGCCCTAAACATGTTTTGGGAGTGGTTTGAGACTAAACCGATAGCTCGAGAAATTTTTACAAAACTTTGAATTTTTTTCTCAAAACAAGGGACACACGCCCGTGTGGCCTAGCAGTGTGTATCACATCGCCAATAGACACGCCCATGTCACAGGCTGTGTGGACATTCAAAATAGGAGCACATGGCTTTGTCTCAGCCCGTGTCCTACCCCGTGTAACTCTCTGACTTGGGTCACACGGCCAACACACACGCCCGTGTGGCTAGCCCGTGTGGCTAGCCCGTGTGCCCTAAAAATGGCTATACACGCCCGTGTGCTAGGTCGTGTACTGGGTCGTGCCAAAACTATAGAGTATACTGGCTTATGCCACACGGCCAAGTCACATGCCCGTGTGTGAGGTCGTGTGGAGCATACTAACTTGGTTTCTAAAACCACACCAGGGGACACACAGCCGTGTAACATGACCGTGTGTCGCACACGGCTGAGATACATGCTCGTGTCTCTGCCAATGTGGAAAAAAATAGGCTATTTACCAAGCCAATTTGTCACCCTAAAAACATGTACCTACACCACAATTCAAAGACACCAACACAATGCATATTCCATACCATTTGCCACCCTAAAATCAATCTCATATCAAGCATATTCCATACTATTTCACTACCCATCAATACAAATCACAATCTACCACAATATGCCATCTAATTTTATACCTAATTCACATATAAAATTCAACTAACTATACATTACCAAATATGCATCTTTTAGCCTAGTTTCACAAAAAAATCAATGTCCAAAAATTCATCCACAACCATCAACCAGCTCATTACACAAGACATAAACATATATATACATGTTTCAACCATACCAAAATAACCCCAAATAAGCCATTACTCAAGGCTATATATATACAAACCAATTCAATTGGCCAAAATCATTACAAAAACATAACTAACATGACATAAAGACCCTATACATGCTATATACTTTGTAACACCCCTTACCCATATTCGACGCTGAAACAGGGTACGAGGCATTACCGGACTTATACACAAGCAATCATACAAAATCGAGACATAAATTTCCATCCAAATTTAAAACTTTTCACATACATTCATATCATCCCTAAAATGAGCCCACAAGGCCCAAAACATATATTGGAAGTGGTTTGGGACTAAACTGAGAACTTTAGAAAATTTCACAACACTTAGAAAATTTTTCATGTTTTAAGAGCCACACGCCCGTGTGGCTTGGGACACGCATGTGTGGGCAGGCCATATGGTCACACACGCCCGTGTCCTTAACCCGCATAACTCTCTGTTTGTCACCTAAGAACAAATTGAAGTCACACGGCCAAGTCACATGCCCGTGTGCTAGGCCATGTGGTCAATTTAAAAAATTGCAATTTTTCATAAATTAGGTGCAGACTTCTCATGCCCATGGCACATGCCCGTGCCTGAGGCCGTGTCATCCACACAACTGAGACACACACCCGTGCCTCTGCCCATGTGCTCAATTCTGAGCATTCTATTTTGTAATAATTAAAGTGCATAGGACACACGGCCGGAACATACGCCCATGGGGCAAGCCGTGTGTCACACACGGCCTAGACACACGCCGGTGTGTCTACCCGTGTGGACAAAACAAGGCTATTTACCAAGCCATTTTGTCACCTTTTTTGTGTACACACCTACGCAACACAACAAAACGCCAATCCAAGTAATTACGTTCAACCAATTTAGCCACAATCAAGACATACACACATTATTCACAAGCTACCATTTACCTTATTCAAATATCACATACTTATTAACTTCAACCATGCAAATTTCCGCATCCATGAAAACATCATCATATGCATATATACTTAAACCAATATTAGCCAATTTCAATGGCCAATTACAAAGTGAATTATTAACCAACAAAAGCCAATACATTTGGCCCAATCAATTACGACACATAACAAAATGACCAAGTCCCTGTACATGCCATAACTCAAAATGTCAAATTCATTGGTACCCAAAATAATCAGTTGATAGTGTTAGTGGACCTCCGACAGTCTCCAATCCCCAAACTAGCTTGGTGATACTATAAGACAAGGGAAAGAAAAGGGGAGTAAGCTATATAGCTTAGTAAGTTCCCATGCAAATAATAGACATCATAACCCAACATTTAACATACAATTAACATGATGATAATTGGCATAAATATTATTAAGATCTTATAATCATGACTTGCTCAATCATAACTTTATGAGGGTTCATCACATAATGAGCTCATTACGTATGAGTTTTACATACATACTGAGTCATCCCGAATTGGATTTGCATGCAACTCACCTTTAACATACATCATTAAATTACTCGTTGAACCACTTGGAATACTAAAGGATACTCGGGAGTTCCGTACACACGGCACCATACCAATGCCATATCCCAAATATGGTCTTACATGTAATCTCGTATCGATGCCAATAGCCCAGCTATGGTCTTACACGAAATCTCACATCAATGTCATATCCCAGATATGGTCTTACACGAAGTCTCAAATTGATGTCATATCCCAGATATAGTCTTACACGAAGTCTCAAATTGATGACATATCCCAGATATGGTCTTACACAGTCTTAGTAACCCTAATGTCATGAAATTTGTATCCTATCATTCCTAAGATTCAACTGAGATTTCACTCTTTTCGTAAATTTGTCGAATAAGTCCATGAGTCAATCACAATTCATACAATAATAAAGTATTGAAAACATAATTAAGATGATGTGTAACACCCCAAACCCGGCCCAGACATTATGGCCAGATTCAACGTGTCACGTTGAAGTTTTTAAGAAAACCCATGCCTCTTTCAACATCCTTCTTAGTGTTTTAAAAGATAGTCTTTGCTAAGTTAATAGAGTGAATGGAAGCTGTGCACCAGGTAGGTATCCGAAACAGAGGAGGTGAGCCTAGAAGGCTGCTTAAGTACCAAGCTGTTGATTGGATCCAATCCTAGACATGCCCACAACCATTGCCACACTTTGGTGCTAGGTTAGGTTTTGAGAAAAACGAGTTGGAATTCATTTAAGTAGATATTTTTGATAAACCGATTAATTGTATCGTTGCGTTATTTTGAAAATAAATATCATTTTGGAAATGCGCCCTAGGTCTAACTCATATTGTTATCAGAAAAATATAGGGTATAAGATAAAATAATCCCAGAAAAATAATTAAAATGACCTTATTACAACCCAAAACCAAATAATAATATTAATAAGATAAAACTTATAAAGAAATAAATCGGCTACTTATTACAATTAAAAGAAACAGAAACAGTAGTGTGGCCATCTCCGAGTCCTTCACAGCTCCAAACCATCTAAGCTTAGGGATTACCTGCACAGTTAGAAACGGGGTGAGTTTACGAAAACTCAATGTGTAATCCCAATAACAAACAAACAGTAAATAACACGATATCAGTACAATCTAGGCCAAAGCCCTATTTAGTCTTGACATATACTGGGCCAAAGCCTTTCCATAAATCATATCACTGGGCCGAAGCCTTTTCATAAATCATATCACTGGGCCGAAGCCTTTACTGTAAATAGTATGGCCCTTAGGCCCGTTTCAATATCACATGTAATGTCAATGGATGTATGAAAACCCATTTCAATATCACATGTAATGTCAATGAATGTATGCAAGCCTATTTGGGGAGACTACTCGACCCACCATCCGCTACTCTCCACCCATACCAACCAAGCTCTCCATGTGGGGAATAACTCAACCCACCCAACCAAACTCTCCACTGGCAGCATAGCTAATTTATCATATAACTGGAGGCCTATCCTCTTTTAATAACTGGGGCAAAGCCCTTTCTGATAAACTGGGGCAAAGCCCTTTTCGGTAAACGGGGCAGAGCCCTTTTAGCACTTCCTCCATCAATATAACCCATATCCCACGCAATATGTCATGTTTGCAGAATGTCATGCCAATATTTGAATCAAACAATCAAAGTCAAGTCATTCATATCACCAACATATATTCACCATCAAATCCGTCAACCACACAGTCCAAGTCAATCACTTGCCCACAAGGGCAAAACAGTCATTTTTCATATTATAAGGGTATTTTCGTAATTTTACCAAAAAATCGGGTTTTCCATGTTCATTACAATTGTCAATATTTTTTGAGTGTTTAAATAATGCTCTTTAACCCACTTATCAAATTCGGGCTTTTGGGCCCAAAACCCCTAATGGGCCCTACGAATGCTGATTTAGCCCACTAAGCCTGCTTAACCCAAATTTTACAACAATACAAACCGTGTTAACATGCAACTTTTTCAAATTCCATTTTCTATCAATTTTACCCAAATGGGCCCAAAAGCCCATTTGGCCCAATTCCTACCCATTGAGGCCCAACTTACCATCGTGCACAAAATTGAGTTCTTACCCGTTCCATCGATCCAAACACCGATCTTATCGTATTTATCGCATCTATACCCACACGCAACATTACAAGTTCCCGAAATGCCAGTATTTTAGCATTTCAGCTTCTCAACAGATATTAATCTAAGCTACTACGAGGGTTAGTACACACATGTTATGGGTTGAAGTTGAAACGTTTCCATAATCAATCACCTACGATAACCACCACCTGTCACTCAAACTTAACTAATCTAATATCAATATATGTAAATCCTAAGCACATCAGTCATACGGAACATAAGGGCATATTCATCATTTTACCATACAAGGGTATTACGGTTGCTTTACCCTACAGGGGCTTTACGGTCTTTTTACCTATTAGGGGTATTTTAGTCATTTCATCCTACAAGGGTGTTTTGGTAAATCTACAAACCAAGGGTATTTCAGTAATTTTGTAAACCAATGGTATTTCTATAATTTTTAGAAAGTCAAGGGTATTTCTATAATTTTGTAAATCAAGGGTATTTTGGTAATTTTACAAATTGAGGGTATTTCAGTAATTTCACACACCAGTGGTATTTCGGTAATTTTACAAACTAGGGGTATTTTGGTAATTTTACAAACTAAGGGTATTTTGGTAATTCTATCCTACAGGGGTATTTTAGTGATTTCACAATCGAGGGTAAAACGGTAATTTTGTAAACTGAGGGTAAAATGGTAATTTTGTAAATCGATGGTAAAACGGTAATTCTGTAAATCGAGGGTAAAATGGTAATTCTATAAATCGAGGGTAAAATGATAATTTTGTAAATCGAGGGTGAAACGATAATTCTATAAATCGAGGGTAAAATGGTAATTCTACAAATCGAGGGCATTTCAGTAATTTGGTAAACTAAAGTATTCTAAAAAGGGATAACAATACGAATGGGCCTAAAGCCTATTCTCGGTCTAAATGGGCCCACACGCTCGTGTGGCGCTTTTAGCCCAAATCTAGCCACAAATATGAGATTCACCTAGCCTAGTCCAATATTTACTACACAATCAAACAACTTATCCAATTGGGCCCGTAGGCCCATTAGGCCCACATGATCCCTTTCAGCCCATCGCGGCCCGAAGTAGCCATCCTACAGCTAGAGTAGCGAGAAAATACACACCTGATAGGAGACTGGAGTTAACCTACGCTCCGAGCACTCTTAGCCGATGCCCAACCCAAACGAGCACGCCATACAGCAAAAGGGATCAGCCAAGAAAAGGTATATTTACTCCCCTCATGGTTCCCTCTATTTAAAGCCAGCTTCGCAACCACTCTTATGTTAGCTTCCCGATGTGGGATCCCTCCAACATCAGAGTTTAAATTCAACACCAACTCTTGCCGCCCCCTGTTAGCAAAATAAATGCTCCTTGCTTGCCATGGGATTCAAACCCATGCCTCCCCTTAGATGCTACACACGTTACTTGCCACTAAGCCACAAGGCTTTTTGTGTCATATTTTATCCCCAATTAATTATAAGGTCTAAAGGCCAAAGTCCAGGTTCCCTTAAAAAAACCAAAATAAATTGCAAGAGCCAAGGCTTGAACCCAGGCTCCCATACAACCTTAATGACGCCACAACCACTAGACTACAAGTTTCCTTGTGTCATTTATTTAACACAATAATTTAAAAGCCCCCATCCAAGCATCCAGGTTTTTTTCTCTTAAAACCAAAATTTTTGCTAAAGCCCAAGTTTGAACCCAAGATTTCTCTAACACTTCTCAGGGCCATTAACCACCAAAGCAGACATTTAATTGTGTTATTTCATTGCACAATTAAATACCTATATACAACCTCCTTATGGACCCGCACTCAAGGCCCAATACTTCTAGGCCCAAATTCGGGGTGTTACACGATGCATTATTTACATACGAACTTACCTCGGTACAAAAATAGTAGAAATGGGACCTAATCGCCAAACATTTTGTTTTTCCTCTGATCTAGGTCCGAACCTCGTTTCTCTTGATCTATAATAGCAAATTTAACTCATTTATTATTCACATTACTCAAATCAGTTCAAAAATCACATTATGGAAAATTACATTTTTGCCCCAAAACTTTGACATTTTTACACTTTGGTCCTAGGCTCCTAAATTGAAATAGATTCAATTTCTTTGATTCCAAAGCCTAGTTGAACCTCTTTTATGCTAATAAAAGCCCACATTTTTCCTTTAATCGCACTTTTACACACATTTTATAACCTTTTTACAAATAGGTCCTTTTGACATTTTCATCAAAAAATCACCTAGCAAAAGTTGTTTATCATACACCAAACATACATTTTCTACCATTAGACATCAATATAAACACATATTTAACATGTATCAAACCCTATACCTTAATCATTTCTCAAATTGATGGTAGAAATAGATAGATCGAGTGATAACGACTTCAAAAATGTAAAAAACATTAAAAACGAAGTAAGAACAGACTTACAATTGAGCTTAAAAGTGTCCAAACCCTAGCTATGGTTTCCTTTCTAAATTTTGGCACAAGCATGAAGAAGATGGACTAAATTTTGCTTTTCTTTTACTTATTTTGTCCTTAATTGACATATTACCAAAATGCCCTTTTTATAAAACATAAAATTTCTCTTACCCCATGTCCATTTTTGTCCACTAACTTAACAAATGGTCTAATTACCATCTAATGACCTTCAATTTAAAATTTCATAACAATTAGACACCTCTAGCATGTAGAACTCAACTTTTGCACTTTTTACGATTCAGTCCTTTTTGCTAAATTGAGTGCTCAAACATCAAAACTTTTGAACGAAATTTTCATGAAATCATTCCATAAAATTTTAGACCATAAAAATGTAATAAAAAAAGTTTTAATACGTCAAATTCGTGGTCCCAAAACCACTATTCCGATTAGGCCCAAAAATCGGGTTGTTACATACTTAAAATACCAAATTTCATAGGTACTAAGAGATAGGTGGATAGTGTGAAATGAACTCTGACGATCCCCGAATCTGAGCTAGTTTTGTAATCACTATAAAACATGGAAAAGTAAACAAAGTAAGCTTTATAGCTTAGTAAGCCCGTATGAAATAAACTCATTATAACCATAAACACATAATTCAACAATTGATTATAAATACATGTATTCATATCAATTTCCAAACCTTTCATTTACTCATTCACAACACAACATATTTTCTTCACCGTTTTCTTGATTCAATGCTAATATGATTTATATACATACCTGTACCATCTCGTACCAATTTCATTCCCAAACTCATCATTCATTTACCTGTTGAATCATTCAGAATAGAAGTCGAATACTCAAGAGTCTCACACACTAAGTACCTATAACATGGCTCAAAGCCAAATCGAGGTAAACTATATCAAAAGTACTAATATCATGCCTGAAGCCAAATCAGTCGATATTCATGGCCCAAAGCCAAATCGGTTTAACTCGCACCTGAAGTGCTTATATCATTACCCGAAACCATCTCAATGTATCCCCTAATGGCATATCACTAATATCCTAAACTATTCCTAAGGTTCAACTGGGATTTTGAATGCCGAATTACCATTGAATCATTGTCGAACTTATCCGAAGTCTTGTATTCACAACTTATACATTATCAAAGCATTTAAAATATGCTTATAATGAAATTTATCACATACGAACTTACCTCGGATGTGAAAATGACGGAATAAGTTGATTAGTAGATAACTTTAGTTGTCCCTCGATCTGGATCTGAATTCCACTTTTCTTAATCTAAATATATTCAAAATTAACTCATTTAATAATCTCTCTAATCAATTTAATCCAAAATACTCATTTAAGCACATTTGCACATTTGCCCCTATTGTTTCACCACTTTTACAATTTAGTCCTTATTCCATAAAATCACAAATTAATGAAATTCAAAATAAACCCATGCTAGCTTAAATACTATTATGCCCCTAACAGCCCATTTTTTCATTCATTTCACATTTTAACCACAAAGTTTCAACATTTCTCAATTTAATCCCTATTTTGAATTTTTCACTAAAAATCACTTAACAAAACTTGTATATATATTAATAAAAATTAATAATCTATCAAGAAACTTCAAAACACATGCTTATTCATCAATGGAAACATTCAAAATTTTTAACAGTTTTACAAAATAGTCCCTGGGCTAGCTAGACCTAACTGCAACGATTTCAAAAACGTAAAAATCATTAAAAACAGGACAAAAATCGTACCTTAATTGATGGAAAAGAGGTTGCCAAAATTTAGCACAAAATGGTTAGATTTTCTTCTTCAATCGGTTAGAATAAGAAATAAAAGATGAACTTTTGTTTTGGTTTTCATTTAATTAAACATTAATAATCAATTTACAAATTTAAACCTTTAAATTACTTAATATTTACACCATATACCAAGCCACTATCATCCATTAACTCTCAAATGGGTTATTTACCACTTAAGGATATTAAATTTAAGGTTCCATAGCTATTAAACACCTTTAGGTAATAGAACATAAGTTTTACGCTTTACGCGATTTAGTTCTTTTCATCAAATTAACTAATCAAACGATAAAATTTCTAAAAGAAATTTTCACACAATCATTAAATCATGCTGTAAATATTAAAATAATAATAAAATAAATATTTCAAGTTTGTATTTGTGGTCCTGAAACCACTGTTTTGATTTGACTAAAAATGGGTTGTTACAACTCTCCCCCCCCCTTAGGGATTTTCGTCCCCGAAAATCTTACCAGCAAAAAGGTTAGGGTACTGTTTTCACATAGCTTCCTCGGGTTCCCATGTAGCCTCTTCAAAATCGTGTCGTTGCCAAAGTACTTTCACGAGAGCTATGCTTTTATTCCTCGACTATTTAATATCACGTGCTAGAATTCTGATTGGTTCTTCATTGTATGTCATAGCAGGTTGAATTTCAATCTCTTCCAGAGAAATTATATTTGATGGATCTGATTGATATCGACACAACATCGACACATGAAAAACATTGTGAATCTTTTCTAATTCTGACAGTAATGCTAGCCAATATGCCACTTGTAATAGCCCGATTTTAGTTAAATCAGAACAGTGGTTTCGAAACCACAAATCTGAGTTTAGAAAATTATTTTTATATTATTTTATGTGTGTACAGCATGTGATTATATATGTGTAAAAATTTCGTGAGCTAATTTTACCGTTTAATAGGTCAATTTGATAAAAGGACTAAATCGCGTAAAATACAAAAGTTGCATTCTATATGATAAAAGGTATCTATCTGCTATGTCTTATTAAATATGAGGTCTTTATGTTATAAATAGACCATTTATTGTAGGAATGGTCATAAATGGGCATAAAATTAATGTTTATTAATGTTTTAAACCAAGGTCAAATTAGTAAATTAGTTATTAACATATGTTTTAATTAAAACAAAGAAAAATATTCATCATTTCATGCATTCATCAACCGAATATAGAAGAAAGAAGAAGACATTTTCATGTTTTAGGCTTCATCCATATTGATGCTCAATTGAAGGTTCGATTTTTGTTCCATTTTCGATGATTTATATGTTTCTATAATCGTTGCTTTGAGTACCAGCTAGCCCATGCCTCAATTTTTGAAAGTATTGATGATTTTGAAAGTTTTCATTGATGAATTCATTTGTTCTTGAATGTTTGATGACAAAAAATGAGTAATTGTTGATAGATTATCATGTTTTGTAAAGTGATTTTTAGTGAAATTGCATAAAAGGTACTAATTTGTGAAAAGATGAAAATGTGTGGTTAAATGTGTGAAATATTGATAAATATGGTCTATTATGGAGCCTATAGAAATTCGGCTAGCATGAAATTAGAAATAAATTGTGTAATTTATGATTTTGTGAAATAAGGACTGAATTGTAAGAAATGTGAAAGCTTAGGGCCAAAGTGCAAATCGGCTAAATTATGTGTTTGTGGATGAAATTGATTGAGTTGATGATTAAGTGGATTAACTTTGAATACATATAGATCCTGAGAGAAAGAAATCGAATCTAGATCGGTGGAAAACGAAAGTTATCGAATAGTCGACCCTGTCCGTTATTTCCGACTACGAGGTAAGTTCATATGCAAATAAATGTCTTTACATTGAATTATATATGTTTTATTATGATTGAACTGCAATGAATGTTGAATGAGCAATTACGAGCAAGAATCGATAGAGTTACTATATCCGAAAGTCCCGTACGAACCTTGGGAATAGTATAGGATACAGATGTCATGACATTAGGTTATCGAGATGTGGTTACATGTAAGACCATGTCTGGGACATTGGCATTGTATTGATATTATGTGTAAGATCATGTCTAGGACATTGGCATCGTTAATTGATTTCGTGTAAGACCCTGTCTGGGACAATGGCATCGATATGTGATAACATGTAAGACTATATCTCGGATATGGCATTGTACGAGTTTATCTAATTTTCGAGTATCCTTAAAGATTCTTAGTGGTTCAACGGGAAAAGACAAGTCGAGAAAGAATGTGTTAATGAGTTAAACGACTCAGGTACGTATGAGATTCATACGAGTATTTAAAAGGGAAGCATTTGATGAATTCAATTATGATATTGAATATGTGAACAATGAGAAAGGTTTGTGGACTTGAATGTGTATTTAAATGTTCTTATTCATATCTTTCTTAATTGATAGAAATGATATCGATTCATGAGATGACCTTATTTGTACATGGCTTACTAAGCTTTTAAAGCTTACTTTATGTGTTTCGTGTTTTATAGATTTTTGAAACTAGCTCAGACATCGGGGATCATCAGGAATCCACCATCACACTATCGACTAGTTGTTGGTAATTTTGGAGCTTTGTATATATGGTAAATGGCATGTATAGGCTAGTGTCATTTTGGTATGTTTTGAGTCATGATTATAACCATGAGATTTGGCTTGTAAATGTTGGTGTGTATAACCATTAAGTTGGCTTGAATTATGTGTTTGCTAAGTGATATATATGAATTATAAGTTACCTTGTGTTTTGGTATGTTTTCCATAATTGTTGATATGGTTATATAGTTGTTCTTTTGGTTGGTTGTAAATTGGAGTATTAAGGTTGGAATGATGATAATTTGTGATTTGGTTTAGAGTCGATGAAATTGTAACACCCCGTACCCGAGTCCGTCGCCGGAGTCGGACACGAGGAGTTTGCAGACTTAAATCACTTCTTTGCACAATCCATTTTAAATTTTCCAGGCAAGCTGGCTAACTGCGTCACTGTCATCTTAAAAATCATATCTTGAGTTTCACAACTCAAAATCAGCTTCGTGATTTTTCCCTGAAACTAGACTCATATATACATCTACAAATTTTTTTCTATAATTTTTGGTCGGGCCAATTAATACAGTTTATTAGTCAAAGTCTCCCATGTTACAGGGATCGACTACACTTACCTTTGCGCATTACGACTTGGATATCTCCCTGTACAGGGCTTAAATACTGATGTCGTTTGTTTCTATAGAAACTAGACTCAAAAATGAATCTATGCATATATGGAATGACTTCTAATTATCTCTGGTTAATTTATAATGAATTTCCAAAGTCGGAACAGGGAATCCAGAAACCGTTCTGGCCCTGTCTCACGAGAACCTGAATATCTCTTAACATACTGTCCATATGATCATTTCGTTACTTTCCTATGAAAATAGATTCATCAAGGTTCGTTTACATAATTTATTCACTATTTAATCCCATTCCTACTATTTTTAGTGATTTTTCACATCCACATCACTGCTGCTGCTAGCATCTGTTTTTTTAAGGTAAACTTTACCTATTTCATGATCCTCCATGGATCAACTAGAGTTTGTCATACATATTCCAAAAGTGATCAAGAATAACCCTTCCCATGGCTAACCGTTACCAACATTTCCATACCTCTCGACGGACAACATACAAAACGATTATAATGCTATGATCAAAGTATATTTAAGCCATTTTCGCATGGCTATCCAAATTTACACAAAATCGAAGGGTACATGACCAACAACAAAAGGATAGTCCTATACATGCCATTTCAAAGTTCAACCAAAATTGTACCAAAAGGGGGCTTTGATAGTGTGGGAGACTTCGACTTCCAAAAATCCCGAGTCCGATAGCTGACGAGCCAAAATCTATAAAACAGAGAAACAAAGAAATGGAGTAAGCAATTTATGCTTAGTAAGTTTGAGCAAGGGATTCCAGCACAACAAAAGTATAGCATTCATATAGCTAAACGGATAATTTCATATGCACAAATTTTCAATATCATACTTACTTCACATTACCAACCCTTATGTTCATACACAAAAGATCAACTTAGCCAAAGGCCGGTAGCTCATTTATCGACTGAGCGAATACAGATTTGTAAGGGATCAACTAATTCAAAGCACACACGAAACATACCTCATCGCTGTGATTTTACGAGCGTATTAATTTAAATTTTTACAGCAAGATCGCTCGTTCCCAAATCAAGCATCTTCAGGGTTTAGCCGGATATAACCACTCGCACAAGGCCTTCGGGTCTTAACCCGGATATGGTCACTAGCATAAATGCCTTCGGGACTTAGCCCGGATATAGTCGCTAGCACAAATGCCTTCGGATCTTAGTCCGGATGTAGTCGCTTAGCACAAAAGCCTTCGGGACTTAGCCCGGATATCATTCGAGTAACCATGCACATATATCAATAAATCATGACACATTCATATTTCATTTTCATTACCAAAGCTCAAACACAAGACACTTATCACATTTACAATTTCGGCTCAATAGCCACATATAAGAGCATGATTTTGATTCACTTAAGACATAATCTAATCGAATCATAATTTAAGTCCCATTACTCGAAAACTTACCTCGGATGTTGTCGAACGATTCCGATGGCTATTCGACCACTTTTTCCTTCCCTTTATCGGATTTAGTTCCCCTTTGCTCTTGAGCTTAATTTAACAAATAAATTGATTTAATCATTTGAGCATCGAAAAGAGGAACTCAAGGTACTTGGCCCACATATATTCATTAGACATTAAAGTCACATATGTACGGAATCATGAATCAAACTCAACACATTAGTTAATACTCTCCTTAGCTGAATTTTCTAAGTCAAGATAAAGCCTTCAATATGCTTACCTATGGCCGAACAACACATCAACCTATGTACTCATTCATGTGGCCGATTATGCATGTCTATGTTGAGGCCAATTATATACTCAATACCACACACAAATGGCATACCTTTTACTAACTAATGCATTACATATTATAACTCAATACGCATCCATCATGTACTCCATAACCGAAACACCATCATATGTAAATATATACCTTGAGATATTGTATATGTCATACCAATACGTCATGTGCAAACATATATATATATATATGTGCAAGAGCCGAATCTCAAAGTTGATTATAACTAAACATGAACATAAATCCAAAACACAAATCTTACCTACCATGCAATAAGCATAAATCATACTTATGGATATACCATGGCCGAATACATCACAACACCAAACCATTTCAATTTTGGTCATGGTTAAACAAAGAACTTAATGTCTCACTCAAAAATGCTAAAAAGAAAATCCAAGAGTCATCAATCCACCATCACATGTATCATTAACAAGCTTCATATTTAGCATGCAATGGCATTAACACAAAATCCACCTAGGCCGAATATCATCCCCATGACATAGCAAAGATTTGAACCATGGGCTAATTAGAACTCAAGCTAGCAACTAAAAACATGCATGAATCTCATGGCACAACCTCAAACATACCTTAATCTAGATACAAGTATGGCCAAACCTCCTCCTAATCCTCTTCCAAACCAAACATGAAGCAAGAACTCCTTCCTCCTTCCTTAGAATTTTCGGCCAAAGAAATGAATTCCTCCTTCCTTAGAATTTTCGGCCAAAGAAATGAAAAAGGATGAACAAATTTTTTTTCTTTTCTTTAACTCACGGCAATGGGGGGGAACACTCACACACATTCTTTCTTTTTTTTCCATTTCTTTATTACCCATACTCTTTATTTTATTTTTCCTAACATACCTCACTAACATAACATGTTTGTGACATGTTTCCACTCATAGCATGGCCGGCCACTACTAATTAGGGGGGAAATTTGACATGCAAGTCCTCCCTTTTTATTACATGCACTATTAGATCCTTATAGATTAGCC
Source organism: Gossypium hirsutum (assembly GCF_007990345.1). Lineage (NCBI taxonomy): Eukaryota > Viridiplantae > Streptophyta > Magnoliopsida > Malvales > Malvaceae > Gossypium > Gossypium hirsutum. Next base: position 71,872,689 of record NC_053427.1, read on the forward strand.
TATCACATTTCAAAAGTGTCACACAAATCCTACTAACTGAATTCACATGCAATCGACTAAATCGAAGCTTGAAATTTTCACACATTCATAATTATATATTCTAGACAATAAATATCACATTCAAACATTTCGGTGACTCGGTTTAGCGGTCCCGAAACCACTTTCCGACTAGGGTTAATTTTGGGCTGTCATAGAAATGGTATAATTTGAGGTATGAAATAGGTGATAAGTTGAAAGGTAAATGCATTCAGAAGTCATGCAAGTTTTTGATGATTTTGGCATATTGAAATGGTATGTTTTGGTTGTGGAATTGAGTAGTTGAAATTGTTGTGAATAGATGGCATGATATGTGTATGAATTGGTAGGTTTTGGGTTGCTTATATATGTGATGAAATGATACCATTTTGGTGGATTTGTGTGCAAGAGAAAAGGGTGGCAAATTGGCTTTTCAAATGGCTTATTTTTGTCCACACGGGCAAAGACACGGGCGTGTGTCTCTGTAACATCCCAAAATTGGGCCTAGTCAGAATAGTGGTTTCGGGACCACAAATCTAACATTAAAAAAATTGTTTTTATGATTATTATGAGGTCATGGATATGAATATAAGCATATGTTAAAGTTTCATGAAGAAATTTTAAGTATAAGGTGTCTAATTGGAAATTAGGGACCAAATTGAATAAATTGCAAAACTTGGGTTCTAGAAGCAATTAGTATGAAATTGCTATGGATTATTAATTAGGAGGCCTTAAATAGCAATTTACCCAATTTCTAATTTTTTGGACAAAAATGGGCATACATGGAAAATTTTTGAAAGGTTATTAAGGAAGGGCATTTTGGTCATTTGGTAATAAAAATAATAAAAAGGGAAAAAGGAAGCAAAATTCAGCCATTTCTTCTCCATGGCTTCCGAAAATTAAAGGGTCTCCATAGCTAGGGTTTTCATCATTTTCAAGCTCAATAGTAAGTGCTCCCTAGCCCTTTTTTAACGTTCTTCCTATTTTTGAGATCCTCGTAACATGCTCTCTCTATTTCTACCCATATTTCAAGGTAGAGTTCATGTTTAGAAATTAACCCATGCATGAGATGCTTTTGTTTTGATGATTTACGGAGGAATATGAGAGTTTAAAGGATAGTAAACAACTTTTACTAAGTAGTTTTTCATGGAAATGGCTTCAGGGACCATTTTGTAAAAGTTGTGAAAATGGGTAGAAAAATGTGAAATGAAAGAAAATGTGGGCTGCTATAAGCATGAAAAATATTTGGCTAGGCTTGGGTAACTTAGAAAAGTCATGCATTTCATTATACGAGCCTTAGGACTAAATTGTAAAAAGTGTGAAAGGTTAGGGGCAAATTGGTCATTTAACCTGGGGGTGAGTGCCCGAGGGCAAATTGGTTCCTCGGGGTCTATATCATTGTGAGGTATTAATAATTTATTTTTACTGATATAGACCCCGAGGAACCAATTTCGGGGGTCGATCATGGAAAATGAAAGGTTTCGAAATAACCGAAATACGAACCCGAAGCAATTACTAGGTAAGTTCTTGTTACTCAAAGTAGACTTTTAATATAATTAAAAATGTATATTGTTGTATTCATTATAGTATTGATAATTGTTGTGAAACAATGCTTGATAAATATTGTGTTGATAAATGTCCCGGGTGAATAAAAGGATATTCGATGGATTCTCTAAACGAATTGACAGTAAAAAGGATCTAGCCCGGACAGGTGTTCCTTTAGTGATCGAGCCTCACGAAGAATAAGTGTGCCGAAATGGATTTAGCCCGGACAAGAAATCTGATTAGGATCTGAATTTAGCCTGGACGGGTAATTCAGATCCGATCTCATTAGAACACATGCCGATATAAGGGATTTAGCTTGGACTGGTAATCCCGACATTGCTCTATGAGTCTAAATTATGGGGATTTAGCCTGGACTGGTAATCCCACCGTAAGATCAAGGTTTACGGGAGTGCATACTTAAAATGGTCACTTGCACAAATTGGATGGTAAATGGGATATCCATCAAGATTCTGAGAAATTCAACAGAACTAGAATGAGAATGAGAATGGAAATGCTTGAATTAATGAGCTCATCTAAGACCAATGTTATAATGTATCGATATGAGACTGACTTAATTATTGAGTAAATGTGATAGGAAATTATACTATGCATGTTGGCATGAATATCTGTTATGGTTGTATGCTAAATAACCAGTAAGTTTACCTTCCCGTTATTCAAACTTACTAAGCATGTAAATGTTTACCCCCTCTCTTTTCCCTTGTCCTACAGAGCTCGTGGACTTGTGAAGGTTGGAAGACGATTGGAGAAATCATCACACTATCTAATTGTCTTGCTTTAGTATATAGAAACTTTTATTTTGTTATAATGGCATGTATTGGATTCTTGGTCATTTTGTTATATGTGTCATTTGGCTAGCCAATGTAAGGGCTTGAATGATATGCTTATTCATTTTGTATATGGCCATGAGATATGCCTCATTTTGATGTAGGTTGTAAACCTACTAAATGTCCATGGTTATGCTTGAATGTTTCATGTGAATGCCTATTGTGTTATACCATGAATAGATATGTGAAAAGTGGTCATATCACTTGGAAATGGTTTAGGTCATAATGGACATGAGTTATTAAATGTGCCAAGTACAAAAATATGTGATTGTTGAAATGGTAACCCTAACACAAAGAGGGTTATTATCATGGATAAAATGAGACATGTAGTAACATGTATGACCTTGGCCAAGAAGGTTTTAAGGGCACACCTATGTCATGTTAGTTATTTAAGGAACATGTGAGTGTGAATAGATGTTTGATGGTGACTAAAGGCTTGGAAATATAGCCTTTAAAATGGTCCACACGGGTAGACACACGGGCTTGTGTCTAGGCCGTGTGTGACACACAGCCAGCCCCTTGGGCATGTCGCTCAGCCATGTGTCCCTTGCACTTAATATTTTTAGGTCAATTTGCATGGTAGTAAACACACGGGCAGAGACACGACCGTGTGTCTCAATCGTGAGGAGGACACAGCCTAGCACACTGGCATGTGCCTTGGCCGTGTGCCCCCAGATGGATGATGATGTCAAAAACAAAATGTCTAGGTTTTTGGACACAGGTGATGACACGGGCGTGTCTAGGCCATGTGAGGGGCACGAGCGTGGGCTCGGTTGTGTGAAAACCCCTGTAGGTTCGAAATGAAAAATAAATTCCTATAATTCAACACGGGTAAGGGACACGAGCGTGTCCCAATGCACACGGGCGTGTGCATTGCCTCCACACAGGCGTGTGAGGCTTAAACCTAGAAATTTCCTAAAGTTTTCTAAAGTTCTCGGTTTAGTTTTGGATTCCTTTTAATGCATGTTTTGGACCTCTTAGGTCCATAATGAGGACTATATGATTTTGTTTGATCGGTTTTAAATTTAAATGAAATTTTTATAGCCCGTATTTTTTAGAAGTGTCCTATTTGTGTATGGTAATGCCTCATACCTTGTCTCGGTCTTGGATACGGGTAAAGGGTGTTACATTTAGTGGTATCAAGCTATGGTTTAGTCGATTCTCGAACTAACGTAGCATGTAACGAGTCTAGTTATACATGCCATTATACAAGTTATGATAGTATGACATCTCCTTACCCTTTATATTGTATTTGGATATTGTAAATATCTTCCGATCAAGCCCAAGATGAGTCCGAGGGAGCACAGAGCCATGCCCCAGCTTCCGTACAATGAGCTACTTCTAGTAGTAGTACAAGGCCTATGTCTGAGGGCCGGGAAGCGGCGAAGCCTGCCTTTTTTGAGATGATGGATGAGTGGTTTGGGGATTACTTGAGAAATCTCCCCAATATACCATGACCTCCTCCACCCCCTACTCGGCCTGAAGAAGAAGTGCCACAAGGTATGCCACCCGTGAGAATTGGTAAAGCCCCTGTGGATAAGCTTAGGAAATATGGAGTCGAGGAGTTTAGGGCCACTATTGATGACGACTTGGAACGTGCTGAGTTTTGGCTTGAGAATACCATGCGAGTTCCCGATGAACTAGTGTGTACTCCTGAGGAGAGTTTGAAATGCACGGTGTTGCTATTGAAGGACATTGCATACCACTGGTGGAAGACTGTATGCTCAGTGGCACCGAGAGAGAGCATCACGTGGGAATTTTTCCAAGCTGAGTTTAAAAATAAGTACATTAATCAGAGGTTCTTAGATCAGAAGTGAAAGGAGTTCCTGGAACTCAAACAAGGCAGTAGAACCGTGTCAGAATACGAAAGAGAATTAGTAAGGTTAAGTCAGTATGCGAATGAATGGGTTCAAACAGAGGCAGAAATGTGTAAACACTTCGAGGAAGGTCTGAATGAAGAAATTAATTTGTTAATTGGGATCCTTGAGATATGATAATTTGCTACATTCCCTATGAAGAAATCGAGAGGTCAACAAGAACACACCACTGCGTCGATGGGATATTCGGGTAGGATAAGAAGTTCTAAGCGTCACAACCCAGAGTCTTCTTCCCCTATGGTGACTAGTGTGGGAAGTGTAGATGATCAAAAGCTGAGATGTAAAAGTTGAAACAAGTTTCATTTCAGAGAATGTCGAATGAGGAGTGAAGCATGCTATAAATGTGGTTCTCTTGACCACTTCCTTAGAGATTGTCCTGAGCAAGCTGATAAAAAGGTTGAATTAGCTCCGAAGCCGAATACTCCTGTTTCTCGAGGTAGACCTCCACGACATCCTGGAAGTGCAAGTGGCAGCTGAATTGTGGCCAAGGATACTACTGCAATATCAGAGGCTCGAGCCCCAGCGAGAACTTACACAATACACGCTAGAGAGGAAGCCTCAGCTTTTGATGTCATTACGGGTATATTTTCTATCTATGATACTCATGTTATTGCCTTGATCGACTTAGGATCTACCAATTCATACATTTGCATGAAATTAGTGTCTACCCTGAACATGTCTGTGGAACCAACAGAATTTGTGATTAAGGTGTCGAACCCTCTAGGCAAGTTTGTATTAGTAGATAAAGTCTGTAAGAATTATCCTTTGACGATTCAAGGTCATTATTTTTTGGATGACCTTACGCTTTTTCCTTTCGATAAATTTGATGTAATACTTGGCATGGATTGGTTGGTCATTCATGATGTGATAGTAAATTGTGGTAGCAAGTATATCGAATTGAAATGTTCAGATGGCGAAATTCTCTGAGTTGATTCAACTGAGTTTAATACACCACCTGTTGTGATTGCCTCAATGAGGGCTCAAAAGTATATAAGAAACGGGTACGAAGCCTACCTTGCTTTTGTACTGAATACTAAAGAATCAGAGTTGAAGATTTAGTCGGTACCAATAGTGCGTGAATATCCGGATGTGTTTCCAGAAGAGTTGCCTGGTTTGCCTCAGGTTAGAAAAGTAAAGTTTGGTATTGAGCTAGTGCCAGGAACAACACATATTTCTATTGCCCCGTATAGGATGGCACCAACCGAGTTGAAAGAGTTAACAGCACAGTTCCAAGAATTGACAGTCAAGTGTTTCACAAGACCAAGCTTTTCGCCTTGGGGTGCTCCCGTATTATTCGTGAAAAAGAAAGATTGTTCGATGAGATTATGTATAGACTACCGACAACTCAACAAGGTAACTATTAAGAATAAGTATCCGTTGCCAAAGATGGAGACCTATTTATCAATTGAGGGGAGCCACTGTGTTTTCTAAAATAGATCTGAGATCTAGCTACTACCAACTGCGGGTGAAAGAGTCAAACGTGTCTAAAACCGCTTTTAGAACGAGGTATGGTCATTACGAATTTCTTGTGATGCCTTTTGGGTTGACGAATGCTCCGGCTGTGTTTATGGACTTGATGAATTGGATATTTCAGCCATAATTAGACAAGTTTATTGTTGTATTTATTGATGATATCCTGATTTATTCCACGGATGAGGCCAAACATGTCGAGCATTTGAGGACTGTCTTACAGACTTTACGAGATAAGTAACTATATGCTAAGTTTAGCAAGAGCGAGTTTTGGCTCTAAGAGGTCGGATTCCTCGGTCACATTGTGCCGGGTGATGGCATCCGAGTTTATCTGAATAAGATTTCTACCATTGTTGAGTGGAAGTCGCCGAAGAACGTAACTGATGTTAGAAGCTTTTTGGGCTTAGCCGGTTACTATCGATGCTTTGTAAAGGGATTCTCTATTATTGCAACTCCTTTGACAAGGCTGCTGCAAAAAGATGTTAAGTTTGAATGGTCGGAAGAGTGCTAACTGAGTTTCGAGAAATTGAAGACGTTGCTAACCGAAGCTCCAGTTTTAGTGTAACTCGATCCGGGAAAAGAATTTATGGTTTACAGTAATGCGTCCTTGAATGGACTGGGTTGCGTGCTTATGCAAGAGGGCAAAGTAATAGCTTATTCTTCGAGGAAACTAAATCCAGATGAGAAAAATTATCCAACACATGATTTGGATCTAGCGGCCATTATTTTTTCCTTGAAGATTTGGAGACACCATTTGTATGGTGAAACTTTCCACGTATTCACCAATCACAAGAGTTTGAAGTATTTGATAACTCAAAGGGAATTGAATCTGGGACAACGAAGATGGTTAGAGTTGATTAAAGATTATGAGCTGATAATTGGTTACCACTCGAGAAAGGCGGACGTGGTCGCCGATGCTTTGAGTAGGAAGTCCTTGTTTGCATTGAGGGCTATGAACACACGATTGGCATTGTTTGATGATGGTTCAGTTTTGGCAGAGTTAAGAGCCAGACCGACATTCCTGCAAGAAATTGCGCATCTCAGATCAATGATAGTAACTTGCAAGTCGAGAGAGCACAATGTGAGTCGAGTGTTAAATTAGATTTTCAGATTAGTTCTGATGGTTGCTTGATGTTCGGAGATAAGGTCTGCATACCCAAAGATGATGAACTTATTCGGAAGATTTTGCAAGAGGCACATGATAGTCGTTTGTCTATTCATCCGGGAAGTACCAAGATGTATAATGATTTAAAGACATTGTATTGGTGGAATGGCATGAAAAGAGACATCTCTAAATTTGTGTCAAAATGTTTGATATGTCAACAAGTTAAAGCTGAACACCAAGTACCTTCGGGTTTGTTACAACATGTGATGGTCCCCGAATGGAAATGGGATAGGATTGCCATGGATTTCGTGACTGGATTACCATTAACCTCGAAAAAGAAAGATGATGTTTAGGTTGTCGTTGAGCTTATTTCATCCTAGTTCAGACTGATTACTCTCTTGATAAATTGACCGACTTATACATGTCCGAGATTGTAAGATTACACAAGCTTTAAAGCTCTAGCTACTTCGATAGCTAGTGTTAGGAGTGGGAGACCTAACCAACCTGAATGTAAACATTATGGTAAATGGCATTTCGATGATTGTAGATTGAATGATAAGGCTTGTTTTAAATGTGGATTATTGGATTATTATATCCGTGATTGTCCTAAGTTGGCTGAGCAAGATACAGTACAAAATATGAGGCTGAGTAACACTACAGCTAAAGGTAGACCACCCAGAAATACAGGAAATATGAGTGGTGGCTAGAAAGAGACTAAAGACTCTGCTATGATGTCAGAGGTAAGAGCACCTGCACGAGCCTACTCTATTTGCACTCACGAAGAAGCGTCATCTTTAGACGTCATTACCAGTACTTTTACTATCTATGATACTAAAGTTATTGCATTGATAAATCCAGGACCAACCCATTCGTATGTATGTGTGAATTTAGTATCCAGTAAGACTTTGCCTATAGAGTCTACTGAATTTGTAATTAGAGTATCGAAACCCTTAGGCAAGTGTGTGTTGGTTGATAAAGTGTGCAAGAACTATCCATTAATGATTCGGGATAATTACTTTCCAACCAATTTGATGTTGTTACCATTTGACGAATTTGATATAATTCTGGGTATGGATTGGCTAACACTGCATGATGCTGTTGTGAATTGCAAAAGAAAGATGATTGATTTGAGATGTCAAAATAATGAGATTATCCGGATTGAATCAGATGATCTGAATGGCTTACCAGCAGTGATTTCATCGATGTTGGCTCAGAAATATGTGAGAAAGGGTTGTCAAGCTTAATTGGCTTATGTGCTTGATACAAAACTGACTGAAAAAAAGATTGAATCAGTGCGAGTTGTGTGTGAGTATCCAGATGTGTTTCCTGGAGAGTTACCGGGTTTGCCACAGATACGAGAGGTTGAGTTAATGCCGGGTACAACGTCGATATCGATAGCTCCGTACAGAATGGCACCTACAGAGTTAAAAGAACTAAAAGCTCAGTTGCAAGAATTAACCGATAGAGGATTTGCACGACTGAGTTTCTCACCCTCAGGTGCTCCTGTGTTGTTTGTGAAAAAGAAAGATGGCACAATGAGAATGTGTATAGACTACCGACAGTTTAACAAAGTGACGATCAAGAAAAAATATCCTTTACCACAAGTCGATGATTTGTTTGACCAATTGAAAGGGGAAACAGTGTTTTCAAAGATAGATTTGAGATCGGGCTATTATCAGTTACGAGTTAGAGACTCTAATATGCCAAAGACTGCATTTAGAACGAGGTATGGTCACTATGAATTTTTGGTTATGCCTTTTGGACTAACGAATGCACCTGCTGTCTTTATGGACTTGATGAATCGAATTTTCAGACCGTACCTAGATCGAATTGTTGTTGTGATCATAGATGATATTTTGATCTATTTGAAAGATGGAACTGAGCATGTCGAGTATTTGAGAATTGTATTATAGACCCTGCATGATAAGTAATTATATGCAAAGTTCAATAAATGTGAATTCTGGTTGCGTGAGGTTCATTTTTTAGGGCATATTGTGTTAGCATCAAGTATTCGAGTCGATCCGAGCAAGATTTCTGCAATATTGGATTGGAAGCCCCCGAGAAATGTATCTGAAGTCTGCAATTTTCTGGGACTCGCTGGCTATTATAGACGATTTGTGAATGACTTTTCTATGATTGCGACTCTGTTGACGAGACTGCTTCAGAAAGATGTAAAGTTAGAATGGTCCGAGAAATGTCAGAAAAGTTTTGATCAGCTAAAAGCTCTTTTGACTGAAGCTCCAGTGTTAGTACAGTCAGAATCAGGTAAAGAATTTGTGATATATAGTGATGCATCGTTGAATGGTTTGGGCTACGTTTTGATGCAGGAAGGAAAAGTCATAGCTTATGCTTCGAGACAGTTGAAGCCGCATGAAAAGAATTACCCGACGCACGATTTAGAGTTAGCAGCTATTGTGTTCTCATTGAAGATTTGGCATCATTATTTGTTCGGTGAAAAATGTCATGTTTATACAGATCACAAGAGTTTGAAATATCTGATGACTCAAAAATATTTAAATTTGCGACAGTGGAGATGGCTAGAATTGCTAAAAGATTACGAGTTAGTGATTGATTATCATCCGGGAAAACTAGATGTTGCTGCTAATGCATTAAACCAAAAATATTTGTTTGTTCTACGTGCGATGAACACTCAAATAGCTTTGTGTAATGATGGTTCAATAATAACTGAGTTGAAAGCGAGGCTGTTGTTTATACAGCAGATTTACGAAGCTAAGAAAGTTGATAATGAAATGTTAGCAAAATGAGCTTAGTATGATTTAAACCCTGATTCAGAGTTTCAAGTTGATTCAAATGACTATTTAAGATTCAGAGGCCGAATATATGTTCCGAGTAATTCAGAGTTGATTCAGATTATTTTGAATGAGCACATAGTAGTCGTTTATCTGTTCATCCAAGAAGTACGAAATTGTATAACGACTTGAAACAACTTTATTGGTGGCATGGTATGAAACGTGATATTTCAGAATTTGTTTTGAAATGTTTGATTTGTCAGCAAGTAAAAGATGAACATCAAGTGCCATCAGGTTTATTACAGCCGATTATGATTCCCAAGTGGAAATAGGGTAAATTGATTATGGATTTTGTTTCGGGTTTGCCTTTATCTCTGAGAAAGAAAGATGTGATCTGGGTTATAGTTGACAAATTGACAAAATCGGCTCATTTCATTTCGGTGTGTACGGATTATTCACTTGACAAGTTAGCTGAGTTGTATATTTCTGAGGTTGTGAGATTACACGGAGTACCTATTTCTATTGTTTTGGATAGAGATTCGAGGTTCACATCGAGGTTTTGGATGAAACTGCAAGATGCGCTAGGTAAAAAGTTACATTTTAGTACCGCATTTCACTCACAAACGGATGGTCAATCCGAGCGAGTTATAAAAATACTCGAGGATATGTTGAGATGTTTCATTCTTGAGTTCGAAAGTACGTGGGAAAAGTATTTTCCATTGATTGAGTTCGCGTATAACAACATTTTTCAATCACGCATTAAAATGGCACCGTACGAAGCTCTTTACAGTCGTAAATTCTGAACACCGTTGTATTGGACTGAGCTTAGAGAGAATAAGATTCACGGGATTGATCCAGTTAGAGAGACTGAAGAAAAAGTGAACGTAACTTGTAATAGTCTGAAAGCAGCTTCAGATCGTCATAAATCGTATACAGATTTAAAAAGAAAAGATATTGAGTTTTAGATTGGAGATAAAGTATTTTTGAATGTATCTCTGTGGAAGAAAATACTTCGATTTGGTCGTAAAGGCAAATTAAGTCCGCGATTCATCGAACCATATGAAATCATCGAGAGAATTACACCAGTGGCTTTCGGCTAGCATTGTCATTTGAGTTAGAAAAGATTATAACGTATTTCATGTATCGACGCTAAGAAGATACAGACCTGATCCTTCGCTTGTTGTTTCTACAACCGAAGTTGAGATTCAGTCAGATTTATCGTACAATGAATAACAGATCCATATTCTAGCTCGTGAGATTAAAGAGCAGAGAAATGAGAGAATTGCATTAGTAAAAGTGTTATGGCATCAACACGGGGTTGAAGAAGCTACGTGGGAACCCGAGGATACTATGAGAAAGCAATATCCAAACCTATTCACTGGTAAGATTTTCGAGGACGAAAATCCCTAAGGGGGAGTGTTGTAACAGCCCAGTTCTAGCTAAATCAGAACAGTGGTTTTGGAACCAAAAATCCAAGGTCGAAAAATTATTTTAATACTATTTTATGTGTTTACAGCATGTGATTATATATGTGTAAACATTTCATGAGCTAATTTTATCGTTTAATAGGTCAATTTGGTAAAAGTACAAAATCCCGTAAAATGCAAAAGTTGCATTCTATATGATAAAGGTGTCTATTAGCTATGGATTATTAAATGTGAGGTCATTATGTTGTAAATAGACCATTTATAGTGGGAATGGTCATAAATGGGCATAAAATTGATGTTTATTAATGTTTAAACCAAGATCAAATTAGTAAATTAGTTATTAACATATGTTTTAGTTAAAACAAAACAAAATATTCATCATTTCATGAATTCATCAACCGAAAATAGAAGAAAGAAGAAGACATTTTCATGTTTTAGGGTTCGTCCATATTGATTCTCAATTGAAGGTTCGATTTTTGTTCCATTTTCGATGATTTATATGTTTCTATAATCGTTACTTTGAGTACCAGCTAGCCCATGCCTCAATTTTTGAAAGTATTGATGATTTTGAAAGTTGTCATTGATGAATTCATTTGTTCTTAAATGTTTGATGATCAAAAATGAGTAATTGTTGATAGATTATCATGTTTTGTAAAGTGATTTTTAGTGAAATTGCATAAAAGGTACTAATTTGTGAAAAGATGAATATGTATGGTTAAATGTGTGAAATATTGATAAATATGGGCTGTTATGGAGCCTATAGAAATTCAACTAGCATGAAATTAAAAAGAAATTGTGTAATTTGTGATTTTGTGAAATAAAGACTAAATTGTAAGAAATGTGAAAGTTTAGGGCCAAAGTGCAAATTGGCTAAATTATGTGTTTGTGGATGAAATTGATTGAGTTGATGATTAAGTGGATTAATTTTGAATACATATAGATCCTGAAAGAAAGAAACTAGATCTAGATCTTGGGAAAACGAAAGTTATCAAATAGTTAACCCCGTCCGTTATTTCCGACTACGAGGTAAGTTCATATGCAAATAAATGTCTTTACATTGAATTATATATATGTTTTATTATGATTGAACAGCAATGAATGTTGAACGAGCAATTACGAGCAAGAATCGACAGAGTTACTATATCTAAAAGTCCCGTACGAACCCTGGGAATAGTATAGGATACAGATGTCATGACATTAGGTTATCGAGATGTGATTACATGTAAGACCATGTCTAGGACATTAGCATTGTATTGAGATTATGTGTAAGATCATGTCTGGGACATTGGAATCGTTAATTGATTTTGTGTAAGACCCTGTTTGGGACAATGGCATCGATATGTGATAACATGTAAGACCATATCTCGGATATGGCATTGTACGAGCTTATGTGATTTTCGAGTATCCTTAACAATTCTTAGTGGTTCAACAGGCAAAGACAAGTCGAGAAAGAATGTGTTAATGAGTTAAACGACTCAGGTGCGTATGAGATTCATACGAGTATTAAAAGGGGAAGCATTTGATGAATTCAATTATGATATTGAATATGTGAACAATGAGAAAGGTTTGTGGACTTGAATGTGTATTTAAATGTGCTTATTCATATCTTACTTAATTGATATAAATGATATTGATTCATGAGATGACCTTATTTGTATATGGCTTACTAAGCTTTTAAAGCTTACTTTGTGTGTTCCATGTTTTATATATTTTTGAAGCTAGCTTGGACATCGGGGATCATCGGGAATCCATCATCACACTATCAACTAGTTTTTGGTACTTTTGGAGCTTTGTATATATGGTATATGGCATGTATAGGCTAGTGTCATTTTGGTATGTTTTGTGTCATGATTATAGCCATGAGATTTGGCTTGTAAATTTTGGTGTGTATAACCATTAAGTTGGCTTGAATTATGTGCTTGCTAAGAGATATATATGAATTATAAGTTATCTTATGTTTTGGTATGTTTTCAATAGTTGTTGATATGGTTATATAGTTGTTCTTTTGGTTGGTTGTAAATTGGAGTATTAAGGTTGGAATGATGGTGATTTGTGATTTGGTTTTGAGTTGATGAAATGGTATAATTTGAGGTATGAAATAGGTGGTAAGTTGAAAGGTAAATGCATTTAGACGTTATGCAAGTTTTTAATGATTTTGGCGTATTGAAATAGTATGTTTTGGTTGTGGTATTTCATTCTCAGGCTATCTGTCATTTTGTAGATGAAAAGTTGTACTAAAATTTAAACTCGTACCCAGAGCTTCTTGCAATTTCTTAAACCTCGGATCTCTATCCAGAATAATCAAAACTGGCACCCCGTACAATCTAACAATTTCAAAAATGTACAATTCAGTCAATCTATCAAGCAAATAATCAGTACGTACCAGAATGAAATGCGCCGATTTTGTTAATCGATAAACAACAACCCAAATAGCATCTTTTTCAGAGTCAAGGGTAATCCCGATACAAAATCTATCGTAACTCTATCCCATTTCCACTCAGGTATCATTACTAGCTGTAGTAGTCCCGAAAACACTTGATGTTCAGCTTTCACTTACTAACAGATTAAGCATCTCAAAACAAACTCTGAAAGATCTCGTTTCATGCCCGACCACCAATATAACTGTTTCAAATCATTATACATCTTAGTACTTCCAAGATGAATGGATAAACAACCACTATGTCCCTCATGTAAAATTTTCTAAATCAACACTAGATTTTTTGGTACGCAGATTTTATCTCGGAACATCAAACAATCATCGGATTCGATTTGGTACTTTGAATCACTAGTCGACTCACATTGCACTCTTTTAGTTTGCAATTCACTATCACACTTTTGAGCTTCACAAATTTGCTAAAGAAAAACCGATTTAGCTTTTAATTCAGCTAATATTGAAACATCATCAGACAAAGTCTGTCTCGTATTTATCGCTCTCAAGGCAAATAGAGATTTTCTACTCAAAGCATTTGCGACCATATTTGCTTTTCCCGGATGATAATCAATTACTAATTCATAGTCTTTTAGTAGTTCGAGCCATCTTCGTTGTTGCAAATTCAAATCTTTCTGAGTCATTAAGTATTTTAAACTTTTATGATCAGTAAAGATGTGACACTTTTCACCATACAAATGATGCCGCCAAATTTTCAATGCAAAAACAATAGCGGCCAACTCTAAATCGTGCGTCAAATAGTTCTTTTCATGAGGCTTCAACTGTCTAAAAGCACAAACTATGACCTTTCCTTCTTGCATCAACACACAACATAAATTGTCATGTAATTCACAAATTTTTTACCCGATTTGGGTTGAACTAAAAGTGGTGTTTCGGTTAGCAATGCTTTCAACTGCTCAAAACTCTATTGGTGTGACAGCCCGAATTAGGGTCTAATCAGAATAGTGGTTTTGTGACCACAAATCTGATATAGAAATAATTATTTTATAATTATTTTGAGGTTCGTGATATGGTTGCATGATTGTGTGAAAATTTCGTCATGAAATTTTATGCATAAAGTGCTTAAATTGAAATCAGGGACTAAATCGAATAATTTGCAAAACTTGCATTCTAGAAGTTTTTAGTATGAAATTGCTTTGGAATATTAATGAGGAGGTCTTAAATAGCAGTTTGACCAATTTCTAAGTCTATGGACAAAAATTGGACATGGATGGAATTTTTGGAAATTTTAGTAGTAAGGGCATTTTGGTCATTTGTATATTAAATGAAATAAAATGGGAAAAATAACACAAAAATGTGTTCAACTTCATTAAGCTTGGCTGAATTTCACCTCTCTCCATAGCTAGGGTTTCTTCAACTTTCAAGCTTCATAGTAAGTGATTTCAAGCCCCGTTTTTAATGATTTTTATGTTTTTGAAATCCCGGTAGCTCGATTTAGCTTATGTTAACAATAATTCAACCTAGGGTTCATATTTGGAAATATACCCATAGGTGAAATTTGTGTATTTTGGTGTTTTATGATAGAATATGAGGTTTTAAATTATGTTAGACAACTTGTGCTACTCAGTTTTAAGTGAAAATGAGCAAAACGACATAATCGGTAAACATACCTAATGTTCATAAGTACATGTTAGAGTGAGAATTTGATGTTTCCATAGAAGATAAAAATGTTCAGCATGTCATAAAACATAAGAATAAGGGCTGAAATTAAATTTTCGAGCCTAGGGGAAAATCGTAATTTTGTAAAAGTTAGGGGGCAAAAATGTAATTTTTCCATAATGTGATTTTTGGATTGAAATAAATAGTATGAGTGTTAAATGAGCTAAATGTGTTGTTATAGATCAAGAAAGACGTGGCATCGATCGTGATTGGGGAAAAGAAAAGCTTTCGGACTAAAATATAACACTTCTAAAGTTTGCACCGAGGTAAGTTCGTACATGAATAATTTATCGATTTTTTTTATGTTATTTTATGTTGTTATCATATGAATTGGTGACTGTCCATAGAATGATTAAATGATGGAATTTGCAAATTTAATTAGATTATGAATAAGTGTTAACAGTGAAAAAGGAAAGATTTTCCGGTTGAACCTTCGGAACAGGAACAATACGAATGACCCATTGTGAATACACGTGTGTAGTACTAAGTGTAGGCTACTACATGTATCATGCTATTAAGTGGCATGTGTAGTACTAAGTGCAGGCTACTATGCGTACTCAATGACTTCGATCACGAGTGTAGTACTAAGTGCAGGCTACTATGTGTATCAGATGATGAGGTCACGTATGTAGTACTAAGTGCAGGCTACTACATGTGCCGAATTGTTGATCACATGTGTAGTACTAAGTTCAGGTACTATGCGTATCAGATAGCTTCGGCTATAACTGTGGAAGGGGGAAATATGTGTAAACAATAGTATATTTGTTATTTTCCGTTGAGTTCAACGGGGAAAATCTATAAAGTGGTAATATGTGAAAGTTATTATAAGGTGAATATGTGCAAATTTATGTTTATGAAAATTTAGGAGCTATATGCTCGATAATTGAGTGAATTATGGTAGAACAAAAAGGACTAGGTGGAATTATGCAAGAGTGAATGTTAGAAATAAAACAGTGTTGGACAACAGAAATTACATGATTTTAAAAATTTACCAAAAATCGTGGAAGTTGAATAAAAATGAAAATGATATATGAAAATAAAGCTTAATTAGTCTATTTTCAGATAAAAGAAACAATGGAAGCAAAAGAATTCTATATTATGTGATATTTGAATTCCCTTGAAATAGGGTTTGAATGAATTCGAGATCCCCTGTTCTAAATTTAGAAATTCACCATAAACTGTAAATAAATTATTAAGATTCATACCTTACATGCATGGATTCCTTATTGAGTCTATTTTTAAGGGAAATAAACGGTGTGGTCGTTGGAATTCTGTACAGGGATAAATTTGGTTCGTAGTGCACAGTTGTCAGAGTAGTCTTACCCTGAAATAGGGGAGACTTTAACTAATAAACTGTACTAATTGGCCTGGCCAAAAATTCTAGAAAAAAATTAGTAAGTAGACATATGAGTCTAGTTTCAGGGAAAATTTACAAAATTGGTTTTCGAGTTTGTATCTCGAGATATGATTTTTTTTAAACTAGGACTCCAGAAAATAGGCTGTACTGAATATGTGATTATATACTAGTAGGATTGTTTTACTTTGATAAATTGTATATCAATTTCGTACTTACTTACTAAGCTATATGCTTACCTTCTTTTCTTTTTCTTGTCTTATAGAATTACTAAGCCAGCTCGAGATTTGGAGATCGTCGGAGACCCATCCACACTATCAATACTTTTTGGTATTTTGTAAACACTATTTTGGAATTATGGCATGTATAGAGGGCTGAATCATTTTGTTATATGTTATAATTAATTTGGTTTAAAATATTACTTTTCAAAATTTGATAATTTACTTGTATTTATGTATATCTGTTAATGTTATCTATTTTTGTTCAAACTAGAGGAATTAATTATGTAAGATCAGGTAAATGTGTGAATTCATATTTTCGTGATCTGTAATATTCCGTACCTTGTTTCGGCTTAGAACATGGGTAAGGGGTGTTACATTTATTTGTATCAGAGCCGAGGTTTAGGCGGTTCTCAGATTTACATACTGTGTGGAAGTCTATCTATACATGCCATAATTATATTATGATAGTGTGATGACTCCTGACAATTTAAATCGTGTTTTTATATAGTAAATGGATCCCGACCGAGCTGTAGCTGATGATGTAGAAAGTAATGCGTCGGCTTCCACACAAGGGACTGCGCCAGTTGAGAGCAGGCATGAGACACATGATCAGGGAGATAGGGCTCGAGAAGCCTTTCTCTGTATGATGAGTAATTGGTACACAGAATTTGTTCGGGCAAATCCGAATGCTCAGCCTCCTCCACCCCTCCTATTCCTCAACCAGTTCCTGTAGTTCCCTAAGGTGCCAAAATGGTAAGATTGAGCAAACCCCCAGTTGATAAAATTCAAAAACAAGGGACTGAAGAATTTAAGGCTAATATAGATGATGATCCCGAGAAAGCAGAGTTCTGGCTTGAAAATTCTATCAGGGTATTCGATGAGCTTTCTTGCACTCCCGAAGAATGTTTGAAATATGCTATATCTTTACTAATGGATTCGGCATATCATTGGTGGAAGAAACTGGTATCTGTGGTTCCGAAAGAAAAGGTTACATGGGATTTCTTCCAAAAGGAGTTTAGAAAGAAGTATATAAGCCAGCAGTTCATTGATCAAAAATGGAAAGAGTTCCTTGAGCTGAAACAAGGAAAAATGTCTGTGGCAGAATATGAACGTGACTTTGTCAGACTCAGCAAGTATGCCCAGGAGTGTGTCCACCAAAGCTATTATGTGTAAGAGGTTCGAGGATGGGCTAAATGAAGACATCAAGCTACTAGTTGGGATTCAAGAGTTGAAAGAGTTTGTGGTATTGGTCGATCGAGCTTGTAAAGCTGAAGAACTGAGCAACAAGAAGAGAAAAGCTGTGAATAAAGCCAGAGACGCAAGAAAGAGGCCAATGAGTAAGCCATTCCAATCTCAGTCAAAGAAGTCTAAAGAAATGAATCCTCGGTTGACTGTTTCAACTGGACATTCGTATCGGGATCGTGGGAGATCATATTCGGGTTCTAAAGCTCAAGCTACTTCAATGGCGAGTGTAGGTAATGTGAGATCTAATAGACCCGAGTGTCAGCACTGTGGTAAATAACATTTCGGGGAGTGTTGGACAATTAATCGGGCTTGTTTGAAATGTGGTTCCCGAGAACATTATATTAAAGATTGTCCAAAAAAGGTTGAAGAAGAAAAATTTCAGAGTGCCAGACAGACTAGTGCTACTAATAGAGGTAAACCTCCGAGAAATACTGGAAGTGGAGCTAGCAGTCGAAGTGTGACAAAGGAATTAACTGGGAGACCGAAAGCTAGAGTACCTGCTAGAGCTTATGCCATACGTGCTCAGGAAGAGGCGTCATCTCCTAATGTGATCACCGGTACATTTTCTCTTTATGATACTATTGTTATTACATTGATTGATCTCGGATCTACTCATTCTTATGTTTGTGTGAATTTGGTATCTAGTAATAGCTTACCTGTAGAATCTACTGAATTTGTGATTAAAGTTTCAAACCCTTTAGGCAAATATGTGTTAGTAGATAAGGTTTGCAAAAATTGCATTTTGATGATTCAATGTCACTATTTTCCGGCTAATCTAATGTTGCTACCATTTGACGAGTTTGATGTCATTTTGGGTATGGATTGGTTGATATTACATGATGCCAGAGTAAATTGCAGACAGAAAACTCTTGAGTTGAAATGTAAAAATGGTGAAATTCTTCGGGTGGAAATAAATGAATCAAATAAATTGCCTATGGTGATTTCGTACATGTCTGCTCAGTGATATATGCGAAAAGGGTGTGAAGCTTATCTTGCTTATGTATTAAATGCTAAAATTTCTGAGTCGAAGCTTGAATCAGTACCGGTAGTCTACGAGTTCCCGGATGTATTTCCAGAAGAATTACCGGGGTTGCCTCTGATCAGAGAGGTAGAGTTTGCTATTGATTTATTACCTGGAACTGCACCAATTTCGATCTCTCCATATAGAATGGCTCCGACTGAATTGAAAGAATTAAAAGCTCAGTTGCAAGAGTTAACAGATAAGGGGTTTGTGAGACCGAGTTTCTCTCCCTAGGGTGCCCTAGTGTTGTTTGTAAAGAAAAAGGATGGATCTATGAGACTTTGTATTGACTATCGATAGCTCAACAAGGTGACCATAAAGAACAGGTATCCGTTGCTGAGAATTGATGATTTGTTTGACCAGTTAAAAGGAGCGACAGTGTTTTCAAAGATTGATTTGAGATCTGGTTACTATCAGCTGAGAGTTAAAGAGTAGGATGTGCCAAAAACCGCTTTCAGGACGAGGTATGGACACTACGAATTCCTTGTGATGCCTTTCAGTTTAACCAATGCTCCGGCTATCTTTATGGATTTGATGAATTGAATCTTTCGACCATACTTGGATAGGTTTGTGGTTGTGTTCATAGATGATATCCTGATTTATTATCAAAATGAGTCCGAGCATGCTGAACATTTAAGAATGGTATTACAGATTTTAAGAGAAAAGAAATTGTTTGCTAAATTCAGTAAAAGTGAATTTTGGCTTCATGAAGTCGGATTTTTGGGACATGTAGTTTCGGGTGATGGTATTCGGGTCGATCTAAGCAAAGTTTCGACAATTGTTAATTGGAAACCGCCGAAGGATGTATCTGAGGTTAGAAGCTTTTTGGGCTTAGCTGGATATTATCGACGCTTTGTCGAGGGATTTTAAATGATCGCCTCTCCTATGTCTAAGCTGTTGCAAAAGAATGTTAAGTTTGATTGGACTGAAGAGTGCCAACAAAGTTTTGAGAAGTTGAAAGAGCGGTTGACCAAAGCACCAGTGTTAGTGCAACCCGAGGCGGGGAAAGAATTTATAATCTATAGTGACGCGTCATCAATTGGTCTTGCTTGTGTTTTAATGCAAAAAGGTAAAGTAGTAGCTTATGCCTCAAGACAGTTGAAACCGCACGATAAGAATTACCCGACGCATGATTTAGAGTTGGCCGCCATTGTCTTTGCTTTGAAGATTTGGCGTAATTATTTATACGGTGAGAAATGCCGAATCTTTGCTGATCACAAAAGTTTGAAATATTTGATGAATCAAAAAGATTTGAATTTATGACAATGGAGATGGCTTGAATTATTAAAGGATTATGAATTAATAATTGATTATCATCCCGGGAAAGCGAATGTAGTCGCAGATGCCTTAAGTTGAAAATCTTTGTTTGCTTTGAGAGCTATGGGTACAGATTTGGCTATGTCTGATGATGGTTTGATTTTGGCTAAGTTAAGAGTTAGGCTGCTATTTCTTCAGCAAATTTGTGAAGCTCATAAGAATGACAGTGAATTGCGAGCCAAGCGAGCTCAGTGTGAATTGGATTGTAACTCAGATTTTCGAATCAGACTAGAGGATTGCTTAATGTTCCGTGATTGATTATGTGTACCGAAAGATGCTGAATTGATTCAGAAGATTTTACATAAGGCACATAGTGGTTGTTTGCAAGTTCATCCTGGTAGTACGAAAATGTACAACGACCTGAAGAAAATATATTGGTGGAACGGTATGAAGAGAGATATCTCTGAGTTTGTAGCAAAATGCTTGATTTGCCAGCAACTGAAAGCTGAACACCAAGTACCTTCAGGTTTACTTCAATCAATGATGATTCTCGAGTGGAAATGGGACAGAATTATGATGGATTTTGTGACAGGGTTGCCTCTGGCTCCGAAAAAGAAAAATGACATCTGGGTACTAGTTGACAGACTGGCTAAATCTGCTCATTTTATTCTGGTATGTACGGATTATTCTCTTGATAAGTTGGCTGAATTATATATTTCTGAAATTGTGAAATTACACAGAGTACCTATGTCTATTATTTCGGATAGAGATCCGAGATTTACTTCGAGGTTTTCAAAAAAGTTGTAAGAAACTTTGGGTACGAAATTGAATTTCAGTACCGCATTTCATCCACAAACTGGCGGTCAATTAGAAAGAGTAATTCAGGTACTCGAGGATATGCTCTGATGTTGTGTTTTAGAATTTCAGGGCAGTTGGGAGAAATATTTACCCTTGGTCAAATTTGCCTACAACAACAGTTTTCAATCGAGCATACAGATGGCACCGTACGAAGCATTGTATGGTCGCAAGTGTCGGAATCTTTTGTATTGGACTGAGCTCAGTGAGAAACAGATTCACGGAGTTGACTTGATTAGAGAAACTGAAGAAAAAGTGAAAGTGATTCGTGATTGTTTGAAAGCTGCTTCAGATCGACAAAAGTCATAAGCGGATTTGAAGAGAAAAAAGATCGAGTTCCAAGTGGGTGATAAAGTTTTTCTAAAGGTATCTCTGTGAAAGAAAATTTTAAGGTTTGGCCGAAAAGGCAAGTTGAGTCCGCGTTTCATTGGGCCTTATAAGGTTATTGAAAGAGTTGGACCAGTGGCTTATCGGCTAGCCTTGCCAACCGAGTTGGAAAAGATTCATAATGTGTTTCATGTTTCGATGTTGCGACGTTACCGTTTTGATCCTTCACATGTGATTCCTCTAACAAAAATTGAAATTCGACCGGATATGACCTATGAGGAGGAACCAATAAAGATTTTGGCTCGGGAAATTAAAAAATTGAGAAATAAAAGTATAGCCTTAGTGAAAGTATTATGGCACAGACATGGAATAGAAGAGGCTATGTGGGAACCTGAGGAAGCTATGAGGAAACAGTACCTAAACCTCTTTACCGGTAAGATTTTCAAGGACGAAAATCCCTAAAGGGGGGAGAATTGTGACAGCCCGAATTAGGGCCTAATCGAAATAGTGGTTTCGTGACCACAAATTCGAGATAGAAATAATTATTTTATAATTATTTTGACGTTCATGATATGATTGCATGATTGTGTGAAAATGTAGTGATGAAATTTTATGCATAAAGTGCTTAAATTGAAATTAGGGACTAAATCGAATAATTTGCAAAACTTGCATTCTAGAAGTTTTTAGTATGAAATTGCCTTGGAATATTAATGAGGAGGTATTAAATAGCGATTTGACTAATTTCTAAGTCTATGGACAAAAATTGGACATGGATGGAATTTTTGGAAAGTTTAGTAGTAAGGGCATTTTGGTCATTTGTATATTAAATGAAATAAAATGGGAAAAATAACACAAAAATGTGTTCATCTTCATTAAGCTTGGCCGAATTTCACCTCTCTCCATAGCTAGGGTTTCTTCAACTTTCAAGCTTCATAGTAAGTGATTTCAAGCCCCGTTTTTAATGATTTTTATGTTTTTGAAATCCCGGTAGCTCGATTTAGCTTATGTTAACAATAATTCAACCTAGGGTTCATATTTGGGAATATACCCATAGGTTAAATTTGTGTATTTTGGTGTTTTATGATAGAATATGAGGTTTTAAATTGTGTTAGACAACTTGTGCTACTCAGTTTTAAGTGAAAACGAGCAAAACGGCATAATCGGTAAAAATACCTAATGTTCATAAGTACATGTTAGAGTGAGAATTTGATGTTTCCATAGAAGATAAAAATGTCCAGCATGTCATAAAACATAACAATAAGGGCTGAAATTAAATTTCCGAGCCTAGGGGAAAAATCATAATTTTGTAAAAGTTAGGGGCAAAAACGTAATTTTTCCATAATATGATTTTTGGATTGAAATAAATAGTATGAGTGTTAAATGAGCTAAATGTGCTGTTATAGATCAAGAAAGACGTGGAATCGATCGTGAACGGGGAAAAGAAAAGCTTTCGGACTAAATTATAACATTTCTAAAGTTTGCACCGACGTAAGTTCGTACATGAATAATTTATCGATTTTTTTATGTTATTTTATGTTGTTATCATATGAATTGTTGACTATCCATAGAATGATTAAATGATGGAAATTGCAAATTTAATTAGATTATGAATAAGTGTTAACAGTGAAAAAGGAAAGATTTTCCGGTTGAACCTTCGGAACAGGAACAGTACGAATGACCCATTGTGAATACACGTGTGTAGTACTAAGTGTAGGCTACTACGTGTATCATACTATTATGTCGCATGTGTAGTACTAAGTGCAGGCTACTACGCGTACTCAATGACTTCGATCACATGTGTAGTACTAAGTGTAGGCTACTACGTGTATCATACTGTTAAGTCGCATGTGTAGTACTAAGTGCAGGCTACTATGCATACTCAATGACTTCGGTCACGTGTGTTGTACTAAGTGTAGGCTACTACGTGTATCAGATGATGAGGTCACATGTGTAGTACTAAGTGCAGGCTACTACGTGTACCGGATTGTTGATCGCATGTGTAGTATTATGTGCAGGCTACTATGCATATCAGATAACTTCGGCTATAAGTGTGGAAGGGGGAAATATGTGTAAACAGTGGTATATTTGTTATTTTCCGTTGAGTTCAACGGGGAAAATCGATAAAGTGTTAATATGTGAAAGTTATTATAAGGTGAATATGTGCAAGTTTATGTTTAAGAAAAGTTAGGAGCTATGTGCTCGATAATTGAGTGAATTATGGTATAACAAAAAAGACTAGGTGGAATTATGCAAGAGTGAATGTTAGAAATAAAACAGTGTTGGACAGCAGTAGTTACATGATTTTAAAAATTTACCAAAAATCATGGAATTTGAATAAAAATGAAAATGATATATGAAAATAAAGCTTAATGAGTCTATTTTCACATAAAAAACAGGGGAAGAAAAAGAATTCTATATTGTGTGATATTTGAGTTCTGCTGAAACAGGGTCTGAATGAATTTTAGATCCCCTGTTCTGAATTTAGAAATTCACCATAAATTGTAAAAAAATTATTAAGAGTCATACCTTACATGCATGGATTCCTTATTGATTATATTTTAAGGGAAACAAATGACATGGTCGTTGGAATTCTTTACAAGGAAAAATTTGGTTCGTAGTGCACAGGGGTCAGAGTAGTCGTACCCTGAAACAGAGGAGACTTTAACTAATAAACTGTACTAATTGGCCTGACCAAAAATTCTAGAAAAAATTATTAAGTAGACATATGAGTCTAGTTTCAGGGAAAATTTACGGAATTGGATTTCAAGTTTTTTAGATCGAGATAT
This sequence comes from Gossypium hirsutum, assembly GCF_007990345.1. Lineage (NCBI taxonomy): Eukaryota > Viridiplantae > Streptophyta > Magnoliopsida > Malvales > Malvaceae > Gossypium > Gossypium hirsutum. The sequence continues at coordinate 71,896,897 of NC_053427.1, forward strand.
GATTTTTTTTAAACCGGGACTCCAGAAAATAGCCTGTCCTGAATATGTGATTATATACTAGTAGGATTGTTTTACTTTGCTAAATTGTATATCAATTTCGTACTTACTTACTAAGCTATATGCTTACCTTCTTTTCTTTTTCTTGTCTTATAGAATTACTAAGCCAGCTCGAGATTTGGATATCGTCGTAGACCCATCCACACTATCAATACTTTTTGGTATTTTGTAAACACTATTTTGGAATTATGGCATGTATAGAGGGTTGAATCATTTTGTTATATGTTATAATTAACTTGGTTTAAAATATTACTTTTCAAAATTTGATAATGTACTTGTATTTATGTATATCTGTTAATGTTATCTATTTTTGTTCAAACTAGAGGAATTAATTATGTAAGATCAGGTAAATGTGTGAATTCATATTTTCGTGATATGTAATATTCCGTACATTGTTCTGGCTTAGAACATGGGTAAGGGGTGTTACAATTGGCCCTTCTCGGACCACTCAAACTTTACATGTTTCTCTAGCAATCTAGTCATAAGAGTAGCAATCATCGAGAATCCTTTTACAAAACATCGATAGTAACCAGCTAGTCCCAGAAAACTTCTAACTTTGGATACATTTCTCGATGGTTTCCAATCAACAACTTCCAAAATCTTAGTCAGGTCAACTCTTATACCTTCCACTGAAACAATGTGCCCCAAAAATCTGACTTCTCTGAGCCAAAACTCACATTTACTGAATTTAGCATACAATTATTTATCTATCAAGGTTTGCAACATAATCCTCAAATGCTCGGCATGCTCAAACTCATCTCGAGAATAGATCAGAATGTCATCAATAAACACAACAACAAATCTATCTAAATAGGTCTAAAGATCCGATTCATTAAATCTATAAAGACTGCAGGAGCATTAGTCAATCCGAAAGGCATAACAAGGAATTCATAATGTCCGTACCTCATTTTGAATGCAGTTTTTGGCACATCTAAATCTTTCACTCGAAACTGATAATAACCAATTCTCAAATCAATCTTTGAAAATACAGTTGCTCCTTTTAACTGATCAAATAAATCATATATTCTTGGCAACAGATACTTGTTCTTTATCATAACTTTATTGAGCTGTCGATAGTCAATACACATTCTCATTGACCCGTCTTTCTTCTTTACAAACAATACTGGCGCACCCCAGTATAAAAAACTAGGTCACGCAAAACCTCTATCTATTAACTCTTGCAACTGAGATTTCAACTCTTTCAATTCTGTCGGAGCCATTTTGTACGGAGCTATAGATATTAACGTAGTTCCCGATACTAATTCAATAGCAAATTCAACCTTTCTAATCGGTGGTAATCCTGGTAATTCTTCTGGATATTCACAAACTACAGGCATCGATTCAATCTTTATTTTAGAGACTTTGGAATCTAAAACATATGCTAGATATGCATCATAACCTTTTCTCACATATCTCTGAGCCGACATCGACGAAATCACTATAGGAAATATACTTGACTCATCGGATTCAATTTAAAGAATTTCACTATTCTGACATTTCAATTCAATGATCTTTCATCTACAATTCACAACAGCATCATGCAAAGTGAACCAATCCATTCCCAAAATCACATCGAACTCATCAAATGGCAAAAGCATCAATTCAGCCAGAAAACAGTAACCCCAAGTCATTAAAGACAGTTCTTGCAAACTTTATCAACTAGAACATACTTGCCTAAGGGGTTCGATACTTTAATTAAAAATTCAGTAGACTCAATAGGAAAACTCTTACTAAACACTAAATTCATATAGATCTATGAATGAGTCGGTCCAGGATCAATCAATGCAATCACATTAGTGTAATAAAGAGATAATGTACCGGTAATAACATTAGGGGACGATGCCTCTTCGCGAGCACCAATAGCGTAGGCTCTAGCAGGTGCTCTGGCCTTGGATCTCACAGCTGAGTCCTTTGTCGCTCCTTTTCCACTAGACTCATTTCCCACATTCCTCGGTGGTATACCTCCCACATCGTGTTGCTCAATCTTGCATTCTGAAATTTATCTTTCTCGGAATACTCTGGGTAATCTCAAATAAAGTGATTCAGCAAACCACATTTAAAACAAGCTTTATTACTCTTATTCTAGAAATCTCCAAAATGTAGTCTCCCACTGTAATATCCTGATTTTGGGCCTAGTCGGAATAGTGGTTTCGTGACCACAAAATCTGAGATAGAAATAATTATTTTATGATTATTTTAAGGTCTATGATATGATTGCATGATTGTGTGAAAATTTAGTGAAGAAATTTTATGCATAAAGTGTTTAAATTGAAATTAGGGACTAAATCAAATAATTTGCAAAACTTGCATTCTAGAAGTTTCTAGTATGAAATTGTTTTGAAATATTAATTAGAAGGTCTTAAATAGAAATTTTACCAATTTCTAAGTCTATGGACAAAAATTGGACATGGATGGAATTTTTGGAAATTTAGTAGTAAGGGCATTTTGGTCATTCAGGGGTAAAATGAATTAAAATACAAAATTAAAAGCCAATTTTGCTCATCTTCAACCCCATGGTCGAATGTAGCAAGGAGAAACCATTGCTAGGGTTTTTCAAGCTTCCAAGCTCGATTGTAAGTCCGTTCTAGCCTCGTTTTTAATGATTTTTACGTTTTTGGAGTCCCGGTAGCTCGATTTAGCTTATGCTAGCAATAACTCAACCTAGGGTTCATATTTGGAAAAATACCCATAGGTAAAATTTGTGTATTTTGGTGTTTTATGATAGAATATGAGGTTTTAAATTATGTTAGGCAACTTGTACTACTCTGTTTTAAGTGAAAACGAGCAAAAGGGCTTAATCGGTAAAAATACCTAATAGTCATAAGTACATGTTAGAGTGAGAATTTGATGTTGCCATAGAAGGGAAAAATGATCAGCATGTCATAAAACATAAGAAAATAGGCTGAAGTTTAATTTACGAGCTTTTGGGAAAAAGTGTAAATATGCAAAAGTTTAGGGGCAAAACTGTAATTTTTCCAAAATATGATTTTGGGTCAATTTGTATAATGTGAGTCCTAATTAGACTATATTTTAAATGATAGATCAAGGAAAACTAAAATTCGGGCTAAAATAGGGAAAATACCAAGTTGTGGACGAAATGGTAAAAGTAGCCATTTTCGCATACGAGGTAAGATCATGTGTAAATAATGTAGCATAATTGTTATTTTTAAGTTATTGATGTTAATTATATGATATACAGATTTTTTTTATCGTGAAATATTATGCTTTGTGGTTAATGTTGAGTAATATGCAAATTATGTTTACTACTTGATAAATATGAATTGCTACCGAGTATCGGTTCCGATATTCCATGGAAGACGGAAATGTGAGATCGAGGAAAAAAATCCCGTTTGAACCTTAGGAATAGATTAGGATACAAGTGACATGCCACTAGGATGTTGAGCATCCGAACTCGTTGAGTTGAGTCCGAGTTCACTTATGGATGCAAATGTCCGAACTCGTTGAGTTGAGTCCGAGTTCGTGAGATGTAACTAGGCATCCGAACTCGTTGAGTTGAGTCCGAGTTCACTTATGGGCGGGTTACATAGTAGCTTGGCTACATATGTGGCACTTATGTGAAAACTTTCCATGTATCCGAATTATATTCCGATGTGTTCAACGGGTAAAATTTTACTCAAGCCGAGGAATACTCGAGATGAAAGGGACGTATTGGTAAGTGTTGTGAAATGAATACTTTGAACAGGTATGTACTTAACCCTGGGGTTGAAAAATCGATATAACAACAATATGGTAAGATGATAAATGAAAATGTGATATGAATGTCTTGGTGATGATTATGCAAATGATGTTTTATGTTTGCTTATATGGTTATGTTACTTGCTATTTGCATGTGAACTTATTAAGCATTTATGCTTACTCCCTCCTTTTCATTCCTTGTAGTTTTGACAAGCCAGCTCAGAAATCGGGAACGGTCGGAGGCTCGCTCACACTATCCGTATACCATCTTGGCATAATGGCTTGTATATTTTGAGTATGGCATGTATAGCATTATAATCATTTTGTATATATGGTCTTATGATATGGTTATTGAATGGTATGGAAATGCTTGGTAATGATTAGCCATTGGAATGGCTAATCATGATCATATTTGGTGTTATGTATGCTAAATTGCTAGCTAATCCATGGAAACCATGAAATAGGTAAAATTTACCATAAAATAGATTCAGACAGCAACAGTGATGTGATTTTGAAAAATCATTAAAAATAGTAGAGATACAATTAGATGATGAATAAAATATGGAATTTAAGCATTATGAGTCTATTTTCATATGGATGGAACAAAACAGGTATATGAGTTATATTTTATGAGATGTTTAAATTTTTGTGAAACAGGTCCAGAGCAATTTTTGGATCCCCTGTTCTAACTTTGGAAATTCACCATAAATTTTACAAAGATAATTAGAAGTAATTATTTATATTTACAGATTCCTTATTGAGTCTAGTTTTATTAGAAATAAACAGCATAGTCATTGAATCTCTGTACAAGGAGATATTTGATTCGTAATACACAGAGGTCAGAGTAGTCAAACCCTGAAATAGGGAAGACTTTAACTAATAAACTGTACTAATTGGCCCGACCAAAATTTCTAGAAAAAATTAGTAGATAGATATATGAGTCTAGTTTTAGGGAAAATTTACAGAATTGGATTTTGAGTTTCGGAACTCGAGATATGATTTTTAAAGTGACTGTGATGCAGTTAGCCAGTTTATCTGGAAATTTTAAAATGAATTGTATGAGCTGTTTAAGTAATGAATTAAGTCTGTTAACACCTCGTGTTCGACTCCGGTGACGGTCTCGGGTACGGGGCGTTACACCCACACTATTAACACTCGGGTTTATTGTTTATCACACTGCCAACGCTTGAGACAGAAGTTGCTTGAACTTTAGGACTTACATGTTGATTTCCACAATCTCTATTCTGGTATCCCACTGATGCATTCAATCGACTATACAAATCTCGAGATTTTTTTATGAAGAATGATAAGGTTTATTCATCGGTCTTTTTCTCGAATCTCTAGCCTCTAAATTAGCTTTTCTCTTTTCTTGGTTAAAGTCTTCGGCTTTGCAAGCCCGGTAAACTAACACAACAAATTCTTTCAAATTTAAAATTTCGACCAAAAGTTTAATATCCTCATCCAACCCGTCAACAAACCGCTTACACATGATTTCTTCGGTAGAAACATACCCCAGAGAATACTTGCTCAATCGTACAAATTCTTTTTCGTACTCGGTTACAGTCATACGGCCCTGTTTTAGTTCTAAAAACTCTTTATGCTTTTGATCTAAAAACCGTTGACTTATGTATTTCTTCCGAAACTCGGTCTGAAAAAACTCCTAGGTAACCCGCTCTCTAGGTACCACAGATACTAGAGTATTCCACCATTGATATACAGTGTCCCTCAATAGTGATACAGCACATTTTAAACATATAGCCGGTGTGCAAGAAAGCTCATCAAACACTCAAATCATATTTTCAAGCCAAAACTCAGCTCTCTCAGGATCATCGCCAACAGTAGCTCTGAACTCTTCAGTCCCATACTTTTTAATTCTATCAACAGGTGGCTTATTCAATCGTAGAGGCTCCAAACCTTGAGGAGCTACGGGAACCAGCTGAGGAACATGAAGGGGTGGAGGTTGTTGAGCAGTCGGGTTCGTTCGACATATTGTGTGAACCACTCATTCATCATTTGGAAAAAGGCTTCTTTAGCCTCTCCTCCGTGACTACGACACAGGTCCATAATCAGACGGTGCTGTCCCTTGAGTAGGAGACGGCACATTACTTTCAAACTCATCAGCTATAGCTCGATTGGGATCTATTTACTACATGAAAACACATTTTAAAATGCCAAGAGTCATCACACTATCATAATTTATATATAGCATGTATAGCTAGACTCTCACATATGCTACGTTAGTCCTAGAGTTGACTAAATCGTAACTCTTATACCAATAAATGTAACAACCCTCACCCATATTCAACATCGAAATAGGGTTACAGAGTATTACTGAACCTATAAAACAATTCAACATCTACTTAGCATACAATTTCACATTTCATGAAAACATTATTCAAACGCAAGCATAATGTCCCTATAACGAGCCTACGAGGCCCTAAACATGTTTTGGGAGTGGTTCAGGACTAAACCGATAGCTAGAAAAATTTTTACGAAACTTAAAAAAATTTCTGAAAATAGGGGACACACACCCGTGTGGCCCAGCCGTGTGTCTCACATAAACAAAAGACAGACCCGTGTCACAGGTCGTGTGGACATTCGAAATGGGAGCACATGGTCGAGCCTCAGCCCGTGCTCGACCCCGTGTAACTCTCTGACTTGGGTCACACGGCCAACACACATGCCTATGTGGCTAGCCCGTGTGCCCTAAAAATGGCCATACACGTCCGTGTGCTAGGCCGTGTACTGGGTCGTGCCAAAACTATAGGGTATACTGACTTATGCCACACGGCCAAGTCACACGCCCGTGTGTAAGGCCGTGCGGAGCATACTGACTTCTTTTCTAAAACCACACCGGGGGACACACGGCCTATAACATGACCGTGTGTCACACACGGCTAAGACACACGCCCGTGTTTCTACCCGTGTGGAAAAAAAATAGGCTATTTACCAAGCCAATTTGCCACCCTAAAAACATGTACCTCCACCACAATTCAAAGGCACCAACATGATGCATATTCCATACCATTTTCCACCCTAAAATCAATCTCAGATCAAGCATATTCCATACCATTTCACAATCTACCACAATATGCCATCTAATTTTATACGTAATTCACATATACAATTCAACTAACTATACAGTCCCAAATATGTATCTTTTAGCCTAGTTTCACAAACAAAGCAATATCCAAAATTCATTCACAACCATCAACCAACTCATTACACAAGACAAAAACATATATATATACATGTTTCAACCATACCAAAAGAACCTCAAATAAGCCATTACTCAAGGCTATATATATACAAACTAATTCAATTGGAAAAAATCATTACCAAAACATAACTACCATGAAATAAAGACCCTATAAATGTTATATACTTAAAATACCAAATTTCATAGGTACCAATAGATAGGTGGATAGTGTGAAGTGAACTCTGACGATCCCTGAATCTGAGCTAGTTTTGTAATCACTATAAAACCTAGAAAAATAAACAAAGCAAACTTTATAGCTTAGTAAGCTCGTATGAAATAAACTCATTATAACCATAAACACATAATTCAACAATTAATTATAAATGCATGTATTCATATCAATTTCCAAACCTTTCATTTACACATTCACAAAACAACATATTTTCTTCACCATTTTCTCAATTCAAAACTAATATGATTTGTATACATACCTGTACCATCTCGTACCAATTTCATTCCCAAACTCATCATTCATTTACCCATTGAACCATTCGGAATAGAAGTCGGATACTCAGGATTCTTGCACACTAAGTAACTATACCATGGCCCGAAGCCAAATCAAGGTAACTTATATCCAAAGTACAGATATTATGGCCCGAAGCCAAATCAGCCGATATTCATGGCCCGAAGCCAAATCGATTTAACTCAAACCCGAAGTGCTAATATCATGGCCTGAAGTCATCTCAATGTATCTCCTAATGACATGTCACTAGTATCCTAAACTATTACTAAGGTTCAATCGGGATTTCAAATGCCAAATTACCATCGAATCATTGTCGAACTTATCTGAAGTCTCGTATTCACAACTTATACATTATCAAAGCATTTAAAATACACTTATAATGAGATTTATCACATACAAACTTACCTCGTATGTGAAAATGACGGAATAAGTTGATTAGTCGATAACTTTAGTTTTGCCCGGATCTATATCCGAATTTCGTTTTTCTTGATCTAAATATATTCAGAATTAACTCATTTAATAATCTCTCTATTCAATTCAATCCAAAATACCAAAATACTCATTTAAGCATATTTACACATTTGCCCCTATTGTTTCACCACTTTTACAATTTAGTCATTATTCCATAAAATTACAAATTATGAAATTCAAAATAGACCGATGGTAGCTATAATACTATTATGCCCCTAGTAGCCTATTTTTTCATTTATTTCACATTTTAACCACAAAGCTTCAACATTTTTCAATTTAATCACTATTTTGCATTTTTCACTAAAAATCACTTAACAAAACTTGTATATCTATTAGCAAACATTCATAATCTATCAAGAAACATCAAAACACATGCTTATTCATCAATGGAAACATTCAAAATCTTTAACAATTTTGCAAAATAGTCCCTGGGCTAGCTAGACCTAACTGCAACGATCTCAAAAACGTAAAAATCATTAAAAATGGGACAAACATCATACCTTAATTGATGGAAAAGTGGTTGCAAAAATTTTAGCATAAAATGGTTAGGTTTTCTTCTTCAATTGGTTAGAATAAGAAATAAAAGATGAACTTTTGTTTTGGTTTTAATTTAATTAAACATTAATAATCAATTTACAAATTTAACCTTTAAAATACATAATATTTACACCATATACCAAGCCACTATTATCCATTAACTCTGAAATGGGTTAATTACCACTTAATGAACTTAACTTTAAGGTTCTATAGCTATTAAACACCTTTAGCTAATAGAACACAAATTTTACTGTTTACGCGATTTAGTCATTTTCATCAAATTAACTAAATCAAACGATACAATTTCTAAACGAAACTTTCACAAAATCATTAAATCATGTTGTAAACATTAAAATAATAATAATATAAAATATTTTGAATTTAAATTTGTGGTCCTGAAACGACTGTTCTGATTTGACTAAAAACGGGCTGTTACACACCTCCTTTCCCTTGGACCCTACTTGATGCACAATTCGCATTCACTTCTTCGATTTTTCTCTTAAAAGAAAAACTGTGGAAAATATTTTTTTTTGTTTTTATGATTGATTGATTCTTACAAATGAATGTGAATATTATAAAATTGCCATAACATACCATGCATATATTGGAAGCATGTCATTTAGATTAGGTAAGAATGCCACTAGGACTATTGTATGATCGTTCTTGAAATTTGGGATAAAAAACCTTGTATGTTTTTAAAATATTGAGTGGGAAAAGGTCCTTGAACAAGACCTATGGCCCTTATTGATGGTCTCTAAGTAATAGCATGATAAAGTTTCGAGTCGGTTCCTGCCCTAGCCGCACCCCAACGTAAACTTTGTAATGTGGGTTCACTAGATGGGATTTCCTTGTAAGGACAACTAGTCATGATGACTTTCAGAAATATTGTCCCAAGATGACTCAAAAATGAAAGCATGTTCGTGATGGGTGTTGAGTCAATGGTTGCACACTCAAGTTCATCCCTTATTAAATAGTTTCCCAATAAATGATATTTAAGCTAGAGATGATGGTCAAACATTAAATGGTTATTTGATCGTGTGGAATCCTGAGAATTAAGATTCATGAACTAATTAGATGTAATCCATGTTCTTGCTAGTTAATTATCGGACCTCAAGGCAACATGGTTGATGGGTTTGAGAATGATTGTAGCAATGAAATTTTTTTCCTAGGTTTTAATACAAGATGCATGCATCATACTGCATTCTTGATATATTGCTAAAATGAAAATTATTTGCTTAATACAAAGATAGTAATTAGTGAAATCTTTTTTTTTAGTTGAAATATGTCTCATACTCCTCTTATTAGCATTCTTAATGAGAATAAATTAAATAAGGATAACTTTCAAAAATGAAAATAGAACTTGCTGATAGTTCTCAACAGTGAGAAACACAAATTCGTTCTTGACGAAACATGCCCCCTGAAGCTCAGCCCAAAGCGAGAAATTGCTGGAGAGATTTTTACTCGATTACTCGATGTTATATGTTAGCAAGCATGAATAGTGTGTTGCAAAAGCAATACGAGAGTTTTCGTACTGCCAAAGAGATCATGAAAATTTTGGAGGATTTGCTCGGAGGCCAAGTCATATTGGCTCGACAATCTGCTATTACAAATTTGATGAATTTTCAACAAAAAACTAGGACTCCAGTCAAAGAACATATGCTTAAGCTTATGGGATTCTTTACGAAAGTAGAGGACAATAGGGTTGAACTAGACGCGAGCACTCAAATTGAAATAGAGTTCAAATGCTTAACCAATAAGTTTGTTAGTTTTAGGGTTGCTTACGACTTGGAGAACAAGGCGCTTACCTTGACTCAGCTCATGAAGTAATTACAATCCTATGAGTTGATGTTGAATGGTGGTAAGCTGGTTCAGGAGAAACCTGAGGCAAATTTAGTTGTGGGTCCCTTATCCTCTAAGGGGAACCAAAAAGCTAAGGGAAAGAAGAAACTAACGAAGTCTTCGATTTTACCTCGTGTGGATAGGAAGAAGGCTAAGAAGTCAAAAGATCCTTAAAGGATCAAATGTTTCTTCTACAACAGAAATGGGCATTTGAAATCAAACTGTAAGGAGTATTTGGATTACTTAGCCGAAAAGGGCAAAGGTTTGGAACTCTTTGTGGTTTAATCTTGCTTAGTGGAAGAATCAATTGACAACTAGGTTATTGATTCTAAAGCCACTAACCATGTGTGTGTTTCTTTATAGGGGTTCAGTGAAACGAGAAGTTTGCATGACAGGAGCTCTTATTGTAGACTGAAGATGGGAGCTATGTTTCAGTCGAAGCAGTGGGAGAAGTTATTTTACACTTTGATAATTTTAAGAAGATTGTTTTAAAGAATATGCTTTATGTATCTCACTTAAGAAGAATTTAATTTCCGTAGCATGTTTATTTTATAATGATTATACCGTGACATTCAATAAAGGGATTGTTATTCATAGAAGTCAATTTTTACTCTGTAATGGATGGATGGAAAACAATCTCTACTTTATCAAACCAAATAACTACTCGATGCTTCAAACTAAAATAGTGAATAAAAAGCTTAAAACTTCTCACTCTAATTAGGGGTACCTATGGCATTTAAGACTTGGTCTTATTAACCAAGAAAGAATCACTAGACTCGTGAAAGATGCTCCATTAAGTATGCTTAAAGAAGTTAGTCTTCCACAATGTGAATCTTGCTTGGAAGGTAAAATGACTATAAGGTCTTTTAATGCGAAAGGTACAAGGGCCAACCAACCTTTAGAACTTGTACACACTAATGTATGTGGTCCCAGGAGCATTAGTGCCCAAGAAGTTATGATTATTACGTCCCCATGAGCATTAGTGCCCAAGAAGTTATGATTATTACGTCACTTTTATTGACAACTATTCTCGATATGGATATGTGTATCTAATGCACTGCAAAAGTGAAACCTTTGATAAATTTTGAGAGTTTCGTAAGGAAGTGGAAAAACAATTAGCTTTATCCATAAAGAATCTTTGGTCTGACCGAGGTAGGCAATATTTGTCCGATGAGTTCTTAGGATACCTCATAGAGGATGAGATTTTATCCAAATTGACTGCGCCATGCACTCCACAGTAGAATGGCATAGCTAAGAGAAGGAATAGAACCTTGCTTGACATGGTTCATTCAATGTTAAGTTATTCATGACTTTGTACTTCCTTCTAGGGATTATGCGATACAAACGGATTGCTATATTCTAAATGATGTGCCAGCCAAGTCTTCTTGTAAGAAACCTTATGAATTGTGGCATGGAAAGAAACCTGCTCTAAATCACTTTAGAATAAGGGGTTGTCCAGCACACATTCTGGATAATGATGCAAAAAAGTTGGATGTACAGATAGAATTGTGCATGTTTGTAGGATATCTAAAAAGAACAAATGGAGGATTATTCTATAATCCAAAAGATTATACAATTAAATTTTCTACTCATGCTACTTTCCTCGAGAAAAGCTACACGGATAACTTTAAGCCTCGAAGTAAAGAGGTACTCGAGGAACTTTTGAGAGTGGTTGAACAATCACCAAGTTTAATTGTCAAGAAAGTTGTAGAAAAACCTGAAAATTATCAATAACCTAGGGAATATGTCATAGTGGCAGAGTTTTTAAGTATGATGGTAGTATTTATAATATGGAATGTAATAGCCAAAAATTGGGTCTAGTTGGAACAGAGGTTTCGGGACCACAAAATCTGAGATAGAAATAATTATTTTATGATTATTTTGAGGTCTATGATATGATTGCATGATTGTGTGAAAATTTTGTGAAGAAATTCTATGCATAAAGTGCTCGATTTAAAGTTAGGGACTAAATTGAATAAGTTGCAAAACTTGCATTCTAGAAGTTTCTAGTATGAAATTGCTTTGAAATATTAATTAGGAGGTCTTAAATAGAAATTTGACCAATTTCTAAGTGATGGACAAAAATTGGACATAGATGGAATTTTTGAAAGTTTAGTAAGGAAGGGCATTTTGGTCATTTGGTAATTAAAAGAAATAAAAAGGGAAAATAAAGCCAAAATTGACTCATCTTTCTCATGGAGGCCGAAATTAGCATGGGGGAAGCCATGGCTAGGGTTTTCAAGCTTTCCAAGCTCAATAGTAAGTCTGTTCTAACCCTTTTTTTTCAAGTTCTTTACGTTTTTGGAATCCCGGTAATTTGATTAAGCTTATTCTAGCAATAATTTAAGCTAGGGTTCATATTTGGAAAAATACCCATAGGTGAAATGTGTTTATTTTGGTGTTTTATGATATAATATGAGGTTTTAAATTATATTAGACAACTTGTGCTACTCAGTTTTGAGTGAAAACGAGTAAAATGGCTTAATCGGTAAAAATACCTAATAGTCATAAGTATATGCTAGAGTGAGAATTTGATGTTTCCATAGAAGGGAAAAGTGATAAGCATGTCATAAAACATAAGAATAAGGGATGAAGTTTAATTCCCGAGCCTAGGGGCAAAAGTGTAAATATGAAAAAATTTAGAGGCAAAATTGTAATTTTTCCAAAGTTTGAGTTAATGACTGTTTTGAATAGTACATTGATTAAATAAGTAAAATATGATGTTTTAGATCCCGAAAAACGAGATTTGAACCTAGAATGAGAGAAAAATCAAAAATTGGGAAAGTTGGAAAAATGGCCGTTTTAGTATTGAGGTAAGTTCATATGTATAATAAGCATTAATTTATAAATGTTTCAATGTAAAATTGATATATTCATTATGATTTCCGAGGTGTTGAAAGTATGTAAGTTGGTATGATAATAATACAGCAATAATGTTGTAATTTATATTTGAAAGTTAAATTTAGTGAATTAATTGAATTATATTAAATTAAATGATTATGGTGCCAAGTTTATGAATTGATTTAAAAATATGTCTATGGTACATGAAGTGCATTGAATTATCATACATAAATGTGATTTCTATGATTATGGATATTATGGGAAATTGTAAGTTCATATGATTTTTAATAAGGCAATGTGTAATTTAATGTTATTGCCTTGATATTAAATGAGATGTAAGTTTATATGTAAGTAATACATCAATATTACTTGTATTATGATATTTTATAATAATATTGGAAATATGTTTGTGGATAATTACTTGATTGGTGAAATTGTTGGAAAAGAGAGAGAAATCCCAGTTGAACCTTCGGAAAGATTGGATGATACAGATAGTATGTAGCTAGGTCACATGTATGGTGCTGAGTGCACATCATGTGTACAAGAGAGCTACAAGATATTATGATGTAGCTAGGTCGCATGGGTGATACTATGTGTACACCATGTAGACAAGAGAGCTATGGGATATATGTAGCTAGGTCGCATGCGTGGTTCCAGGTGAAGGACACCATGTAGACAAGAGAGCTACGAGATAAATTGGCTAGGTCATATGGGTGGTACTGAGTGTTCACCATGTGTACAAGAGAGCCAAACTATATGATGGGTGGAGCTATGTGCTGAAACCACCAAGTATCGAGGATTGATCCGAAGTGTTCAACGGGAGACTCTCTATATATTGCTTTGTGAGTTTTGTGATGAATAAGTGCAGGAACTTGGTTATGTGAATGATGCGTAAATTAAGTGACCAGGATGTGGTAAGGTTATAAACAAGTAAGTTATACATGAGGATAATTTTATGGTGACCTTGTGATCATGGGCCTATACTTGTGATGTATGAAATGTGGTGAAAATGATTTGTGATATGTATGTTAAAATGAGGTTAATACAAAGAAAGTGTGAAAGAGTGAATTAGCAATAAAACTGTTTTGGATAGTAGTAGTGACGTGATTTTGAAAAATTACAAAAAATATTATAAATTGAATCAGAGACTGAATGAGATATCAAATTAAATCTTAATGAGTCTATTTTCATATAAAAGAAACAGAGAAAGAAAAGGAGCTCTATATTTTGATATATTTCTGTTTTTGTGAGACTGGTTCAGAATGATTACGTGATCCCCTGCTCTGACTTTGGAAAATCACAAAATTTTGGATAAAAATAATTAGAGGCTTAAACTTATATTTTTAAAATCCCTAATGAGTATATTTTCAAGATAAATCAAAAAATACATTATTCGAGTTCTGTACTGTGAGATAATTAATTTTTAGTGAAGAGAGGTCAGAACTGTCAGAAAATGAAACAGGGTAAATTTTAATGAATAAACTGTACTAATTGGTTAAACCAAAAATTATGAAAATTTTATGATGGAAATATATGTGAGTCTAGTTTTAGAGGAAATTTACAGATCTTAATTTGGATCTCTGTATCTCTAATTATAAATAAGTAAGTGACTATGACTCGTGTGGATAGCTTGATGTAAACATTTATTAGTAAATTGTGAAATCGTACTTACAAGAATGCTATATACATTAAGGATGTGGAATGGAGAGGAGGAAGAGGAAAATAAATATATGTGGAATACATGGAAACTATTGTATATGAAATATTGATATAATGAAATAAATTATATGTGTTTATAAGAAAACAGAAAGAGAATGATATGTATCATGACATGTATATATAAATGACTAGTCTCAATGTAATGCTTGTTGGGTATGGAGTTGAATTGAAATGTTTCAGGCAAACATGTTATTTTGCGTATCTGAATTGTGGTATTTTATAAATATATGATCTAGTTTTAAATATGAATGCTTGATGATTAAGCCGAAGATATTTTGTAAGATGATAATCTTGGTATAAATGTATAAGTGGTACTATAATAAACAAGGTAAAATGAGTATGAGAGACACATGTATGATGACATACAAATGCTATGTTTGTGGTTTAATTGAGAATATTTAATCATTAAATGAATACCATGTTATATGATTTTGATTTTGTATAAGTGTGTAAGAGATTAAGGTTGACCAAAGCTTGGAAAATAGCCTAGGTATATTCCACACAAGCAGAGACACGACCATGTGTCTCAGCCGTGTATGGAACACGACTTTGGGACACGGGCGTGTGGAGCCTTAAAGCATGAAATTTCCAAGATTTCGTAAGTTCTCGATTTAGTCTCGAACCCTTTCTAAAGTATGTTTTGGGCTTCGTAGACTCAAATAAAAGACTATCTGTAAGTGAATGAATGTTTTGAAATATGAATGAAATTTTATGGCCCGTATTTTAGTTTAATGTTTGTATGTTTGTCCGGTAACGCCTCGTACCTTATCCCGGCCTCGAGTACGGGTAAGGGGTGTTACATGGAAGCCAATCATAAGGATGATGATCCACTCACTTACGAGGAGGCCATGTAGAATACTAATTTTGAGCTCTAGAAACAGGCTATGGATGCCAAGATGGATTCTATGAAATCCAATACGGTGTGGGAACTTGAAAACTTATCGATTGGGATTAAACCTATAAGGTGTAAGTGGATATACAAGAAGAAGAGAAATGCAGAAGGGAAAGTGGAAACACACAAAGCTAGACTTGTAGAAAAGGCTACACATAGAAAAAAGGCATCGATTACGATGAGACCTTTTCTCTGGTAGCATGCTCAAGTTTATCCACATACTCTTATCCATTGTCGCTGCTCTTGATTATAAGATCTGGAAAATGGATGCCAAGACAGCATTCTTGAATGGCTATCTTGATGATACCATTTACATGGCTCAACCCACTGGCTTTGTTGTCAAAGGAAAGGAGTAGAAAGTTTACAAACTGTTAAGATCCATTTATAGACTTAAGAAGGCGTCCCACTCATGGAATAAAAGATTTGATCAAATGATCAAAGCTTTTGGATTTGATCAAAACACTAATGAACATTGTGTTTATAAGCGTATAAAGGACAAAAAGGTGGTCTTCCTATTTTTGTATGTCGATGATATTCTACTTATCGGAAACAATGTAGAAGAATTGTCATCGATTAAATTGTGGTTAGCTCAATAGTTTAGCATGAAGGACTTGGGTGAAACTAGTTATATTCTTGGAATTTGAATCCTTAGGGATTGAAAGAATAAAACGATAGCTCTATCTCAAGCTTCATACATTGATAAGGTACTGGAATGTTTTGCAATGACCAATGCAAAGCCAGGCGTTCAACCGACTGAATCAGGTTTTCATCTTTCTTTAAATGATTGTCCTAAGATAGCGGAAGAAAAAAAGCATATGAGTAAGGCTCCATATGCTTTAGCAGTTGGAAGACTTATGTATGCAATGTTTTGCACACATCCACATATATGTTTCGTAGTAGGAATGGCTAATCGATATCAGGCGAATCAAGGTCTCAAGCATTGGCAAGTTGTAAAGCATATATTAAGGTATCTTAAAAGAACCAGGGATTATATGCTTGTGTATTCTGGGGAGGACTGTACTCCGATTGGATACATAGATTCAGACTTCCAAACCTATAAAGATTTGAGGAAATTGATGTCGAGAAATGTATTTGTTCTAGGCCATAGAGCCATAATATAGAGAAACTGTAAAACAAATTTACACTGTTGACTCTACTATTGAGGCTGAGTATATGGTTGCTTTTGAGGCAACAAAAGAAGCAATATGGCTTCAAAAGTTCTTAACCAAACTTGAAGTTATTCCTGGTATAGAAAAAGTTATAACACTTATTGGGATAACAGTGCAACAATAGCAAATGCCAATGACATAAAAAGTCACAAGAGGACGAAACATATTGATCGAAAATATCACTTGATACGATAGGCAGTAGCCGATGGAATTGTAGATATGATGAAAGTAGCTTCTGAAAATAACCTTGCGGATCCATTTACTAAGATTCTTGTAACTAGGAGTTTTAACAAACACGTAGAGGATATGGAAATGCGAAACATGACACATTTACTTCACTAAGGCAAGTGGGAGAATGTTGGGAAATGTGCCCATATTGTAGTAAACATGTAACTGTTTTCTATTTATTTGAACGATGAATAAATAAATAAATAAAGTTAATTTCACATTTCACTACTATGTCTTTTGTATTTATGTCTTTTATATTTTGCATGCACAGCGAAATTGTGACAAGCAAATATTAGCTCATTGATTGTCTAAAGTTCAAACTGAAGATAAGTGGTATTGCAAAGAATGTTTACATTGTGAGAAAGACAACTTACTTCAGTAAATAATCTAAATGAGTCTGTAATCCCATAAAAGAATCAAAGTGAGCATTTGGTTCAAATACTGAGAAGGATAATTATGTCGTCAACAATTTCAATTAGGGAGATGGCTAGTCTTGGCTATCGGAGAAGTTTACTCGACAAGTAGAAACATAGATGTATTCATAGGTAGAATGATACATTGGACTAGACCCAAGATGAATTAATTCTGAATCTGCTTGTGAATTAAATCACTTGTGACATTCATGGTGTAACGGCCCGATTTAGACCCTATTTAGAACGGTGGTTTCAAAACCGTAAATCTGAGTCAGAAAAATATTTAAAAATTATTTACTATGTTTATTATTTGTGAATTTATGTGTGTGAAAATTTCATTTGAAAATTTTATCGTTTGAGCGCCCGATTAATAAAAGGGCTTATCGCGTAAAATGAAAATTTGGTAGTTAAATGTGAAAGTGCCTAATTGTTATTGTCTTTATAATATGAAGTATTTATGTTGCAATTAGACCATAATTATAAATGATGGATAGTTAAGGACATGAATATAATATTTGTATAATTATTTCGTTAAGGATATATTAGTAATTAAAGTAATAATATATAATAAATAAAACATAAAATTTAAAAGCCATGCATTCATCTTTTTAAAAGGGCCGAATGTTGTGAGAAAAGAAAAAAAATAAAGCTTTAAAGTTTCGGTCATATGCATGCTTGATTAAGGTATGTAATTAGTTCATTTTTTGATAATTTTTACGTTTTTGAGATCGTTGTAGTGAAATGTACAAACCCCATGCTTTGATTTTTGATATTGATGAATATTTTGAGTTATGTCATTGATGAATAATCGAGTTTTGTGATGTTAGTTGATGAATTATGAAAGATATGTTTTGGATTAATATGTTTTGTATTGGAATTTTTGATGAATTTGAGTAATTAGGGCTAAATTGTAAAAATAATAATTTGAGGGACTAAAATGTGGAATAAATGAAATGTATGGACTTGTATGAGCATAAGGAAGATTTGGCCTAAGCATGGTGTACTCAAATTTTGCATGTTTTTGTGCAATTTGGACTAAATTGTAAAAAGTGTGAAATGTTAGGGGCAAAATGATAATTTGCCCATTTATGTGTTTTTGAACTAAATTGAATGAAATTATGTTTGAATGAGTTTAATTTGAATATGTTTAGATCAAGAACCAAAGAAATCGGACTTGGATCGAGGGAAAACAAAATATAATTGAATAATCGTTTTATTCCGTCCGTCGATATTCGAGGTAAGTTTATAAGCAAATAGATGTTGTTAAATTTTAATATATGTGATCTATAAATAATTGTAATGATTATTAGTAAATTATGAATCGGCATTGAGAAATGAAAAATGTGATTGTGGTATGATTTGTGAGTTATATGATCTTATAACTCGGTTTTATAATGGTATATTTGGTTATGTAATAAATTAGTTAGGTTGGGTTATAAGGATTTGATGATGTATATTACAAATGTTGTATTAAAGATTTATAAATTAGCCAAATGTTTATTTATAAGTTATTTGTATTAAATATGAGATATTTTTAGCTTGAATTATGGTAAATGAAATGGTACATTTTTGAGTTGGCTAATATTCTAGTAAAAATGATTTATGTTTGATGATTAAGCAATGTATAAGTTGGCCTTTAGAGAATCATTAAGAAGACACAATGTTGACAATGAGATCCAATAGTATTGTATTGAGTGAACGAATTTAACTCAAAGGAATCAAGGATATCATGTAAGGGTACCACACACATGACGAGGTCATTGGAAAAAGCTGTTGGATGAATTACTTCCGTAAAGAGTATACAATAAGGGGTTTTCAATCATGATACTTCTTGTGGATTGACTCCATGATTAAGTAATTGCGAATTATCGAAGCGATGCTTCTGGACATAATTGCAATCACTAGAGCCTAATTGTATATGCCCGATTGGTCCCTCCGCTAGCTCAACAAAAGCTCGACCGGATTGTATTTGAATCAGAAGAAAATTCTACGACTTTGGAAATTATTTAATTGAGTCAATTCATTCGATCTGGAATTTAATTAAGTGATCGTGAGATTCGTTCAACTAGATTTTTTTATTAAAGAATTTCCTAGAAAAATTAATTTGAAAAATCTAAGTGATTTTTGGAAACATTAATTTTGATCAAGTAAAATTAAAATTAATATGATATTTTTGGGAACTATGTTTCAAGTTAAACAATTGGCCCAATGGATAATTGAACTTGAAAATTGGACTTGAGATCGTAAATTGGGCCCAGAAGCCCAAAACTGAGACCAATACCCAAAAATTGGTCGAACCGAGCCCGGTATGTGAAATCGGGCCAACAGTCCAACCGATGGCTAGACCGAACCAATCAAGTCGTCATTAACCCAGACCAAACCGACTCGAGGTGCCATAAAGGTGTCACACTTGTATCACTAGACACGATAGTGTTGGTGGCTGCGACAGTAGCGTCCCAATGGCCAGCGGCGATTGGTCATCGGTGGTTGAGCAGTGGAAGAGTTACATTCCTACTGGAATTCTACTAGAGAATTTGATTTTAAATTAATTATTCTAAAAATAATATTATTTTAATAGTTTAATATTAAATTAAATTTAATACTTATCTTAATAGTATTTTAATAATTTAATATTAAAGTGATTATCTTAATATTAAATTTAATTTAATGTTTATCTTGTAGATAAACATTCTACTATTTTAATAAGATTTAATATTAAATTTAATCTAATATTTTCTTAATAAATATTATATTAATTTAATATTAAAGTGATTAAGTTTAATTATAGTTAACTTTCTAAACTCTCCCTATATAAAAAGAGCCTTGTGTTATTATTCATACATACTTGAATTCAAGAGAAGGTTGTAGAGAGAAAATTCTTTGAAGAGATTATTCTAGAAAATTTCTAGAAATATTTTTCTGATTTATAACTTGACCTAAAAGTTTAGAGAAATTGCAAAATTACACTACATGAAATTTTTGTGAAAAATTTTCTGATTCGAAGCAAACCCACATTGGAACAGACGTGAGCTTGAGGATAGCTGATAAGCCATAGAAGTAATATGTTTTCAATCCCATTCTTGATGCGTTTTTGGATGATTTATTATGTAAATTAGTTAATTTGATGTTCCTGATCCTTTAAATTCATGTTTCTATACTTAGGTGAGCATAAGGAAGTGAAAGGAGTGAAAAACGAGTCAAATCCAGACAAAAAGAGTTGTTTTCAGGATCCACACGGACTGGGCACACGCCCGTGTGACCCACACGGGCTAGCTACACGCCCATGTGCCAGCCGGTGTCGATTTAGAATATTGCTTCCCTTTTACGCTGAAAAACCCAATTTTTAGGGTTTCTGAGCATTCTAAAGTTTATAAATACATATTAAAAGAAGACCTAAGGGAGCACGCAGAGGAGAATGAAGAAATTACTCGAAGAACGCCATCGGATTCAACTCAGAAGCAGATCTCCTTCAAGATTGAAGATCTCCATTTAATTTCCTTAGAAGTTTTATTGAGTTTCTTTATGTCTTGATGTTATTCTAACTTTGAGATGTTTCCATTCCAGATTATAAACTAAATTCTCTAGATACCTAGGGAAGATGAAACCTATGATAAATCTTATTATTTAATTTCTGAATTACATGATAAATATATTATTCTTGTTCTCAATTATGTATGCTTAATTCGTGTTTTACTATTTTCAAGATATTGATTCATGTTAAATGTGCTTATTTCAGTGGAGCAAAAGTCTCTGTTTAAGAGTAGATCTAGCATAATTGAGTGGAGTTGCATGCAATCTTAGAAATAAGACGACATAAATATACCGGATTAGAGTCAAATCTAATAGCGAGTCCATAGATCGAGTTAATGCCACAATAAGGGTTTTAATTAGAAAGATATTTCAATTAATCAACCTAGAGTCAGTTGTTCTTACTCTCGAAAGGGATATTAACATAATTTAGGGATTTCTATGGATCAAGGCACAAGTGAATACGTCTTTTAATTCAGATTCAAAATAATAGGCGAATTCTAGGTGGATTCTTTCCTAGGTATTGTCTATCTCATTGGTTATATTTGTTTATTTTCCCAATTCATTCTCTGCTGTGTTCTTAGTTTAGTTAATTTTAGATTAAAATCAATCTCATTAATTTGTCTGCTAAATAATAGAAAAACAGTAATTACTAGTACTTTTAGTCCTCGTGGATATGATATTCCCTACTCATCATAACTATACTATTGTTCGATAGGTGCGCTTGCCTTTGTCGTAATTATAATTAGTTTAGTGACCATCAATAGAGGAGAAGACTACTCGGTCAAAACACTCATCCTAGACCAATCAAAAAGGTATAATTTTGATTAAGTGTTTATTACTTAAGATATCACAACCAAGATATTGTTTTGGAAAAATCTTTAAAACTCTAGTTTTTCCCTAAATTTATTTTTTACTGCGTTTTCCAAACCCCTTTTTTTCAACCATCACTGTCTAGCTGACACGATCGAGACATGATATACACAGTCGCGGCGTCATGAATCAAAATCGCTTGCAACTCTGAACCTACTAAGTTCCCCAAGACATTTCACACTCAAACACATCCAAGTGAGGCTATTAATTACCATAAACATTCATACCATGAATTTTTAAGTGTTATGCTTCAAAATAATACAAGTTCAAAAATAAGATGAATCTGACATACATGCATACACAAATGACCCTTTAGTACATGCCACTAGAAACCACAAATACAAATACAATGATTTCATACTCACTTAATCTCGCTATGGTGTATGATGATGATCCACGAAGTGAACTAAGCTTTTAAAAGCAAAACATACCTATACGGAAAGACAACGACGCATTAAGTATGAAGTCTAGTAAGTTCAATGGTAAAACATAATACTTACCTTGGATTACCCCTTGATTTGCCATTAAGTAAAATTTAGCATGTAAGTAACATATTAGCACAACAAGACAGGTAAATAGTATTAAATGAATTAAGTTTCTATGTTACCTAGCATAGCTTGAACATGTATCTCAATCAATTAATATTATACAAGTATACAAAGTATAAGTTGTAGCATTTCCACTCTTGATTTATTGTTTTTCGTCCTAACAACTTTTCATAGAATTATTTGATCATGGCCCTTAGTGCACTTAGCAACAGTATATGTAAAGATACATGAGATTACCAACCAAACACCCTAAATTTTACACCGAAAGCATGTCTATGAACACTCTATAATTGGATCCAACTTCAAATAAATGTTTTGCCATGAGTTAAATTTGTCACAATCTTCTAATCACAGCATCTAATCCCCTATTGACATGTGAATTATATCTCAACTATTTAACAAATCACAAAGCATTTTATTAAAACTCACTTCATTTACCAAATACCCAAATAAAGCTACAATATAATCCATGTTTAAGGCAAATCAAGAATATGCTAGAAACCACCCTAACTCAAATTTCTTTAACATTAATTTTACTCATGGCATTTGTTAACGTAAAATAATGTTAATATACATTTATTTAATTAAGAGCACATTATTATTTAACTAAGAAATTATTGAATTTTATCAAAGAAATTACCTATAAAATAATCAAAATAAATGGAAGAATCTACTCTTAGCCTTCACTCTGCAACTTTTCTCTCACTTTGCTTGTAGTTCCTCTCTCCACTTCTTTCTCTTCAATAAATATCATAAATGTTCACATTAATGACAACAACCACAAATGGCCATTTTAATGCTCAACTAAAAACATTAAATAGAAGTGAGAAATATTCATGATTGATAAAGAATGAAACATGCTTTTACCTTTTTGTAGCTAAATTTTCTCCCCCTAAACAACAAAATCCTAGGTGGGGTTAATGAAGAAGATGATAGAAACAGTGAAGAAGGAAGGTCAAATATAACTTAGGTAAGGTATTTTTGTAAGAAATTAAAGATAAAATGGTGAAATATTTAGGAAATTTTGGGAAGGAAATGTCAAGAATGGAGAACAAGTTTCTTTCCCTTGCTTTCTTGACATGGCCAACTAAAGGAATAAAAATGATGGGTTCTTTTTCATTTCTATCATGTTTAAAATATCACCAATGGTCAAAGAGTTAAAAGACTAGTCAATGTGTAGCTAAGATTAAATAAAGCAAACATGAGACAGTTTGAAAAGTCAAAACACTACCTTGTCGGTTCACTCTTACATAATTTAATACTTAATCACATACATGTTTTAAAATACCAAAATATGTTTGATGATAAATTTATCATTTTACCACTTTCTTAATTTAATTTGATGAAACCAAAAATTTAGAAAATAACTTAAAACACTAATGGCTTTTTCATATTTTAATTATGAATAAATTCAATAAAAATCAATTTTTTTTATTGAATCTATGATCGGATAATCTAAAATAATCTTGTACGAAAGATCAAAAAATTTTAAGTTGTTACAGCTCCTTTTATTAAAAGTTAAATTACTTAATTATTAATAAAAAGTAATGGTTATTCAAATAATACCTAATATAATTGTGTTCATTGTTAATAAATGTAATTATCCAATTTGATATCTATTGGATAGTTATATTTTTATAAAAAGATATAAAAACTCATATAAATAGAAAAAAATGTTCATTTATAAAATACACAACAGTTTTATATAATTTTTCTATAAATAATTTTTTAAATCATAAAAATATGTTAATCTAGTTATTTTTTACAAATGAATACTATCTTCGGGACGTTGCATGTATGCGTGACGAGAGATGAGTGCAAGGGAGAAGTTAGGAGACTAATTGAATTATAAATTTTTCGTCTAATTTTATCATTTCGGTGGTAATAAAATTAGCACTGATAAAACTTTACTAGTAAGGAGACTAGAAACTAATAAAAAGTTGTATGATTAATTTCAAAGAAATAGCAAATCAATTTTATGGTTATTTAAAAAGAGTAGTTTGCTCTGAATATAATGTTTTTATTTATTTTTAGATTTATTATATAATGTTTAAAAGAGAAGATAAAAATGTTCAACATTCAAGTTTTATGTTAATTGATAAAATAAAGTACCACTACGCCCGTTGAGCTTCCGGATATCAGAAGTGTTCATTTATCCATCAAAAAACACTGACCAATTTACCCTTTAAAAGAACCCACCAACCCAAGTTCCACAATTCACATGGGCGTGGGTCAAATGTTCTTGGATGCACAAAACCCAGAAACAAATACTCAGACGAAAAGTTGAAGATATCAAATAAGAGCAAATTTTATTAAAAGATTGAAGCCCAAACAAAATGAAAACTAGAAGCTGTTGCAAGAGACTTGCAAAATCTAAATAATAAATTCCTAAAAATCCTCTTTAACCACCGAAACCATATAGTGTCCTGCCCTGCCTTTTGAGAGCATAAACAACATCCATGGCCGTAACAGTCTTGCGCCTAGCGTGCTCCGTATAGGTAACGGCATCACGAATCACATTTTCCAGAAAGATTTTGAGCACACCTCGCGTCTCCTCGTAGATCAAACCACTGATTCTCTTCACGCCACCTCTACGAGCCAACCTCCGGATTGCCGGCTTCGTAATGCCTTGAATGTTATCCCGGAGAACTTTCCGGTGCCTCTTCGCTCCACCTTTTCCCAAACCCTTGCCTCCCTTTCCACGTCCCGACATTTTTTTGGTTGAGAGAGATTTAAGGGATTAAAATGCCTGTAAAGTGAAGATCCTATTTTTCGAGTTTTTAACTTGTTTGAAGCGGGGGGATGTGAAGGGGTTTAAATACGAAGGCTCTTTCTCGGGGTTAGCAATGACAAAGAATTATATAGACCGTTTGATGGAATGTTATCGACGGTAAATATTTGTGATCCGTGCGTTTTGACTTGTTGGTTGAAGATGAAGAAGATGCAAAAGCATATCCGTTAGATTTATGTTTTATTAGAGTAATCCGTGTCTGTGTATTAATGTAGTTGGTCAAGTGTAATATACCCGGATTGATGAGGTGGATTATTGACATAAATTCCTCCGCCTGAAATTTCATTTTTCTGTTTTCCCACCTTTGCTTTTTTTTTTTTTAGCTTAATAGTATTATAAGCACTGAACAATTTCAAAAAATTCAATTAAATCCCTCTAAACCTTTTAGCTCCAATTTAGCCTTGAACTTATAAAACTAACTAAATCAGCCATTTGGCTAACATTCATCATTAGTTTTTAAGGAATAGTTGGTGTGACCATTAATGGCTACTAAATTGACCCATGATTACTGATATGGTAGTGACACATCAGCAACAATTTTTCTTTTTAATTTTAAGTTTAGAATGAACTTGGACTAATTCTTCTTGATTCTTTCATCTTTCTTTTCTCTAAAACTTTGGTATATTACTAAAATTACATTAGAGGAAATTTTGTCTAAAAGATTGAATTTTAAGTAAGACTATTTGTGACCCTCCAATTTTTCTTGGAAATTGAACCTAGTGTGGTTTTTCCAGCCAAATTTTCTGACCGACTTTAAAGCTTTATTTTTTTTATCTTATTTCACGATTCTTTTTGAGAAGAGCAATACCAAACGTGTTCGATCTTCTTTATTAGGATGTACGAATATTAAAGTACTATGTTAACCTTGAGGGGTGACATCCACTATACGATTACATCGATCAAGGTGAACTTGCTTCTAAGGCAATGTTCTTCCATGACACAATTATTATTTCATTTATTTACACGTGTTTTATTTGTTCAGTCGGTGCTAACGAGTTTGTTTTGTAGTAGTAATTTTTCGAACAATTTAGAAGCAAATTTATATTACTATTAGACATGTTTGTCATAATGAACAAATATATTGTCACAATGAACAAATATATTCTTGATCTCTCCAAGCTTGAGCCTCTCAACCAAACCAACTACCAATGCTCTGATTGCCAGTATGAGAACAAACCACAAGCACATCTAGTTGAAAATTCAGATTACATAATAACCGTGATGGTTTCCAAAGTGAACCTAGTCGAGAATAATGCTTAATGGATGTAGACACAGGCACTTCAAAACACTTATGTGCCAACAGAGAAATGTTTACCGAAATTGAAAGTGTAGCTGAAGGTGAACAAGCCTACATGGATAATTCTATCAGTTCAGAAGTACTCGGTAAAGGAAATATCTTACTTATACTTACTTTTGGCAAAACATTAGCATTAAATAATGTTCTTTATGTACCTACCATGCATAGGAATTTGATCAGTGGTGGATTACTGAATAAGACAGACATTAAACTAGTCTTTGAATTCAATAAACTTTTACTTTCCTGTAACAGAGCTTATGTTGGGAAAGCTTATTTGAGTAAAGGTTTATTTGTGATTAAGACTATGTTTAATGATAATAAAACCACCATTTTTGCTTATATTGTTAAATCTTTTAATATGTGGCATGCTAGATTAGGTCATGTGAATATTTATTCTTTAAAAAAGCTCATAAGAATGAATCTACTCTCTAATCTAGATGATAGTAGCTTTAATAACTATAAAATTTGTATTGAAGCTAAGTATGCTAGATTAGGTCATGTGAATATTCATTCTTGGGGGGTGACATTCACTATATGATTACATCGATAAAGGCAAATTTGCTTCTAAGGTAGTGGTTCTTCCACGACACAATTATTATTTCATTTATTTACACACATTTTATTTATCCAGTCAGTGCTAACGAGTTTGTTTTGCAGTAGTAATTTTTCCAACAGATAATTACAACTTTTTGTTACTACAAAAGAGTGTAATTACTATCCTATTAATTACATTTCCATCCAATTACTTTGTGTTGTTCAAATGGACCCTTAATACTTTTTAATTATTTTTTAATAAATTTTAAAACTTTTTAAAATAATTTGTTTACAATTTGTTTATAATTTTTAGAAGTTTTTTTTACATTTCTATAATAATATTATTAATTTCAACTGATTTATTTTCCGTTATCGTATTTTTTCAATTTTTGTTTTTATAATCTATACAACTATATATAAAAGGAATATCCTAAAGCCTCCCACAATGGACACTTGTCCATTTTTTCCTTTTTTTTTGTTTTACAAGAGAACATTATAAGTAAATTTTAATTCAAATCCCTCAACTTTTTAAATTATAAGAATGACTAATTTCAATATGATTTCTATATTTTGCTCAAATTTGAGATTTAATATATGTACTTTAAATTTGATGTAACCTAATACCTCAACTTTTATAATTTCATTGGTTAGTCTAAATACTTCATTCTAATTAACATAATAATGTGAATTTTTAAGAATTGTTACCACCGTTAAATTTTTTTATTAAATTTATGCCTATCACAATGTTATTTTTTTGTTACATAGATACCAAGTTTATTTTATTTTTCTCTTATTATCAACCAATACAAAAGAATTCCAACGGTGTTAACAAATGGATAAAAATTTTTAAATTCAAAATGTAGAATTATTTTAAAGATGAGTAAATGGCCTAGTGGTTAAATGAAAAATGAGGAGTCAGTGCAATTAGATCAAGGTCTCAAGTTTAATTTCCTTCCCTTGCAAAATAGCTTAATTTTTAATAAAATTTCTCATTCTCCTTATTTTGTGCCGCCCAAGCCTTGAACCCTAGGTATAAATACAAATTTTCTTGTATTTTTCAACCATTAAGTTAAAATTTTCTTACCCTATCCATTCACCCTTTTTTCTCTTAGTTTTCTTCCCTTTTTCCATCACAATGCTGCCCATCAAGCCCTTTCTTCTTTTCATCCTTCCCCCCTCTATTGATAGTGAATTTTTGGTCAATTTCCTCATCTTTGTTGTTGTTATTTTTCATGAATTTTTCAGATTTATATCTACCCCTTTTTGCACTCAAAATTAGCCTCCTTTGCTGCCACAAAGTTCTCTGTTGCCGCCACTTAGCATCTATTGGGTAAGTGACTCCTTTTTCCATTTTTCCCTTTCAATTTTTCCATAAAAGATTCACTATTATAGATCTGGAATTTTGGTTACTTTTTCTAATTTAATTGATCAGTTTTCAGCCATCAAACTCATAACTTAAGCAGCCCAAAAAAATCTCTAAAGCCATCGTCATTGGCGATGGTTGTCACCCCTAAAGTTTCTCTTTTGGTGGTTTTCAGTTTAAGTCATAAAATCTATTTAAACCATTGATTCCAACCTTGATTTACACTGATTTTCAAGCCTAAAATAGGCTCTTTTCAGCCCTAAAAAAAGTCTTTATGGTGCTTTCCAAAATAGCCCCCGTTGTGGCCAATTTTGGTGGTGTGATACCTCTAGAACCACCAAAAAAGGCTTTTGGTTTTTGGTACATTTAACACCCTTTTCCAGCAAGGTTTTAATTCCTAATGCCTTATTTTAATCAACCTCTGATCTGTTATGTTATAGGGAAATTTGATCTTAGTTGTTTGGCAACTCAGATCTGATGAATAGGGAAGCGGAAGTGTGATTATTGCGGGTTAAGGCGTAGTTTCGACTTGATTATTGGGGAATGTGTTAGTTGATTAAATTAAGGTTTTAAATGGATGATTAGCTACTAATTTTCCAGTATATTATTATGGTAGGCACTGCTTTAAATGATTTGGACTAGCTGTGAAGCCGTTAGTCTTTCGCGTACATGTCTCGCATCAAATTAGAGTAAGTAGTCTAGTTGATTTGGATCTAAAAGTTGGAATGGCACCATTGATTTGATTGAACCCTTAGAGGGTGTTTTAAAGTTGATTTGGCATCTTCTTAACTCGATAAATATTTTATTTTAATTTAGGTTTAGTTTAAGTCTAAAGAATGAATTGTAGGTTTTGCAAGTAGTGCTACGGTTATGCAAAATTAATGTGTGTGTAACACCCCTTACCGTATTTGACATCGGAATAGGATACGAGGCATTATCAGACTTATACACAAGCAATCATGCAGAACTAAGACATAATTCCCACTCAAATTTAAAACTTTTCAACAACATTCGTATCGTCCTTTAAACGAGCCTACGAGGCCCAAAACATACATTGGGAGTGGTTCGGACTAAACCGAGAACTTCTAAAACTTTTACAACACTTAGAAAATTTTCATGCTTTGGAGGGTCACATGCCCGTGTTAGGCCATGTGGTCACACACGCCCGTATGGCATGGGACACGCTTGTGTCCTCAACCCGTGTAACTCTCTGACTATGACGTCATGTGTAACACCTCTTACCCGTACCCGAGGCCGGGATAAGGTACAAGGCGTTATCGGACAAACATACAAACATTAAACTAAAATACGGGCCATAAAATTTCATTCATATTTCAAAACGTTCATTCACTTACACATAGTCCCTTATTTGAGTCTACGAAGCCCAAAACATACTTTAGAAAGGGTTCGGGACTAAACCGAGAACCTACGAAAATCTTGGAAATTTCATGCTTTAAGGCTCCACATGCCCGAGTCCCAAAGTCGTGTTCCATACACGGCTGAGACATATGGTCGTGTCTCTGCCTGTGTGGAATATACCTAGGCTATTTTCCAAGCTTTGGTCAACCTTAATCTCTTACACACTTATACAAAATCAAAAGCATATAACATGGTATTCATTTAATGATTAAATATTGTCAATTAAACCACAAACATAGCATTTGAATATCATCATACATGTGTCTCTCATACTCATTTTACCTTGTTTATTATAGTACCACTTATATATTTATACCAAGATTATCATCTTACAAAATATCTTCAGCTTAATCATCAAGCATTCATATTTAAAACTAGATCATATCTTTATAAAATACCACAATTCAGATACGCAAAATAACATGTTTGCCTGAAACATTTCAATTCAACTCCATACCCAACAAGCATTACATTGAGACTAGTCATATATATATATACATGTCATGATACATATCATTCTCTTTCTGTTTTCTTATAAACACATATCATTTATTTCATTATATCAATATTTCATATACCATAGTTTCCATGTATTCCACATATATTTATTTTCCTCCTCCTCCTCTCCATTCCACATCCTTAATGTATATAGCATTCTTGTAAGTACGATTTCATAATTTACTAATAAATGCTCACATCAAACTGTCCACAGGAGTCATAGTCACTTACTTATTTATAATTCAAGCTAAAGAGCTCCAAATTAAGATCCATAAATTTCTCCTAAAACTAGACTCACATATCTTTCCACCATAAAATTTTCATAATTTTTGGTTTAGCCAATTAGTACAGTTTATTCATTAAAACTTCCCCTGTTTCACTTTCTAACAGTTCTGACCTCTCTTCACTAAAAATTAATTATCTCACAGTACAGAACTCGGATAATGTTCTTGTTGATTTAACTTGAAAATAGAATCATTAGGGATTTTAAAAATATAATTTTAAGCCTCTAATTATTTTTATCCAAAATTTTGTGATTTTCCAAAGTCAGAACAGGGGATCACGTAATCATTCTGAATTAATCTCACAAAAACATAAATATCACAAAATATAGAAATCCTTTTCTTTCTATGTTTTTTTTATATGAAAATAGACTTATTAAGCTTTAATTTTATATCTCATTCAGTCTCTAATTCAATTTCTACTATTTTTTGTGATTTTTCAAAATCACGTCACTGCTACTGTCCAAAACAGTTTTATTGCTAATTCACTCTTTCACACTTTCTTTGTATTAACCTCATTTTAACATACATATCACAAATCATTTTCACCACATTTCATACATCATAAGTATAGGCCCATGATCACAAGGTCACCATGAAATCATCCTCATGTATAACTTACTTGTTTATAACCTCACCACACCTTGGTCACTTAATGAACACATCATTCACATAATCAAGTTCTTGCACTTATTCATCACAAAACTCACAAAGCAATACATAGAGAGTCTCCCGTTGAACACTTCGGATCAATCCTCGATACTTGGTGGTTTCAGCACATAGCTCCACCCATCATATAGTTCGGCTCTCTTGTACACATGGTGAACACTCAGTACCACCCATGTGACCTAGCCAATTTATCTCGTAGCTCTCTTGTCTACATGGTGTCCTTCACCTGGAACCACGCATGTGACCTAGCTACATATATCCCGTAGCTCTCTTGTCTACATGGTGTACACATAGTATCACCCATGTGACCTAGCTACATCATAATGTCTTGTAGCTCTCTTGTACACATGATGTGCACTCAGCACCATACATGTGACCTAGCTACATACTATCTGTATCATCCAATCTTTCCAAAGGTTCAACCGGGATTTCTCTCTCTTTTCCAACAATTTCACCAATCAAGTAATTATCCACAAATATATTTCCAATATTATTATAAAATATCATAATACAAGTAATATTGATGTATTACTTACATATAAACTTACATCTCATTTAATATCAAGGCAATAACATTAAATTACACATTGCCTTATTAAAAATCATATGGACTTACAATTTCCCATAATATCCATAATCATAGAAATCACATTTATGTATGATAATTCAATGCACTTCATGTACCATAGACATATTTTTAAATCAATTCATAAACTTGGCACCATAATCATTTAATTTAATATAATTCAATTAATTCACTAAATTTAACTTTCAAATATAAATTACAGCATTATTGCTGTATTATTATCATACCAACTTACATACTTTCAACACCTCGGGAATCATAATGAATATATCAATTTTACATTGAAACATGCATAAATTAATGCTTATTATACATATGAACTTACCTCGATACTAAAACGGCCATTTTACCAACTTTCCCAATTTTTTATTTTTCTCTCATTCTAGGTTCAAATCTCATTTTTCGGGATCTAAAACATCATATTTTACTTATTTAATTAATTTACTATTCAAAACAGTCCTTAACTCAAACTTTTGCAAAATTACAATTTTGCCCCTAAACTTTTGCATATTTACACTTTTGCCCCTAGGCTCGGGAATTAAAATTCATCCCTTATTCTTATGTTTTATGACATGATGATCACTTTTCACTTCTATGGCAACATCAAATTCTCACTCTAACATATACTTATGACTATTAGGTATTTTTACCGATTAAGCCATTTTACTCGTTTTCACTCAAAACCGAGTAGCACAAGTTGTCTAACATAATTTAAAACCTCATATTCTATTATAAAACAGCAAAATAAACACATTTCACCTATGGGTATTTTTCCAAATATGAACCCTAGCTTAAATTATTGCTAGAATAAGCTTAATCAAATTACCGGGATTCCAAAAACGTAAAGAACTTGAAAAACGGGGTTATAACGGACTTACTATTGAGCTTGGAAAGCTTGAAAACCCTAGCCATGGCTTCCCCCATGCTAATTTCGGCCTCCATGAGAAAGATGAGTCAATTTTGGCTTTATTTTCCCTTTTTATTTCTTTTAATTACCAAATAACGAAAATGCCCTTCTTTACTAAACTTTCAAAAATTCCATCTATGTCCAATTTTTGTCCATCACTTAGAAATTGGTCAAATTTCTATTTAAGACCTCCTAATTAATATTTCAAAGCAATTTCATACTAAAAACTTCTAGAATGCAAGTTTTGCAACTTATTCAATTTAGTCCCTAACTTTAAATTGAGCACTTTATGCATAGAATTTCTTTACGAAATTTTCACACAATCATGCAATCATATCATAGACCTCAAAATAATCATAAAATAATTATTTCTATCTCGGATTTTGTGGTCCCGAAACCTCTGTTCCAACTAGACCCAATTTTGGGCTATTACATCATCAGCCAAAATAAGGTCACACGACCAAGTCACACACCCATGTGCTCAGACCATATGGTAAATTAAATTCCAAAATCAGGTGCAGACTCCACACGGCCTGGGTACACGCCCATGTCCTAAGGTCGTGCCATTCACACGGCAGAGATACACGCCCGTGTCTCTGCCCATGTGTTTTCTACAGGGCATTCTGTTTTGCATTAATTAGGGTGCAGGGGACACACTGTCGGATCACATGCCCATAGGGCAAACCGTGTGTCACACACGGTCTAGACACACGCCCGTGTGTCTACCCGTGTGGACTACTTTGAGGCTATTTTCCAAGCCATTTGACACCCTTAAATGCTCATGAACTTATTCAACTTTAAAGGCATGTAACATAGTATAATTAGAAACTCAAATACTCATAAACATGATTAACCCATGCCTTTATAATGTCAACATATCTTGTATCCAAACCATCATGCTTTCATATGGCATTCCATACCAATTTCATATTCATTCAACTTGTTAAACCTACTTCCAATTTACTCAATTATACCATAGTTTTGGTCATACTTATTAGCCATGCTTCATTTATTTAACACATGTGCCATTCATCACTGATAAACCATAATTTATACATATTTTTATCCCATGCTTAGCGCATTTACGGATGATTTCTCCTTAGATTTGGTGAATTCAATGCTCCTAATCCTTTAATTTCATTTTTTATACTTAGGTGAGCATAAGAGAGTAAAAAGAGCAAGAAACGGGCCGAAAACGGAGAAAATGGACCCACATAGGAAAACAACACGGCCTGGACTTCCTCACACGGGCGTGTCACACAGCCGTGTCAATTTGGCAGGATCGAAGCACGACTTACACGGGTAGACCACACGCCCGTGCCTATTTAACAGCCTTGACCACGGGATGGAGTAATCGCACAAGGGCGTGTCCCTGCCGAGCCCAAGTTTTGTTCTATTCGGAAAAGGCCAATTTTTAGGGATCTTAGGCATTCAAAAGCCTATTTAAACACTTGATGAGGCACTTAAGAGGGGGACACAGAGTAGGAAGCAAGGAATTACTCAAGGAAAGCCGATTGATCCATCTCAAGAGTAGAATTCATCATCAAGACTAGAGATCTCCCTTCAAGTTCCTTCAGGAGTTTTGGGTTTTCTTATGTTTTGTTATCTTTATGCTTTTGAGATGTTTTCTTTCATAAATATGAACTAAACCCCCTAAATACCTAAGGGGAATGAAACCTAAGACAGATCTTGTTATTATTATCTGAATTGTATGATAAATATTTGACTTGTTCTTAATTATGTGTTCTTAATTCTTGTTTTAATATTCCAGGATATTGATTCAAGTTAACGCTCTTATTCAAAGGAGGAATAGACCCTGTCTAAGAGTAAAATTGTCATAATTAAGTGGAGTTGATTGTACGCCTAGAGATAGGGTCACAAGATTTTATCGGATTAGGGTGAAACCTAATAAGGGAATCCATAGATCGAGTTAATGCGATTCTAGGGTGCTAATTAGAAAGAGATTTCAGTTATTCAACCTAGGGTTATACGTTATTAGTCTCGAGAGAGATAATAATATAACTTAGAGATTTCTACGGATCAAGTCAAATGAATAAATCGTTTGATTTAGAGTCAAATAACAAGTGAAGTCTAGGTTCATTTTTCCTTAGGTATTGTCTCAATCAATCGAATTTTCCCAAAAGAATTTTCCCTAGTTTTCTTTCTGTGCATTCTTAGTTAGTAATTAGTTTAGATAACCAAACCTCTTAATTTTTAGGCTAGATAATAAAAAACGAAGTAAATATTAGTACTCGTAGTTCTTTTGGGTTCGAAAATCCGGTCTTGCTGAGCTATAGTACTACTTGATAGGTACACTTGCCTTAATCGTGATAATAAGTTAGTCCCAAGAACGATTCATTTATAAATCTTTAAAACCTGTAACGAATATCATGCATCAAGTTTTTGGCGTCGTTGCCAGGGAACTAGGATATTAGGAACACTCGATTTTTATTACTTTAGACATTTTACTTTTATTGCAATTTAAATTTTTATTTTCTTTTCTAATTCTTCATTTATTTTCTTCTAACAGGTTTTTCTAGTTTATGACCAGAAGAAACCTGTCAGGACCACTACTTTTTGACGGTGAGATCGACCGCATAGTTCACAAAAACCAAAGAGAAATAAGGTGAAGCCTAAGATACACAGAGGACGAGCAAGAGGACGATACTTCAACAACAACCGAGGAGATGGCTGAAAACCAAGAAAATCTGCTACCTCTTGCGATTGTTGCTGATCCAGTAAATCAGAATCCTACTCCACGCACTATGTATGATTATGCTAAACCTAATTTAACAGGGACTGAGTCAAGTATAGTTAGACCTGCTATTGCTGCAAATAATTTTGGACTGAAACCTAACACAATTCAAATGATACAATAGTTTGTTCAGTTTGATGGTTTGCAGGACGAGGATCCTAACGCTCACTTGGCAAATTTCCTAGAATTTTGCGATACCTTTAAAATTAATGGGGTTTCTGATGATGCCATTCGCCTTTGGTTGTTTCCCTTTTCGTTAAGGAATAAGGCTAAACAATGGTTGAACTCGTTACCACGAGGGTCAATCACTACTTGGGAACAAATAACCGAAAAGTTTTTATTAAAATATTTTTCGCCGGCTAAAACAGCCAAATTACGTAATAATATCTCTTCTTTTGTGCAGATGGATTTAGAAACACTCTACGATGCATGGGAGAGATACAAGGACCTTTTGAGAAGGAACCCTCACCATGGGTTACCGCTTTGGCTACAGGTTCAAACATTTCATAATGGCCTGAATCCTTCGACTCGGCAGATGATTGATGCAGCTGCTAGAGGAACTATCAATAATAAGACACTTGAGGCTACTTACGAATTTATTGAGGAGATGTCACTGAATAACTATCAGTGGCAAGTTATGAGAACAAAGCTGACGAAAGCAGCCGGTGTTTTCAACCTCGACGCGGTTACTATGCTATCTAACCAAGTAGAACTTTTAAATAAAAAGGTTGACGGTTTGTGTCATTTTATCCAGGTACATCCAGTGATGAGGTGCGATTCGAATGGAGGAGAAGCATGCACCGAATATCAACCCTTCAACCCTAGCATCGAGGAGGAACAAGTCCAATATATGGGTAACAATAACTTTAGACCTCAAAATAACCCTATAGTAACACTTATAATGCAGGTTGGAGGAACCATCCCAATTTCTTGTGGGGCGGTCAAGGAAATCAAAGGCCACAACATCCTTCGGGTTTCCAACAACCACCCTACCAGTAAGAGAAAAAGCTGAACCTTGAGGAGATGCTAACAAAATTCATCTCAGTGTCAGAAACTCGTTTTCAGAATACTGAGACAACACTCAAAAATTAACAAGCATCAATCCAGGGGCTTGAAACTCAGATTGGATAGCTCGCCAAGTTGATTTCCGAACGCCCACAAGGTAGCCTGCTAAGCAACACTGAATCTAACCCAAGGGAGCAACTCAAACGTGATTGCAATTCAAGATGAGGAAGGGTTAGTTGCAAAACCAAGGCCAGAAATGGTGCTAAGCAAAGGTAAGAATGAGGTAGGCCACAATGACCCAAAGCCGATGAGTACAGAATATGAACCTCGTGTACCATACCCTAATGCGACAATGAAAGACCGATCAGATGAACAATTTGGTAAATTCCTTAAACTTTTAAAGAAACTACATATTAACTTATCGTTTATTGAAGCCCTTTCACAGATGCCAAACGCAGTCAAGTTTTTAAAGGAGTTTTTAACAAATAAACGAAAGTTAGATGAGGCGTCGCATGTGGAGTTGAATGCATTTTGCTTAGCCATATTCCAGAATAAGCTACCCAACAAATTGAAGGATCCAGGGAGTTTTACGATTCCTTGTTTAATTGGTAGTTTAGATGTTCATCATTCATTGGCTGACTTAGGGGCAAGCATTAATATTATGCCTTATAAAATGTTTAAACAACTACGTCTTGGGAAACCTAAACAAACTAGGATGAGCATTCAATTGGATGATAAAACCATTAGATTTCCTAGGGGTATCATTGAAGATGTTCTTGTTAAGATCGATAAATTTATATACCCAGTAGGCTTTGTTGTTCTAGACATGGAAGAGGATAGTAACACACCTTTAATTTTAGGACAATCCTTTTTAGCGACTACTAGAACCATTATTGATGTTCGCACAGGTGAACTCACACTTCGTGTAGAAGATGAAACAATCACCCTTCAAGCTCGTAATTCGAGTAACACATCAAAAATTAAAGGCAGTTGTATAAATCATTCTATTAGTACTGATTATGTGGTGAAACCCTCTGTGCAGAAAACAATTACAAAGAACGCATATGAGCCGTGTTCAAACAACAACAAAGGACCTACCTATGAAGAACGAAGGCTACAAATTGAGGAGTTAGGTGAATGGCGGACACAAAAACTGAGAACACTCGATAAACCGAAACCGAGCCGGGACGAGCTCAATATCTCACCAAATCAACTTAAGGTTGGAGACAAGGTACTACTAGATGCAGCAGATCCTCGCATTACCACTTCTGAACCTAATGAAGAAATTCCTCTTACGATACTTAGTATTTTCCCATATGGTACAGTCGAGGTAATTCATCCCAAATTCAGTAATTTTAAGGTAAACAATACTCGTCTTAAACCTTATGTTGATAAAGTTGATAGCAGGGATGAGGAGTGTAAACTCCTCGCACCGCCTTGACCACGCAGAAGAGAGGTAAGTCCAGCTTAAGACTATAAATAAGCGCTTCTCGGGAGGCAACCCGAGCATTAAAAATAATGACTTATTTAAATTCTAGTTTTTCACATCTAACCTATTAACTAAGTCTTGAAACACAGGGTTTTCCCATCCACACGGCCAGACACATGGGCGTACCTTAGGCCGTGCCCCCACCATAAGTGGAGACACGGCCATGCGATACGGTCGTGTGAAAACAGGGAAAGATTTTTCCCAAACATGGGATGCGATAAGTTGCCACGGCCGTGCGACATGGCCGTGGGCGAAACTATCAAAACAACACGGGCATGAGACACACTTGTGCCTTGAAACCGTGGTTGAAACTGAGAATGTAACATGGGCGTGTGACACGCCCGTGCCCTCCACCCGTGGTCGACACTGTCAAAACGAACATGGGCGTGGACCTATGTACACGGGCGTGGGAGAAGCGAACGAAGCAAGACACGGCCGTGCGCACCCACACGCCCAAATTTAAAATTCGCGAAACACACGGGCAAAAAATTAGGACACACGGGCGTGTCCCACGGCCATGTGCCCCAAAATCTATATAAACCCCTCACTATTCATCATCTCCCTCCCCAAAAATCCCTAACCCTAGCCGCTGCAACTCCACACGCCCTACCCCCACGCCCGTGCACCACCTACAACACCGATTCCGACGCCGCAAGTTCTTTCTTTTTGCGTTTGTTTACTCTTTTCTCTCTATTTTCTCTAAATATGTTGCTTATTTCATGATTCCTTTGCTATATTGAACTATTTTTGAATATTCATAGTTAGATAGTAAAATACTAATGCTTGTTTAATAAAAATTTTTGTCATTTTAGTTACTCCATTATGCTATACGCTTCTATTTTTCTTTGTTTCCATGAAATTTATGCCTACTCGCATGCATTCATTCATTATTTCCATAATCTTCTAACTTGATATATTTAGTGGTTTTAATTTTTATCATCTCGTACGTAAATCTCATAAAATATTCTTATTTAGCCTTGATTTTCCATACTATTCTTGGGGCATATTGATTGAACTTCGATTTTTCAATGCAGGTACAATATCGTCCTCACGTGGTAAGAAGACCGCTGTTCTCGCCTCGAAGAAGAGAAAAGGAGCAACGTCATCTTTGGGTCCTACCACGGAGATTAAGCACCCATTCCTTCAGGTTCCCTTGGGACCCTAGGAGGAATTATATCAGATATTACGGGCCTGACCCCTAGGTGTGGGCCACTGCATTAACTAGGCCGCACTCGAGCAGATTCAATTGGCTGATGCGGTCCGAGCCCTCCTATCGACTGACCCGTGGGGGCTCTTCTTTAAGATCGTCGAGCTGACGTATCTCGAGTTTACATTGGAACTCAACTCGACGTTTCATCTTTAGACCATCATGACCAACTTCGACGATCTTGGAATAGTCCAGTTTCACCTCGGTGGTCTAGTACGCCAGTTGAGCGTATTCGAGTTCGGGATTGCACTAGGGCTATACACGGAGGAGTTTATGGATGACAAGGACCTCGACACCCTCCACCGCCACATCCACTACTCCCCCTTGAAATGTTAGAGGGTCCTCGTCCCTGCCTCGGCCACCTACGATCCTAACCGCTCCAAGGCATCGGCTCTCCCTCCTTCCTTGAGGTATCTACACGCCATCTTGGCTCACACTCTAACAGGGAGACGAGAGAACATCGGCGTCGTCACCACCCACGACGCCTCTTTCTTATGGAGTATGGCGAACGGGCACGTCATCGACCTCGCCTACTTTATTGCCTTCGCCATTCACCACCAAACAGAGCAGCATAGGAGAGGGGTCATCTCTATCGGACCCTATGTGACTCGATTGGCTCGGAACTTCGAGCTCCTCAACACAGCAGCCCAATTATCCTCCCTCACTCTCATTGGCTAGATGTCCCCACAGGGCATCTCGAGAATGCTAAGTATGAGGATGATCGAGAAATGACATGGCACATACCCTCCTCAGTACTGCCTCGCCCAGTCCACCGAGGAGGAGGACCTAGAGGACATTCCTGATGATGTCCCTCTACATCACGAGGATCCACCGACTCAGCCACACCCCCCTCTCGTCCAGTTCATGCGGTGGCTTCATACGCTGACACCTTTGAGCGCCTTACTCGATTCGAGCAACAGTGTTTTTAGCGCTTCGATAACATTGATGCTACTCTACAGCAGATTTGTCAGCACTTCCACATTTCATCGCCACCCTCACCTCGCGAACCATCTAGCGATGAAGATGTTTAAAAACTTTTATTTATTATTTTATGTTTTTACTTTTATTCTATTTTAAGACTACTTTTTATTTTTCTTTAAGCTTATTTTTATTAGGTTTTATAATTATTATTTTACAATTTTAAATTTCGGCTATTTCATTACGAGTAATTATGCTTCCTTATATTTCTTAAAAAGTTCTTGATTCTATCATAGTTATAAAGAGCTCCAAAGCTCATCATCGAATAAGAACTAAAAACTCCACAGGGAAAGGTTCTCCACGACTTCCATGTCCTGCTCGACCACGACCATAGCTACCACCAGATATAATATTCTTTTGGCGCAGGACTTATGGACTAATGAACCTCTACCACCATCGGAGTATCCTCCTCTACTCTCACGCCAATTATTCTCCAAAACTCCACTTCAAGGAATTCATTCATCATTCAGGAAGTTTCACTTCTCTCCCTATCTTATGATTATAAATCTATCTTTTTCTATATATCTATCTTTGTACATTGAGGGCAATATACATCTTAGGTGTGGGGGTCTTTTAGATCATCATTAGAAATCCCTGAATTGTGTCTTATTCTCACATGAATCACTCATATCACTATTAGAATGAATTTAAATTAATTTATGATTTTTATTGATATGTCTTGAATTAAAATATAGGCATTTATGCATTGAGTGTTTAAACTTTAAGATATTAGGGAATCAAGCATGATAAGTTGATTTTTGAAGAATTAAAAACTTTTAGGTTGTTTTTCCCAAGTTTAGGTATTATCTTGAGTTGAAATTCATAGGTTTAAACATCAAAAAGCCATAATTTTTGTGAGATTTTGAGCCTTTAGAGCATCTATTATTTTTTTCATGCTCACTTTTATTGTTGCTCTGAGTGCGTCAGTATTGAATTGTTATTCTAGAACTTGCTTGATCATGCATGTCAAGACCACACCATTTGATTTGATATGTCAAGATGATAAAGGCACTTAGGTTTAACCCACTCACTCCACAAAAGCCTACCTTCATAATTAACCCTTAGTGAACCTCTTTGAGCTTAACAAACCATTAATTGATTTACCCTCAATACTAACCCATAACCCATTATT
This sequence comes from Gossypium hirsutum, assembly GCF_007990345.1. NCBI lineage: Eukaryota > Viridiplantae > Streptophyta > Magnoliopsida > Malvales > Malvaceae > Gossypium > Gossypium hirsutum. The sequence goes on from NC_053427.1 coordinate 71,938,341, forward strand.
GTTGAAATCCCCTAATTTGATCCCTATTTTTGTCGAGATTTGATCTGAACTAATTGCTTAGCTATGTTTTGTTCTTCTATGTATTTGACTTGTTTTTAAAAAAACAACAACAACAACAACAACAATACTTACATACATATCAGTATTAATTCACCATTTTTTAGCTTGGGTGTTAATTCCATATTCTGAGAAGAAGCTTACTTGTATTCAACTGATGACTAGTCATTTTTCTAGCTAGGTAATTTTTCAATTCAATCTCGATTCTAACCTTTTCTTTCAGCTTATGACCACACCCCCTAACTAAAGCCACGTTACAACCTTCTAAAGACCTTTTTGATTGAGGTATCATCTCAGTATATAGTGGTGGAGATTTGATTTTCAAGCAAGCCTATGGTAATAACTTCTCATATTGACTAATGAGTGCTTTAATTGATGTCCTTAAACACCTTGAGTGATTTGAGAAAATCTTTAGTGAGGATGTTAAACTTTGTGATATTTTGATCAAGGTAATCACTTAGATGAGGGGAGACACTATGTTTTCATGATAAAATGCTCAACTTAGAATGTTTAAAACTTTGATGTGCTTTTTGTTGAATTTTCAATGTATAAATACTTATGGATTATTTTGAGATATTATTGATAGTGATTATAAATTGAGAAGAACTTATTTTGATCGTGAGTTGAGGATTTTGCTTGAGGACAAGAAAATGCTTAAGTGTGGGGGTATTTGATAAACCGTATTTATACATATTTTTATCCCATGCTTAGTGCATTTACGGATGATTTCTCCCTAGATTTGGTGAAATCGATGCTCCTAATCCTTTAATTTCATGTTTTATACTTAGATGAGCATAAGAGAGTAAAAAGATCGAGAAACAGGCCAAAAACAGAGAAAATGGACCCACATAGGAAAACAACACGGCCTGGACTTCCTCACACGGGCGTGTCACACAGCTGTTTCAATTTGGCAGGATCGAAGCACGACTTACACGGGTAGACCACACGCCTGCGCCTATTTAACAGCCTTGACCACGGGGTGGAGTAATCGCACAGGGGCATGTCCCTGCCGAGCCCAAGTTTAGTTCTATTCAGAAAAGGCCAATTTTTAGGGATCTTAAGCATTCAAAAGCCTATTTAAACACTTGATGAGGCATTTAGGAGGGGGACACAGAGTAGGAAGCAAGGAATTACTCAAGGAAAGCCGATTGATCCATCTCAAGAGCCGAATTCATCATCAAGACTAGAGATCTCCCTTCAAGTTCCTTCAGGAGTTTTGGGTTTTCTTATGTTTTGTTATCTTTATGCTTTTGAGATGTTTTCTTTCATAAATATGAACTAAACCCCCTAAATATCTAAGGGGAATGAAACCTAAGATAGATCTTGTTATTATTATCTGAATTGTATGATAAATATTTGACTTGTTCTTAATTATGTGTTCTTAATTCTTGTTTTAATATTCCAGGATATTGATTCAAGTTAACGCTCTTATTCAGAGGAGGAATAGACCCTGTCTAAGAGTAAAATTGTCATAATTAAGCTGAGTTGATTGTGCGCCTAGAGATAGGGTGACAAGATTTTACCGGATTAGGGTGAAACCTAATAAGGGAATCCATAGATCGAGTTAATGCGATTCTAGGGTGCTAATTAGAAAGAGATTTCAATTATTCAACCTAGGGTTATACGTTATTAGTCTCGAGAGAGATAATAATATAACTCAGGGATTTCTACAGATCAAGTCAAATGAATAAATCGTCTGATTCAGAGTCAAATAACAAGGGAAGTCTAGGTGGATTTTTCCTTAGGTATTGTCTCAATCAATCGAATTTTCCCAAAAGAATTTTCCCGAGTTTTCTTTCTGTGCATTCTTAGTTAGTAATTAGTTTAGATAACCAAACCTCTTAATTTTTAGGCTAGATAATAAAAGGGAAGTAAATATTAGTACTCGTAGTTCCTTTGGGTTCGACAATCCGATCTTGCTGAGCTATACTACTGCTCGATAGGTACACTTACCTTAATCGTGATAATAAGTTAGTCTCAAGAACGATTCATTTATAAATTTTTAAAACCTGTTACGAATATCACGCATCAATCACACATCTCGTCCACAAGCAATCACGTCAAGCATAATACATTGCACGCATGCATAACTGATTAGGGTTACAGCCCAAATAATCAATATGAACCATATCACATGGCCATATACAAAATGAATCAAATATTACCATAAGCCAACACATTTGGCTAGACCAATATGACATATAACAAAAATACCAAGTCCCTATACATGCCATACTCAAAATGTTGAGACTAACTATACCCAATGTCCAGTTGATAGTGTAATCGAGCTTTCGACGTCTTTTGATCACTAAGTTAGCTTGGCGATACTATAAGAAAATGAAAGAGAGAGGGGAGTAAGCATAAAGCTTAGTAAGTTCACATGCAAATAAATAGCAACATAATCATATATATATAAATACAATTGACTTATCATAATTTACTTATGTGTTATCCTAAATTCATAGGCATAGCTTAAATTTGAAGATATAACTTATACATTTTCATTCTTACCAAAAGTTCATCACATACTGAGCTCATTCATATGAGTTTTTCGTACATACCTGTACAAACTCATAACATATTGTCATATTTTCTCATCATTGTTTTACTTGTCAAATAACTCATATGTTTACTCGTTGGACACTCGGAATACTATTGGATACACGGAAGACTTGCACATAGTGCTTCAATCGTAGCAACATGCTACATCATATCACAATCATACATTGCTCGCTGTCGAGCTAATCACGGGCCTGCTCACACAAGCTGACAGCCAGGATGTAACTACTCGGGTTGCTCACACAAGCTAACAGGTACCCACAACACATGCCAGGCTACCCAGCCAAAGGTAGAACATACAAGACTAGCACCCGGATTCTCACAATCACATATACATATAATTTCATGAGCTCATAATCACATAGTTCCTAGTGACATGTCACTTGCACTACAGCAAAACAGGTTTTTAGCGGCGTTTTTTGGCCTATAAGTGCCGCTAAAACTATTTACGGCGCTTTTACAAGCGCCGCAAAAAACGCCGCTAAAAACGGCGCTGCTAACATTTTGTGGCGTTTATGTAAAAAAACGCCGCTAAAGGTCATGGCCTTTAGCGACGCTTTTCCCACAAATGCCGCTAAAGATCATCGCCTTTTAAAAAATATTTTTAATTAAATAATATTTATTTCTATGATAAATATTATATTATGTTTTATTTTTGAAATTTGAACTTTAAAATATATACTTTTAAGGATAAAAAATATTAGTTAAGTTAAAATTTTAAAATTTTATCTTAAAAACTAAATATAAAAATTAATGAATTTAAATTTAAAATCTAAAATAATAACTTAATAACACAATTATAATCCAAAAGTTAAAACTCAAGTTATCTTAAATATTAAAATAAAAATAAAAATTTAGAATTAAAACTAAAATAAATAATAAAAATTAGATTAAATATAAAAATATCAATAAAATAAGATATTATAATGAAGTTACTTAAATGAAATAAAGACTTAAATCATAACCATGTAAAATATAAGATTTAAATATCCGTTCCCATGTGAAATATCAACATTAATTATTTAAATTGATTAACTGCTAATGAATATTCTCTTTTCGAAGTCAAAAGTGCAATTCGTATTTTTCTTCTTTCAACTCAAATAAAAATAAAATGTTGAAAACAAAACAATTAAATAAAAAATAGAATAATTAGTTGACATGAGATTATTATTAAATATATGCAAATATGCAAGTAGACTATTACAAAACTGGGTGTAGTTTTTGATATGTATATGATAGTAGCAACAGTAGCATATATACATTATTTCCATGGAACAGAAAACGCCTGATCGTTGCAACACCAAACTGTTGGTCTCTTTGAAAAAAGAGAAACAAAGGAATCAATCTACTCCCCCATTGCAACAAAAGGGATTCCCCTGGTACACATGATGCATAATATAGCCATAATTAGTACTCAAAATCTTTAACTTTCTATTGCTTTATCCTCATCCACACAGCTAAAATATAATCCAAGTGGAGCGTTTCACTGAATGTAGTCAGCTATTGGAAATGCAACATAAATTTCTTAATATGTAGTGCATTTAGACTGCATTCCTATGTTAACTGCAGTAGTTGCATCTCAAGCCTAGAGTTTCGAATGTCTTGGGGCATAATTCCAATACTTAAGGTGGGATATTTGGTTAGAGATCTTATGTTTGAACTTAACGCTCTCTCTTGAACCCAAGAAAAAAGGTCTTAGTTTAATTATGTCAGAGAACGACTCTCACACAACACGTCAGCCTAGACATATCATGCAAAACTTAGATTTCATTTGAAAAAGACAAGTAGATAGAAGCAAAAAGTGCCCGAATCATGTGATGGCCTAGGGAAAAAATGTTATACTAAGATCAATTTATTGACAATGATTCTTACTAGCCACCATGCCTAGAGAAGTAATCATTATCCAATGAAATAGCAAGAGCAACAGCAATTGCTCGCTCTGATAGAGTCAGTGAACGGCTTACATCCAACTCTTGGATCTGCAACAAAACCAATAAATTTGTGAACAAAAGAAGACTTAGAAACTTCCAATCTCTAATGCAGAAATTACCATGCTAGCGGGACCAGTCTTTAAGACGGGATCAGCCTTTCCAAAGTGGATGACATACTGTCTGGCATCTGTAAATATCTGCATGCAAATCATTTTGCCTATTAGATACCCATAACAAAAAGCTAAGAATTTTAATTCATGTAATAAAATGGATAAAAGCAAAGCACAAAGGGTTTAGACCGTTTGAAATGCATTCGATGTTGAGAAAGGTTTTTCTATACAAAACTATTTCGTATTTAATATTTTTCCCCATAAAATTACTAAAAGCATTGTTTGCATCAATGAAGTAACAGCTCCATGATCTATATGAAGTTGAACATATCATTGTTACGAACAATGCAAGAGAGAAAAATGGGGACAGAAGCACTAGGAAGGGAAAGGACATATCTGAAGATCAATCCAAGAAGAAACATCAAATACCAATCTTTATATGCAAAGAAAATAATATAAACAAGTTCAAGAAACTTTATATTCAAAATCATTTAAAACTAAAAATGGAAAAAGAGAGAACTAATAACTCGAATTTCAACTCTTTTTCTTTTTACAGGTCAAAAAAATTAATTCCTGAATAATAAGATGCATAAAAATCATACAGCACAAGCAGAACACATTCATTAATATATAAACAAAGACCAAAGGATCAACAAGTATCTAACTGATAAGTCATGTTCTCCAATACTAGTTTTTAGGTAATAACCAAACTGGGTACTGAACTCACCTATCATGCCATTGCCATCCAAAGAATCACTAATAAACAAAAAGGTAAATACATGAAAAGTAAGAAGTATCACCCAGCAAATTTAACTGAATTTCTTGTAGTAAACATTAATGTCTGATCACAAGATTAATTAAAAAAAACTAAACTAGAACACTGTAATACAGAAGATAGTTTATTTGAATAAAGGTCTACCTGTACAAGGTAGAACGACTAAAATTATGCCTTAAGAACTTTGCAATGCATTCGAGTGATCGGCATAAAATGGGAATCAAAGCAACTGCAGTGAAGGTCCATATCAATTCATCATACTACATAATAATAAAGAGAATATAGGAGCAAAAATGTAAAAAGTGTTTATGAGCAGAAGAATGCTTACATTTAAGGCAAAGATGTGAAGTGACAAATGTAAGGCAGTAGATAAAGTAGTTAAAATCTTTGGTTGCAATTACTGATTGAAAATACACTTGAACAGCTTGTAAAGTCCATGCTTTTGGCCTCTTTATAACATATAGAATAGGTTCAACAGAAAAAACTATCATATATACGTATTTTTTTTTGAAAAAAAGAATGGCTGGATTACTATTAAAATTAAAACAAGGCCTGGACTCTCTCAAAACAAAAGAAACTAAAACAGACAACCCCCCCCAAAAAAAGAAGGTAAAGAAACAATGTAACCCAGCCACCCAAACAGGCACTTTCCTTATCCATAAAACTATCATATATTTACCAAATTTATGACAAGTCAGTAGAAATATGTTTACCCCATATCGTGCATACAAATAGTATACAGAAGAACAAGCAGTGCCCATAAATGAAAGCCGATAAGCCCTATTTGAAAGACTTTTAGGCACAAGTGGAAAGATGGCAAGCACAACCACAATAAAAACCTGCAAGATAAAAAACAAAAGTAAGGAAAAAAGAATCTAACAAAAATATGTACATGAAGTCAAAAATGGCCCAAGTTACAAGACTAAGCAATTGGCTAAATATTACATCTTATAAATTTAATTATACATTAACAGCCAATCAGCTCCTCGACAAGGTGGTCTCTCTATGGCAGATGCAAGAATAAAGAGGGAAATAAAATGCACTCTTTACTCATTTAAAAACAAAAAAGAGGGATAAGAAGGCAAGAATCATCTGCTAATATACAAACGTTTTGATCTATTGATTTGGTCATATGAATCTAAATATATTCCAAATTCCACAAGGAGCAAAAAAATATATAGTAAAATGATTATGTGATCTCAAATTCTCAACTGGATTTATTTTCTGCATAGATTTACAACACAGAGATAGGAGAGAAGAAAAATATAAAATTGCTGCAATTTCTCTCATTAGATATATGGAGAAAATACATAAAAAAATCATTTATAGCTCATATACCAATAAAAATAAAATATAAAAAAAGATCATCAATGGATGAGATAGGTAATCTCCAGAGCAAGTAAAAGGAGAATGTAAGCAATTCCTTGATCAATGGCAGTACCATTGTTGGATGGAAGTGGTGCAGTCGATGAACCCATGCCTTAACCCCAGAAAAGAAAGCATACCTTTTCAATTGACAGTTTTAAACGAGGAAGACCTTGCAACAGAAGGAGCTGAATACCTTTCTACGACTTTCCTCTCCCTTGTAGGTCTATCACTACTAGGCGTCACTGGCTCTTTCTTCTCAGCCGAATCTCAACCAGATTTCCTAGAACTCCCCTTTCTACTACTACCTTTGACCTTTTTAGTCCCTTCATCTTCACTCTCTTCTTCTTCCTCCTCCCCCTCTTCTCTTCCTCTTCTTCTTCTTCCTCGTTCTCCTTCTCTTCAACTTCCATTTGTTTCTCTAAATCCCTAACAGATTGAGAGAAAAGGAGTAGCTATGGTGGGTGAATTCAGTGCAGTGAAATGAAAAGGAAAAAGAATTTGGGGGCAAATTTTGAGAGTAAACGGGGAAAAGAAATAAGTACATAAATTTTATTTGGGGGATTTGGTTAACGAGCGGGGAACCAAAAAATAATTGTTGGGGGTGAGCGGGATTTTTTTTATAAAAAAATAATAGCTTTTTGTGGCGTTTTCAAAAAAAAAAAATTTTGGATTTTTTGCGGCATTTTTAATAAAAACGCCACTATAACTCAATTTTAATATTCTTTTCATTTTTAACATATTTTTTTCCTATTTTTTCCTTTCACAATTTTTGTGTTGAGATAATCATTTTTTGAATTTTTTTAAAAATTTTGAATATTGATATTTTTAACTGAAATATAATCTAAAATTTTAAGTATTAAATTTTTAAGTTTTTTATTTTTGATTTAATCATAGACATTTTAAAAAATAAATACATCAATATATTTTTATATTGAATAAATATAAATATTTATGTATGCAATAAATAAATATAAAATGATGTTATATCAATAATTGTGTTAATAATTTACAAGAACTAGATCAAATTAAAGTTCATATATACAATTTTACCCTGATCCCTATATTTATCCCTAAAAGCTAAAAATTAAACCCTAATCCCCAAACACCAAACCTTAAATCCTAGATCATAAATTCTAAACCCCAAAATAATGAACATTATATCATAACCCCTATCCTCTAAACTCTAAACCATAAAACATAAATCATAAACCCTTAACCCCAACCCTTAAACCATAATTAGATATTTAATTATATGTACACACCTAAATTTTGATAGAGATACATCTCAGAATTATATATGAATTTCGATTTAATATGTAATTGTAGATGTGAAATTCTAATTGTGGTTTAAATGTATAATTGAAACTTTAATTTTGATTTAATCATACACATTTTAAAAAATAAATACATCAATATATTTTTATATTGAATAAATATAAATATTTATGTATGCAATATATAAATATAAAATGATGTTATATCAATAATTGTGTTAATAATTTACAAGAACTAGATCCAATTAAAGTTTATATATACAATTGTACCCTGATCCCCATATTTATCCCTAAACGCTAAAAATTAAACCCTGATCCCCAAACGCCAAACCTTAAATCCTAGATCATAAATCCTAAACCCCAAAATAATGAACATTATATCATAACCCCTATCCCCTAAACTCTAAACCATAAAACATAAACCATAAACCCTTAACCCCAACCCTTAAACCATAATTAGATATTTAATTATATGTACACACCTAAATTTTGATAGAGATACATCTCAGAATTATATATGAATTTCGATTTAATGTGTAATTGTAGATGTAAAATTCTAATTGTGGTTTAAATGTATAATTGAAACTTTAATTTTGATTTAATCATACACATTTTAAAAAATAAATACATCAATATATTTTTATATTGAATAAATATAAATATTTATGTATGCAATATATAAATATAAAATGATGTTATATCAATAATTGTGTTCATAATTTATGCTTTTGGGATTCAACCCATTGCACACTAAACCATTATTCATGTATACTTTTGGGATTTAACCCATTTTGATATATATATTTTAAAATAATAATTTATATTTATCTTATTTAGATTTATATTATAAAAAAAATCCAAGATACACAAGTTAAGTAGTTTACCATATTTACCTCTAAACCTTAAACCTCAAACCCAAACCCTAAACTCTAGGCCCTAAACACTAAACCATAACCCCATAAACTAAATTACTTTTTTTTACGGCGTTTTTCCAAAAGCGCCGCTAAAACCTCTATCTATAGCGGCGTTTTTCCAAAAGCACCACTATTGTTCAGTTTTTAGCGGCGTTTGGACCAAAAACGCCGCTATTGCTTAGTTTTTTGCGGCGTTTTATTACAAACGCCGCTAATATATAATATTTGCGGCATTTTTTACCCAAACGCCACTAAAAACGCCACTAAAACCCTATTTTCCTGTAGTGTTGTATCCTAAACTGTTCCTAAGGTTCAAACGAGATTTTCTCGATGTCTCATCTTTGTCGAACTCGTTCATAATGTCCTTCTCATTAACCATAGTATCATTCATACACTCATTGTAACAATTAAACGTAGAAACTCATACATTAATAAAGCATTAAAACATAATGCAATATTGCATTATTTACACATGAACTTACCTCGGTACAAAATATGGATAATTAATTCAATTTAGTCCAAAATCTTGTTCTTTCCCCGATCTAGGTCTGGACTCTATTTTTCTTGATCTATAATACCAAATTCAGCTCATTTAATCATCACATTATTCAAATCAGTCCAAAAACTATATTTAGGCAAAATTATAGTTTTGTCCCTAAACTTTCATATATTTACAAATTAGTCCCTAGGATCGTGAAATGAAATGTGTTCATTTTCTTTGTTACCCAAGCCTAGCCAAACCTATGACATACTCATAACAACCCACATTTCTTATTAAGCCATACATCTTACCACCCATTTTAAACCTTTTACAAAAAGGTCCTTTTTAGGTGTTTTCATGAAAAACCATTTAATAAAAGATGTTTATCATGCGTCAAACTTTCATATTCCTCCATTAAGTACCAAAATACATGCATGTCACACATGGGTAAGTTTTTGAACATGAAACCTAGCTCAAAATAATGGTAGAAATAGCTAGATCATGCTTCAAAGATCTCAAAAACAAAAAGAACATTAAAAACGGGGGGATTGACTTACTTTCAAGCTTGAAAAGATGAACAAAACCCTAGCTATGGCTCCTTGAAATTTTTGGCACACTAGGAGGAAGATGGACAAGATTTTTGGCTTATTTTTCCCTTTTTATTCTTTTATTAACTAATTGACCAAAATGCCCTTAAGGTTTTTCTTTCAAAATTTTCCTATTCATTCCCATTTTTGTCCATAAAAATAGAAATTGGGCAAATTGCTATTTAAGGACCTCTAATTAATAATCCAAAGCTATTTCATACTAAAAGCTTCTAGAAACACATACTTTACAACTTATTCAATTTAGTCTTTAAAGTCAAATTATACACTTTATCAATAGAATTTCTTTATGAAACCTTTACACAAGCATGCATTCATATCATAGACCTCATGAGAACCATAAAATAATTATTTCTACTTCAAAATTGTGGTATCAAAACCACTATTCAGACTAGGCCCTAATTCGGGATGTTACAATTCTCCCTCTTAGGGATTTTTGTCCCCGAAAATCTTACCGGTGAAAACGTTTGGGTATTGGTTTCTCATGTTTTCCTCAGTCTCCCATGTAGCCTCTTCAACCCCATGTCTTTACCATAAAACTTTCACAAGAGCAATACTTTTGTCCCTCAATTGTTTGACTTCCCAGGCCAAAATCTTAATCGGCTTTTCACCATAGTCATATTCGGTCAGATCTCGACCTCTGTCAGTGAAATCATGTGCAAAAGATCAGATCGATATCGACGTAACATAGACATGTGGAACACATCATGAATCTTTTCCAATTCGGATAGTAAGGCTAACCGATAGGCAATCGACCCTTCTCTCAGTGATCCCATACGATCCAATAAAGCGTGGACCTAGTTTGCCTTTCCTACCAAATCTCAAAACCTTTTTCAATGGAGACACTTTCAAAAATACCTTATCACTGACCTGAAACTCAATCTCATTCCATTTCAAATTCGCATACGATTTCTACCTATCCGAAGCTGTAACACCCCACACCCTAGTCCTACACTGGGACGGGATACGAGGCGTTACTGCACGTAAGCACATGCATTCCAACATTTTCAAATCATTAAGACTTGATCAAACTTAAGAGTTTTTCGAACTTTATTTAAATTCCTTAACATGGGCCTACGAGGCCTCAAACATCCATTCGAAACCATTCGAGACCAGTTTGGGTCCTTAACCAACTTTAGAAAATTAACCCTTGAAAATAGGGCACACGCTCATGTGGAAGGGTAACATGCCCGTGTGGTCTTTATGACATGGCCATGTTGATGGCCCATGTGACACACACAGCCTAAGCATCTAGGGACATGCCCGTGTCCTATACCCGTGTGAGTTTAATTCCAAATTTGAACCTACACGAGTTTTCACACAGCCTGAGACACACTCATGTCCATGTGCCGTGTCCCTCACACGGCATGACACACTCGTGTCCTAGCCCGTGTCTAAAAACTTTGACATTCTATTTCTCATGTCAGCATCCAATAAGGGGCACACGGCCAAGGCACACGCCCGTGGCCAGAGGCCGTGTCCTCATATGGCTGAGACATACAGCTATGTCTCTACCCGTTTGTTTACTACCATGCATACTGACTTGAAATTTTTACATCTAGGGGATACAAGGCCGGACAACACGCCCAGACAACATGCCCATGGGGCTGGCCGTGTGTCACACACGACCTAGACATACGCCCGTGTGTCTACCCGTGTGGACAACATAGGGCTATTTACCAAGCCCTTTACTACCCTGAAACACAAAATAACAACATCCATCATGCTAAAGATCATCATCATAAGATTCCTTAATCCAACAACCACATCTAAGGCCTTTACACATTTCATATTTACTAAAACAACTAACAAATTAACCATTCATGAAATAACTTCTTGTATTAACAAATTAGCCATTCATGAAATAACTTCTTGTATTCATATAACAACTTTTAACTTTAGCCATTTCCATGGCCTTATACAAAATGAATCAAAATGCTAAAGTAAGCCAACACATTTGGCTAATTAATAATGACACAAAATTATAAAGTCAGGGTCCTATACATGCCATAATCAAAATAAATAGATCTAACTATACTAAGTGCTTCGATTGATAGTGTGATCGATGCCTCCGACGTCCATTGATCCACGAGCTAATTAGGCGGCAGTATAAGAAAATGGAAAGAAATAAGGTAAGCATAAAGCTTAGTAAGTTGCATGCAATAAATATAACAACAGCTTTACCATTCATCATCATGCTCATAGTACTTAAGTAGGCATAAGCACAACTTACTCATCACTAGCCAATACACTTCACATAGCATATATTGAGCTCACATCTCATACATTTTGCATAGGTACCTGTACCACTCACAACATAGTTATACTTTTCTTGTTTAACTTAAACTGTAACTCTCGCCGTTGAACCATTTGGAATGCTATCGGATATTCATTAAGGCTCAAACATAAGGTGTAATGCCGATGCCACGTCCCAGACAAGGTCTTACATTGGCTCATCCATTAAGTTGATGCCATGTCTCAAACATGGTCTTACAGTGACACCTCTATATGTGCCGATGCATGTCCCAAGCATGTCTTACACTGGCTTACATCTCGAGGCCGATACGTGTCCCAACATGTCTTACACTAGCTCTCGTCTCAATGCCGATGCCATGTCCCAAACATGGTCTTACACTGGGTCACATCTTGAGGCCAATGCATGTCCCAGACATGTCTTACACTAGCGCACAAATGACCCAAATGTCATTGCACGAATATCCGATTTGTTCCTAAGGTTCACCCGGGAGTTCTATTATCTCAATTATCATCATGTATTTTCATTACCACAATTTAGCAATTCATGCTATATCAGTTCAAATACATATAATAACAATGTAGTTGTATTATTTACATACAGCTTACCTCAGTATTCAAAATTTGGAGGCTATCTCGGCTTATTCCGCTAGTTTGGCTTTTCCCTCGTCTAGGCCCGAATTTTGTAATTCTTGATCTATAATGATAAAAATTCATGAATTCACCAACGCTATCAAATTAAAACTTTTGAACTTTATACAATTTAGTCTTTTTTCGCGATTAAGCTCACAAATGCTAAAATTAATTCACCAAAATTTTTATGCATCTTTATAAACATGCCATCACACATAAAATAATATTAAAAATAATTTCTCTGACCTCGGGTTAGTGGTTCCAAAACCACTGTTCATGTTAGGCCTAAAATCGGGCTATTACAATTCTCCCCCTTAGGGATTTTCGTCCCCGAAAATCTTACTGGTGAATAGGTTCGGGTATTGGTCTCTCATAGTCTCTTCGGGTTCCCATATGGCTTCTTCGACCCCATGTCTATGCCATAATACCTTAAGCAGTGCTATGCTCTTATTCCTTAATTGCTTAATCTCCCGAGCCAAAATCTTAATCGGCTCTTCGCCATAAGTCATATCCAGCTGAATCTCAACTTCAGTTGGCGCGATCACGTGCGAAGGATCCGATCTATATCAATGTAACATGGACACATGAAACACGTTGTGAATCTTTTCCAATTCTAAGGGAAAAGGCAAATGATAGGCAACGGGCCCTACTCTCTCGATAATCTCATAAGGTCCTATGAAACGAGGACTCAACTTGCCCTTTCTACCGAATCTAAGGACTTTCCTCCATGTGGACACCTTCAAAAACACCTTATCGCCAACTTGAAATTTGATCTCTTTTAATTTCAAATCTACATAGGATTTCTATCTATCTGATGCGGGCTTTATACAATCACGAATCACTTTAATCTTTTCTTTAGTTTCTCTGGCTAAGTGACCCCGTGATCTGATTCTCTCTCAGCTCAGTCCAATATAAAGGTGTTCGGTACTTACGCCCATATAAATCCTCATAGGGTGACATTTTCAAACTCGACTAATAACTATTGTTGTAGGCGAATTCCACCAGTGATAAATATTTTTCCCAGCTGCCTTGAAACTCGAGAACACAACACCACAACATATCTTCTAAGATCTGAATTACTCTCTCTGACTATTTGTCAGTTTGCAGACTGAAAGCTGTGCTAAAGTTCAACTTTGTTTCCAAAGCCTCTTGTAATTTCTTCCAAAACCTCGAGGTAAACCTCAGGTCTCTGTCCGAAATAATCGATAAGGGCACTCCATGAAGTCTCACAATTTCAGAAATGTACAAGTCACCTAGCTTATCTAGTGAGAAGTCTGTATGTATCGAGATAAAATGAGCTGACTTCGTCAGTCGGTCAACCACAATCCACACTGCATCTTTCTTTCTTGGGGTTACTGGCAAACCTGTCACAAAGTCCATAGTAATCCAGTCCCACTTCCACTCGGGACCATGATAGGCTAAAGTAAACCCGAAGGTACCTAGTGTTTAGCTTTCACTTGCGGACAAACTAGACACTTAGAAACGAACTCAGAAATGTCTCTTTTCATCGCCGACCACCAATACGTTTTCTTTAAGTCGTTATACATCTTTACACTACCCGGATGGATAGACAAGCATCCACTATGTGCCTCTCATAAAATCCTCTGAATAAGATCATTATCCTTGGGTACACAAACTCTATCTTGGAACATCAAGCATCCATCGGTACTAATTCAAAAATCTGATTCAACACTCGACTCACACTGAGTTCTCTTGGCTTGCAATTCACTGTCGTTATTCTGGGCTTCGTAAATCTCTTACAGGAACATCGGTCTAGCTCTTAACTCTGCCAGAATCGAACCATCATCAGTCACAGACAATTGAGCTTTAATAGCCCTCAATGTGAACAATGATTTCCTACTCAAAGCATCGGCGACCACGTTCGCCTTTCCCGGATGGTAGTCGATAACTAACTTGTAATCCTTTATCAACTCTAACCACCTTCGTTGTCGTAGATTCAACTCCTTCTGAGTTATCAAATACTTTAGACTTTTATGGTCGGTGAATACCCGACATCTCTCACCATACAAATGGTGTCTCCAAATATTTAATGCGAACACTATAGCTGCTAGCTTCAAATCATAGGTCGGGTAATTTCTCTCGTGTGGCTTTAGCTGTCTCGAGGCATAAGCTATAACCTTGCCTTTTTGCATGAGCACACATCCTAACCCATTCAAGGATGCATCACTATACACCACAAACTCTTTTCCTGGTTTCGATTGCATAAAATTGGGGCTTCGGTCAATAAATCCTTTAGTTTCTCGAAACTCTATTGGCACTTCTCTGTCCATTCAAACTTGACATCCTTTTTGTAAAAACCTTGTCATCGGAGTGGCTCTCATAGAGGATCCATTCAAAAACCTTCTGTAATATCCAGCTAAACCCAGAAAGCTTCAAACCTCTGTCACATTCCTTGACGGTTTCCATTCAACAATAGTCGAGATATTGCTTGGGTCAACTCTGATCCCATCACCAGACACAATGTGTCCTAGGAATCCGACCTCTTTAAGACAAAATTCACTCTTACTAAACTTGGCGTATAACTGCTTATTTCTTAAGGTTTGTAAAACTGTCATCAAATGCTCTGCGTGCTCACGCGAATAAATTAATATGTCATCGATAAAAACAACGACAAACTTATCCAAATATGGTCAGAAAATACGGTTCATTAAGTCCATAAAAATTGCCAGGGCATTTGTTAAGCCAAAGGGCATGACAAGAAACTCGTAGTGCCCATACCTCGTCCTAAACGTGGTTTTCGGTACGTCTTGCTCGTTAACCTTTAACTGGTAGTAGCCCGACCTTAAGTTGATCTTAGAAAACATGGTGGCTCCCTTCAACTGATTGAACAAATCATTGATCCTTGCCAAGGGATATTTGTTTTTCACAGTCACTTTGTTGAGTTGTCGGTAGTCTATGCACAACCTCATTGACCCATCTTTCTTTTTCACAAAAAGTATCGGAGCACCCAACGGTGAATAGTTCGGTCTTCCAAAGCCCTTGTCAGTTAATTCTTGCAGCTGTACCTTCAACTCTTTTAATTCCGTCGGAGCCATCCTATACGGAGTGATCGAGATAGGCACCATACCAGGGACCAACTCGATACTAAATTCAACTTCTTTGGTTGGAGGCAACCCAGGCAACTCTTCTGGAAATACATCCGTGTACTCGCATACCACAAGCACTGTCTCAATTTTCACTTCAGACTCTTTGGTGCTCAACACAAATGCTAGGTAGGACTATACCCTTTTCTCAATTATTTCTCGGCAGTCAAAGATGAGATTAATACTAGTGAGTTATCTAGTTCACCTGATTCAACCCGAATAATATCCCCATTCTCACATTTCATTTCAATGAACTTGCCACCATAATTCACTATCACATTATGAGTAGTCAGCCAATCCATGCCAAGAATTAGATCAAATTCATAAAACGGTAGTAACATGAGGTTAGCTAGAAAACAATAACCCCTAATCATTAAAGGACAGTCTCTACACACTTTACCAACTATCACATGCTTGTCTGACGGGTTTGACACTTTTATCACAAATTTGGTAGACTCAACAGACATATTCATACTGGGTACTAATTTCATGCACACATAGGAATGAGTAGACCTCGGATCAATCAAAGCAGTAATAGAAATATCATGAAGAGAAAAAGTACCGGTAATAACATCTGGTGAATATGCCTTTCTATGAGCGCGAATGACATAAGTCCTTGCCAGGGCTTGGCCTTCAGACATCACAGCTGAATCTCTAGGAGCTCCTCTACTGCTAGCCCTACTACCTGGGTTTTTCTGTGGTCTATCCCTTGAAGGAGCACTATTCGCCCTCATTTCTTGCTTTTTCTCTTTCTCATCTAATTCAGGGCAGTCTCGGATGAAGTGGTCTAGCGACCCACATTTGAAGGACCCCCTATCATTCCATTAGCACTCACCGAAATGATGCCTACCACACTGCGAACACTCCGACCTATTTGGCTGAGCACTAGCGACACTCGCGACAGAAGTGGTCTAAGCTTTAGGAGCCGTGTTTTGCTTGTTCTTGTTCCTATTTGAGAACCCCACTGACGCATTCGATCGGGTAGGAAACTCTCTCAATCTCTTAGATGAGGTCTACTGTGATTTCCCCATCAGTCTTTTCCTTGAGTCTCGGGACTTGATGTCAGCTCTTCTCTTTTCTTTGGCCAATTCCTTGGCCTTACATGCTCTCTCCACGAGCACCACAAATTCCCTTATCTCTAAAATGCCAACTAATAGACGAATGTCTTCATTCAATCCGTCCTCAAATCTCTTGCACATGATAGCTTCAGTAGACACGCACTCCCTAGTGTATTTACTAAGCCTCACGAACTCACGCTCATACTCTATTACGGTCTTTTGGCTCTGCTTCAATTATAGAAATTTTTTCCTCTTTTGATCTATAAACTTTTGACTGATATACTTCTTTCAGAACTCTTCTTGGAAGAATTCCCATGTTATCCTCTCTCTCAGTATAATGGACACGAGGGTATTCCACCATTGGTAGCTGAGTCTCGTAGGAGTGACACTGCGCACTTCACGCACTCTTCAAGCGTACAAGATAACTCTTCAAATACCCTAATGGTATTTTCCAACCAGAAATCTGCTCTTTCTAGGTCATCATTAACATTAGCCTGAGATTCCTCAGCCCCTTGCTTCCATATTTTATCCACTGGAGGTTTCTCTCTTCTGACCATATCTACTCCTTGCAGAGCTACAGGGGTATACTGAGGAATCGGAGGAGGTGGGGGAGGTGGAGTGGTCGGATTCGCATGAACAAACTCCGTATACCATGTGTCCATCATATGGAGGTAAGCTTCTCTAGCTCCTCTACCCTAACTCATCGTCACGGACTCACTACCTACTGGCGCGGTCCCTTCAGCGGGGGCCAACGCATTGCTCTCCACATCATCCGCCCTAGCTACGTCAGGATCCATTTACTATATGAATAAAACACAATTTATCTTGTCAGGAGTCGTCACACTATCAATCTACAGTTATGGCATATAGAGCTAGGCTCGTACTCGCACTAGGTTAGTCTTAGAACTGACTAAACCATATCTCTGATACTAATAAATGTAACACCCCACACCCGAGTCCTACACTGGGACGGGATACGAGGGGTTACCTCACTTAAACACATATATTCCAACATTTTTGAATCATTAAGACTTGATCAAACTTAAGAGTTTTTCAAATTTATTTAAATTCCTTAACATGGGCCTACAAGGGTTCTAACATCCATTCGAAACCATTCAGGACCAGTTCGGGTCTTTAACCAACTTTAGAAAATTAACCCTTGAAAATAGGGCACACGCTCGTGTGGAAGGGTAACACGCCATTGTGGTCTTTATGACAAGGCCATACTGATGGCCAGTGTGACACACATAGCCTAAGCATCTAGGGACACGCCCGTGTCCCATACCTGTGTGAATTTAATTCCAAATTCGAACCTACAGGGGTTTTTACACGGCCTGACATATGCCTGTGTCCATGGCCCTTGTCCCTCACACGACCATGACAAGCCCGTGTCCTAGCCCGTGTCTAAAAACTTTGACATTCTATTTCTGACGTTAGCATCCAATAAGGGGTACACGGCCAAGGCACACGCCCGTGGCCAGAGGCCGTGTCCTCCACACGGCTGAGACACACAACCGTGTCTCTGCCCGTGTGTTTACTATCATGCATACTGACTTGAAATTTTTACATCCAGGTGATACAAGGCCAAACAACACGCCCATAGGGCTGGCCGTGTGTCACACACGACCTAGACACACGCCTATGTGTCTACTCGTGTGGACAATATAGGGCTATTTACCAAGCCCTTTACTACCCTGAAACACAAAATAACAACATCCATCATGCTAAAGATCATCATAATAAGATTCCTCAGTCCAACAACCACATCTAAGGCCTTTACACATTTCATATTTACTAAAATAACCAACAAATTAGCCATTAATGAAATAACTTCTTGTATTCATATAACAACTTTTAACTTTAGCCATTTCTATAGCCTTATACAAAATGAATCAAAATGCTAAAGTAAGCTAACACATTTGGCCAATTAACAAAGATACAAAATCATAAAGTCAGGGTCCTATACATGCCACAAACAAAATAAATAGATCTAACTATACCAAGTGCTTCGATTGATAGTGTGATCGATCCTCCGACGTCTGTTGATCCACGATCTAATTAGGTGGCATTATAAGAAAATGGAAAGAAACAGGGTAAGCATAAAGCTTAGTAAGTTGCATGCAATAAATATAACAACAGCTTTACCATTCATCATCATGCTCGTAGTACTTAAGTAGGTATAAGCACAACTTACTCATCACCAGCCAATATACCTCACATAGCATAAATTGAGCTCACATCTCATACATTTCAAATAGGTACCTGTACCACTCACAACATGGTTATACTTTTCTCGTTTAACTTAAACTGTAACTCTCGCCGTTGAACCATTTGGAATGCTATCGGATATTCATTAAGCCTCAAACATAAGGTGTAATGCCGATGCCATGTCCCAGACAAGGTCTTACACTGGCTCATCCATTAAGTCGATGCCATGTCCCAAACATGGTCTTACACTGACTATTGAAATCGAGGCCGACGCCATGTCCCAGACATGGTCTTACACTAGCTTTCACATATCTGTGCCGATGCCATGTCCCAAACATGGTCTTACACTGACACCTCTATATGTGCCGATGCATGTCCTAGACATGTCTTACACTGGCTTACATCTCGAGGCCGATGCGTGTCCCAGACATATCTTACACTAGCTCTCGTTTCAATGCCGATGCCATGTCCCAAACATGGTCTTACACTGGCTCACATCTTGACGCCGATGCATGTCCCAGACATGTCTTACACTAGCGCACAAATGACCCAAATGTCATGGCACGAATATCTGATTTGTTCATAAGGTTCACCCGGAAGTTCTATTATCTCAATTATCATAATGTATTTTCATTACCACAATTTAGCAATTTATGGTATATTAGTTCAAACACATATAATAACAATGTAGTTGTATTATTTACATACAACTTACCTCGGTATTCAAAATTTGGCGGCTATCTCAGCTTATTCTGCTAGTTTGGCTTTTCCCTAGTCTAGGCCCGGATTTTGTAATTCTTGATCTATAATGATAAAAATTCATGAATTTAATCATTATATTAATCTAAGTACTCAACAATTTAAAATTGGTCAAAATGGCTATTTTACCCCTAGACTTTTGTAAAATGACCATTTTACCCCTAGTTTCGAAAATTAATTTTTATCATATTTTCTCACTATCCAAGCCTAGCCGATCACTTTTTATACTAAAAGCATCCCACAATTCTCATTATTTCACACATTTATCACCTATTTTACAACTTATGCAAAATGGTCCTTAGTTAGGGTTTTCATGGAAACTACTTCACAAAAGTTGTTTATTACACTACCATGACTCATTTTCTTCCATAAAATTTGAAAAAACAACATGAACACACTCATGGTAAAACCCTAGACTTTTAACCATTTTGCAAAATAGTCCCCTTATTCGAAAGCTTATGTTACAAGGGTTCTAAAAGTGTAAAAATCATCAAGGAAAATCATCAAAATCACTTACTTGTGAAGGCTCTAAGTTGCTGAAATTTTTGAAGCTTAAAAACTCCTCTTTTGTTGGTATGAACGGTGGGAAGAAGATGAGATAAAGTAAGATATCATTCTCTCTTTGTTAAATTTTATTTTTAACCAATGTTGTCACCAAAACCCACCTAACCTAGTCAACATGCCTCATTTTGCCCCCTATGGCCGACCACCTCTATTTTAAGGGTATATTTTCCATTTAAAGACCCTAAATTTATGATACATTGTAATATAACTCCCTTATCTATCAAATTAAAACTTTTGAACTTTATGCGATTTAGTCATTTTTCGCGATTAAGCTCACAAACGCTAAAATTAATTCACCAAAATTTTCATGTATCTTTATAAACATGCCATCACACATAAAATAATATTAAAAATAATTTCTCTGACCTCTAGTTTGTGGTTCTGAAACCACTGTTCTGGCTAGGCCCAAAATCGGGCTATTACAGAAGCGTCTTTCAAACAATCGTGTATTGCCTTCACTTTTTCTTCAGTTTCGCTGACTAAATCAACTTTGTGAATCTGATTCTCTCTGAGTTCGATCCAATACAAAGGCGTTCGGTACTTACATCCATACAATGCCTCATAGGGCATCATTTTCAAACTCAACTAAAAACTGTTATTGTAGGCAAATTATACCAATGGTAAATACTTTTCCCAATTACCTTGGAACTCAAGGAGACAACACCGCAATATATCTTCAAGAATTTGAATTACTCTCTCAGACTGATCGTTGATCTGCGGATGGAAAACGGTACTAAAATTCAATTTTGTACCTAATGCCTCTTGCAACTTCTTCTAGAATCGCGAGGTGAACCTCAGATCTCTATCCGATATAATCAATAAAGGCACTTCGTGCAACCTCACTATTTCAAAAATATACAACTCGGCTAGCTTGTCAATTGAATAGTCGATACGTACTAGTATAAAATGAGTTGAATTTGTTAATCGATTAACAATAAGCCATACAACATCTTTCTTTTTTAGTGTCAAAGGCAAACATGCTATGAAATCCATAGTAATACGGTCCCATTTCTGCTCAGGAACCATCACAGGCTGAAGTTAGCCTGCAGGTACTTGGTGTTCAGCTTTCACTTGTTGACAAATCAGACATCTTGAAATGAACTTAGAAATATCTCTTTTCATACTCGGCCACCAATACAATTTCTTTAAGTCATTATACATTTTTGTGCTACCCAGATGCATAGACAAACAACCACTATGGGCCTCAAGAAAAATCTTTTGAATCAACTCGATATTCTTAGGAATACAAATCTTATCTCGGAACATTAAATAACCATTGGAACTAATCCGAAATCTGATTCCATACCTGATTCACATTGAACTCTTTTGGCTTGCAAATCACCACCACTTTGCTGGGCTTCATAAATATCTTGAAGAAACATTGGTCTAGCTTTTAACTCGGCTAGAATCGAACCTTCATCTGCTAAGGCCAAACTGAGTGTTCATAGCCCTCAATGCAAAAAAGGATTTCCTACTCAAAGCATCGGCGACCACGTTCACCTTTCCCGGGTGATAATCAATCAACAATTTGTAATCTTTTATCGACTCTAACTCTGTTGCCGTAAATTCAAATCCTTTTGAGTCATCAAGTACTTTAGACTTTTGTGATCAGTGAATACTCTACACTTCTCTCCATACAAGTGATGTCTCCAAATCTTTAACGCAAACGCAATGGCAGCTAGCTCTAAATCATGTGTCGGATAATTTTTCTCATGTGGTTTCAATTGCCTCGAGGCATAGGTTATCACTTTGCCTTCTTGTATAAGCACACAACCCAATCCATTTAAGTATGCATCACTATAAACCACAAATTCTTTTCTCGGCTCGGGTTGCACCAATATCGGAGCCTCAGTCAACAATGCTTTCAATTTCTCAAAACTTTGTTGGCACTTTTCTAACCACTCAAACTTGATATCTTTTTGCAACAATTTTTTTCATTGGAGAGGCAATCATAGAAAATCCTTTAACGAACTTTCGGTTATAGCCGTCTAAGCCCAAAAATCTTCTAACCTCAGAAACATTTCTCAGCTGTTTCTAATCAACAATGGCCGGAATCTTACTCAGATCAACTTGGATCCCTTCCCCCGACACAATATGTCCAAAAAATCTGACTTCCCTAAGCTAGAACTCACTTTTACTACACTTAGCATACAACGCTTATCTCTCAAGGTTTGCAAAACAGTTCTCAGATGATCGGCATGTTCAGACTCGTCACGAGAATAAATCAGGATGTCATCAATAAACACCACAACAAATTTATCCAAATAGGGTCGAAAAATTCGGTTCATTAAATCCATGAAAACCGCAGGAGCATTTGTCAAACCAAAAGGCATCACTAGGAATTCATAGTGACCATACCTCGTCTGAAATGCAGTTTTCAGCACATTCGTGTAACACCCCTAACTCGTATCCGTCGCTGAAATAGGGTTAAAGGCGTTACCGGACATATCAAAACATTTACATATACTTAATCCTAAAATAATCTAAACATATAATAATCATTCAAAATTGTCCCTTATATAGGTCTACGAGACCTTAAACATGCTTTAGAAAGGGGTCGGGACTAAACCTAGCTCATACAAAATTTTTCAAAACTTAAACATTTTTCAAAGTTGTACAGGTCACACGCCCGTGTGAACAGGCCGTGTGCCTCACACGGCTTTAGACACGCCTGTGTGTCTAGGCCATGTCAAAATAGGGCATACATACTGACTTGTCCACACGGCCATAAGACACGCCCATGTGCCAAGCCATGTGAAAATTAGGGAGGCTACTAACTTGGCCACACGGTTGACCACACTCCCGTGTGTCTAGCCCGTGGTTGAAACTGACTTGGCCACACGACCTAGCACATACCCGTGTGTGTGACCGTGTGGTCTGCCCAGGCTCATTCCGAAATGGCCCTCGAGCAACATGGTTGAGACACACGCCCGTGTGGGCAAAAATAGGCCATTTACAAGGCCAATTTGCCACCCATTTAAGGTCCTTCCTACAAGCATCAATACCACATCATTTTATACCAAATTCTCAACCATTTCACAACCAAAACATACATCTTTCATGCCATTTCATTATCAACAAATTCCATACTTAACATCCATACCAAAACATACTATATCATGAATCATAATCAAACCGAAACATTTGTTTTGTAACTTCAATTTATCTCATTCATTCTCATACCACATTCTTGCCAAATCCACAATTAAGTACATATCAAAAACTTACCAAACTTACCAAATCTCTTGGCCATTCATAAACAAATCATATTGATCATATTGCATCACATTTCATATACCAAAATCAAACCATAATCACAACCAAAACCAAGCCATACACATGGCTAAATATATACATCACAAAACTTAATCAAAGTACTTCTAGCCTATACATGCCATACTTTAATATTCACATTTTCAAAAGGTACCAAAAAGAAGTTTGTTACTGTGGTGATGATCCTCGACGATCCCTGAGCTTTCAGTAGCGTCGATATTTATAAAATAGATGATACACATACAAAGTAAGCTTTCCAAAGCTTAGTAAGCCATATACAAAATAAACTTAACTTTATAAGCATATAAACATCATCAAATTACATATATTCCGTAGACAAATACTATCATCAACCACATGGTTCATATACACTACACATTTCCCAATTCATTTGTACATATAGCATATTTTCTCATACTTATAACATATGTTCACAAAGGTACATGTACTTACTTTTTATTCTCAAACATAATATACAATTCAAACATACCTGAATCAGATACATATTCACATAGTCATTCATTTTCTAAGAATGCCCGTTGAACCGTTCGTAATCAATAAGGATACTTGGATAGCTCGAAAAGCTCATATTGTAACACCACAAACCCGGCCTAGACGTTACGGCCGAATCTGGTGTGTCACATTACCTACCACTAACCAAGTTACCTAGTTTACTAAAGTTTGGGTGAGCTTTGCAAAAACCATTAATGAAGTTTTAAGAGAAATGTTTCGATTCACTAGTGTGAGTCCTCTCTATTATCGATTGTTAAGGGTTTAGAAAAACGTGACTTTTGTTGCACCTTGAAAAGTTTCATTTTGAAGACGTTTGATTGCCGTGTCGATTTGAAACAAGTAATTTTTGATAAACCCAGAGTTAACCAATTTCAAGGAATCAATTTAAGTGATGTGAATCTCAAGTCGAAAACGATTTAAGTAATTTAAAAACCCAAAATAAAAATAATAGAGCGGCCTTATAAAAAGAAGCTACTTGAAACTTATTTAAAACCAGAAATTTAATCTTCGTGGCCACTCTGAATCCCGCCCAGCTCCAAGTCCACCAACTAGGGCTCACCTGCAAGGATGGAAGAGAAAGGGGGTGAGTTTGGAAAACTCAGTGTATATGGAAAACCCATCCAAAGCCCAAGTCAGCTCAAGCCCATTGGGCCTAAGCCCTATTCAGAATATGATAAACTGGGCCTCAGCCCCTTTTCAGATAACAGTATGGCCCATAGGCCCATTCTAGAACAGAACAAACATATTCGTGTATGCAAGCCCAACCCAGCCTATAACAAACCGCTACACTCCACCCGTACCAGCCCTTCACTCCATGTGGGGAATAGCTTAACCCACCCAGCCCTACACTCCACAGTTGCAGCATAGCTGCTCAGATATCAGTAAGTTGAGGCAAAGCCTCCAGTACGTGGTCAAGCCACTTTTAGTACTTTCTCCATCAATAACCCAGTACCATGTATCAGATAATAATAACATGGCATGCAGTAAATAGTAACAGTCAGAAATGCATTCAGGTCAACCTTAACCCTAGGGGTATATCAGTAATTTTGCTCTTAGGGGTAAAACTGTAAACTTTCCACCTATAAAGGTATTTTAGTACTTTTATCAGTTTTAAGGGTTCTCATAAATGTTACGGTCCTTAGTAGCCCATTTTTCATCGCAGTAATTTATTTATCTTAATTTCACAACTTTAGCCATTGGGCTCTAAAACCCCTAATGAGCCCTACAGTGTCCATTATCAATTTAAGCTCATTTAACTCAAGTTTTATGACCAGTTTATCGGTTTAAGCAGTTTCGATTCTACAGTCTAACAGAACATACTTATTGCCTTTTTTATATTATATATTATTATTATTATTTATTAACCCGTAGGAGCCCGTAAGCCCATTGGGCCCAGTTTTAGCCTATCGAGGCCAGATTATCGAAGTGCACGAAATTTCACACACGACTAACTTACCACTTTGCGATTTTAGATCTAACGATTTCTAAACGTCTTGTGAGCACTAGCACACTCATACGCCCACGAAATGCTAGGATTTCGGCATTTCGGCTTTTGCCGAATTGAACTATGAGAGGGTGTTCGATACACACTTGTTTCGCGACGACTGCTACTGAGATCCCTTACGATGTCCTACAATTGATTACCACAATTCTTCGAATCCAACCCACAACAACCAATCCCAATATTCAGCAACCCATATTTGAACCATGCCCCTAAAGCCTTTAGAATCTTACCTTTTTGCCGAAAATCGATGGCTAGATCTAAGTCTAGTTGTTCCAAAGATCCAAGCCTTCGATCAAACCTCTAGAAGACACTAATCACCAAAAGAAATCGTCGGTTAAAGACCCTTAAAGCCCTATGCCCAAATCGACAGCCTCCCTAGATTTTAGGGACTTTGGCTTTTCTAAATTGTAAAATAAGACTAGATCTGAGGTGATGAGCACTTACCACTTATTCCTCTTTGATTTCTACGCAGATCTGAAGTTTCGACTATGAGTCCCTAAATCTATGGTATTTCGGCTTTTTTTAAGTGATGAAGAAGATGATGATTTGAGGCTATAACTTTGAAGTATTGTTGCCGAAAGATACTAAGGATTTAGAGAAGATGAAAGTTGATCAAAAAGAACAAAAATAACTGAAGGATTTTGGCTTGGAGAAATCAGCACAAGAAGTGAGTTTTCAGGATTTTGACTTTCATGGCAATCGGCTATGGAGGTTTTGTGGAGGATGGGATTGACAGAGGAGGTGAGTAAGGTGATCAGAAGGTTTCGGCTAGAAGAAAAAGCAAAAAGGAAGAAAAAATGGAGGAAAAAGAGAGGAAGAAGAAATCGGCACCAAGAAGAAGGAGTTTGCATTTTTGGCTTTTGTGAGAACTCAGAAAGGATGAATGGCAGTAAAAGCTTTCATGTGGCTAACCCTAATTCTCTAAGACAGAAAAAGAAAGGAACCTAACCCTAATATCAACTAAAAAAATCAGCCCAACCTCCCTAAGGCCTTTGCCGAAATTCACTTAAGTGATCACATGCCCGACATATGCCTAAAATTAAAAAGTAACCATATGCCTGCCTTGCAACTTGAACCTTGGACCTTTAATTCCTTCCCAGATGCCATTTTTTTTAAGAACTTAGTGGCGCCAGCTTGCCACTTTACCAAGGCCTTATTTGCGTCATAATTTACGAAGTTCTTCTTAAAAGCCCACTTAACCAAGTCTCCTATTCACTTAAAATCCAACCTTGATATTTTACCGTGTTTCACTTAGGCTTGGGCCTTCTAAAGGACCAATAACACACTTAAACACAATTACAATATTCAGAACACCAAAATTTCAAAATTTACCAAAAATCACAAAGACCCGAAAAATCCCGAAAATCAGGGCGTTACAACTCTACCCCCTTAAAGAAATTTCGGCCTCGAAATTTACCTGATCCAAATAATTGAGGGTACTGTTGACGCATAGTCTCTTCTAACTCCCAAGCAGCCTCTTCCCTTCCATGATTACGCCACAGTACTTTCACCAATGGAACCGACTTTCTTCTTAAAACTTTAACCTCTCGATCTAAAATTTGCACGGGTTCCTCCTCAAAGGTCAAATCAGTCTTTACTTCAATCTTCCCCACTGACACAACATGTGAAGGATCCGATCGATATCGCCTCAACATGGACACATGAAAGACGTCATGGATTCTGTCCAACTCCGGTGGTAACTCTAACTGATATGCTACTGGCCCTACCCGTTTAAGATCCCGATAAGTCCCTATAAATTGCGGACTCAGTTTCCCTTTCTTGCCGAACCTCAAGATCTTCTTCCAAGGTGAAACCTTCAAGAAAACCATATCCCCAACAGCGAACTCAATCTCTTTACGCTTTAGATCTACATACGACTTCTGTCTATCAGATGCCTCCTTTAACCGATCTCTTATCATCTTAACCGTACTTTCAGTATCTGCCACTAATTCCGATCCAAGCACTTGTTGTTCACCCAACTCTGTCCAACACGTAGGCGTACGA
Organism: Gossypium hirsutum; assembly: GCF_007990345.1. Classification (NCBI taxonomy): domain Eukaryota; kingdom Viridiplantae; phylum Streptophyta; class Magnoliopsida; order Malvales; family Malvaceae; genus Gossypium; species Gossypium hirsutum. The sequence continues at coordinate 71,966,288 of NC_053427.1, forward strand.
CATCTTCGCCCATAAAGTGCCTCATATGGAGCCATCTGAATACTTGCTTGGTAGCTGTTGTTGTACGCAAACTCCGCCAATGGCAAGTAGTCCTCCCAACTACCACGAAAATCGATGATACAACCTCTTAAGATATCCTCCAAAACTTGAATAACCCTTTCCGACTGTCTATCTGTCTGAAGGTGAAAAGCAGTACTGAAATCCAATCGTGTACCCAACGCCTCCTCCAACTTTTGCCAGAACCGAGATGTAAACCTAGGGTATCGATTAGAAATAATCAACACTGGCACCCCATGCAGTCGCACTATCTCCGCCACATACAACTTCGCCAACTTTTGCAGTGAGTAATCAGTACGAACAGGTATGAAATGGGCAGATTTTGTTAACCTATCCACAACTACCACACAGAATCTTTCTTGGTGGGTGTCAAAGGTAACCCACTCATGAAGTCCATAGTTACTCTCTCCGACTTCCATAGTGGAATTTTCACCGGTTGCAGTAATCCAGAAGGCAATTGGTGCTCGGCCTTAACTTGCTGGCACGTTAGACATTTCCCAACCAATTTAGTCACCTCTCGCAAGTCTCGATATAACTTATTTCCTCCAGGATGCATAGCACAAGGTCCACCATAAGCCTCTTTTAGAATTGTCTGCCTCAATTCAGGGTCCTTCAGAATACAAACTCTTCCACGAAAGCACAGAACTCCGTTAGTATTCAGTCCAAAATCCTCATTCTCACCATTCTTAACTTGTCAAAACCGAAGAACTAACGAATCATCCTTCAACTGTTTTTCTTTAATCTGTTCAGTCCAAGTAGGCCTCACTTGCAATTCTGCTAACAGACTTCCATCGTCAAACAGACTCAAAAGTGTAAACAAGGCTCTCAAATCAGCAACAACCCTTCGACTCAAAGCATCAACCACCACATTAGCCTTACCTGGGTGGTACTCAATCGTACAGTCGTAATCCTTAAGCAACTCTATCCATCTTCGTTGCCTAAGGTTTAACTCCTTCTGAGTCAACAGATACTTTAGGCTCTTATAGTCTGTGTATATAATACACTTTTCTCCATATAAGTCATGTCTCCAGATTTTCAACGTTAAGATTACTGCTGCTAACTTTAAATCGTGCGTAGGGTAGTTCGCTTAATGAGGCTTAAGCTGTCGCGAAGCATAAGCGACCACCTTACCCTCTTGCATTAGTATGCATCCTAACCCCACATGCGACCCATCGTTGTACACAGTGAAGTCCTTTCCAGACTCTGGTTGAATCAACACTAGCGCCTCAGTCAATACCTTTTTCAACTGGTCAAAAACTTTCTGCTGTTTTTCTGTCCAGACAAATGCTACTCCTTTCCTTAACAATTTCGTCAATGGTGCAGCAATCAGAGAAAATCCCTCTACAAACCTTCTGTAATAGCCTGCCAAACCCAAAAAACTCCAAATTTCCGATACTGACTTCGGTGGTTTCCATTCCAAAACTGCCTCAATTTTCTGAGGATCCACTCTAATTCGTTCGGCAGAAACCACATGACCTAGAAAAGTCACTTCTCACAACCAGAATTCACACTTACTAAACTTTGCATAAAGTTGCTTCCCTCTCAGCACTTGCAGTACAATACGTAGATGCTCATCATGCTTCTCCTCAGTTTCCGAATATACCAGAATATCATCGATAAAAACGACCACGAATCGGTCCAAGTAAGGTTGGAATACTCGATTCATTAGATCCATGAAAGCTCTAGGTGTGTTTGTCAACCCAAACGGCATAACTAGAAACTCATAATGACCATATCGAGTTCTAAATACTGTCTTATGAATATCCACTTCCTTTACCCTTAGCTGATGGTATCCAGATCGAAGGTCAATCTTGGAAAATACAGAAGCTCCTTTAAGTTGGCCAAATAGATCATCAATTCTAGGCAGTGGGTACTTGTTCTTTATCGTCAGTTTGTTCAATTAGCGATAATCGATGCACATACGCATCGTCCCATTCTTTTTCTTCAATAGGACCAGTGCTCCCCATGGAGACACACTCGGTCTAATGAAGCCTCTATCCAACAACTCTTGGATTTGAGCTTTCAGTTCCACTAACTCCTTCGGTGCCATCCTATAGGGTGCGATGGACACTGGAGCTGTTCCAGGCAGCAAATCGATTCCAAACTCGACTTCTCGATTCGGAGGTAATCCAGGAAGCTCTTCTGGGAAAACATCTTGGAATTCTCTAACAGTTCTGACTGTCTCCACAGTCAAATCCTCAGTTTCAGATTGGCTTACAAAAGCCAAATATGCCTCGCATCCCTTACGCATCAGTTTCTCAGCCTCCAAAGCCGAACTACATTGGACAAGTAATCTCTTCGTTTTCCAATAATCATTACCTCTTCATCCTCGACAGTCCTTAACACCATCCTCTTAGCTGCACAATCCAAAGTTGCCCTATGCTTGGTCAACCAGTCCATCCCTAGGATCAAATCGAATTCTCTGAACGGTAACTCCATCAAGTCTCCACAGAAAATCCTACCTTGAGTCTCTACCTCGGCCTCGACCACGGCCTCTTCCCCGAGCAGCTCTCGTACTCATATCGATTTATCTGATTATGAATTTTATAACATTAGTTTACTGTTTCAATTGTTTATTACAGAATATCTTATGAACAGATAAAGTTTCAGAGTTGTTCTCGCGCAATCGCAGTTTAGCTACTGTCTCAGTTTCCTAAGGCTTAGTTTACCCTACAGTCTCAGTTTTGTAGCCTTAATACTACATTATCTTAGTACTATATCTAAGGCTCAGTACTATCTACAGTATTATTTTAAGTACAGTACAGTATATATAGAGCAGAAAGATACTTACAGACTTGGTGCGGGGGATTCAGTGTGCCACCTTATAGATTTCAGACAAACTCAGAAGATTTAGACCTTTTTAAAATCCATTTCTCAAACATTTGATTTAAAGAAACCAAGTTTGAAAATTATCTCCTTTAACCAGAAAATTTGTTTTCAAAAGTCAAAATTTTCCAAAAATACCCTCTTTGGGCTTAAAGTTTTAAAAACCTTTTTGGACCCGATCCACAACCGAGTTGTTGCAACTGGGTCTGATACCAGTAAATGTAACACCACAAACCCGACCTAGACGTTACGGCCAAATCCGGGGTGTCACATTACCTACCACTAACCAAGTTACCTAGTTTACTAAAGTTTGGGTGAGCTTTGCAAAAACCATAATGAAGTTTTAAGAGAAATGTTTCGATTCACTAGTGTGAGTCCTATCCATTATCGATTGTTAAGGGTTCAGAAAAACGTGACTTTTGTTGCACCTTGAAAAGTTTCATTTTGAAGACGTTTGATTGCCGTGTCGATTTGAAGCAAGTAATTTTTGATAAACCCAGAGTTAACCAATTTCAAGGAATCAATCTAAGTGATGTGAATCTCAAGTCAAAAACGATTTAAGTAATTTAAAGACCCAAAATAAAAATAATAGAGCGGCCTTATTACAACTTTAACCAAAATAGAAATAATCAAAAATAAATGCGAAATTTAAAAGGAAGCTACTTGAAACTTATTTAAAACTAGAAATTTAATCTTCGTGGCCACTCTGAATCCGCCCAGCTCCAAGTCCACCAACTAGGGCTCACCTGCAAGGATGGAAGAGAAAGGGGGTGAGTTTGGAAAACTCAGTGTATATGGAAAACCCATCCAAAGCCCAAGTCAGCTCAAGCCCATTGGGCCTAAACCCTATTTAGATAACAGCGGGTACTGGGCCGAGGCCCTTTTCAGAATATAATAAACTGGGCCTTAGCCCCTTTTCAGATAACAGTATGGCCCATAGGCCCATTCTAGAATAGAACAAACATATTCGTGTATGCAAGCCCAACCCAGCCTATAACCAACCGCTACACTCCGCCCGTACCAGCCCTTCACTCCATGTGGGGAATAGCTTAACCCACCCAGCCCTACACTCCACAGTTGCAGCATAGCTGCTTAGATATCAGTAAGTTGAGGCAAAGCCTCCAGTACGTGGTCAAGCCACTTTTAGTACTTTCTCCATCAATAACCCAGTACCATGTATCAGATAATAATAACATGGCATACAGTAAATAGTAACAGTCAGACATGCATTCAGGTCAACCTTAACCCTAGGGGTATATCAGTAATTTTGCTCTTAGGGGTAAAACTGTAAACTTTCCACCTATAAAGGTATTTTAGTACTTTTATCAGTTTTAAGGGTTCTCATAAATGTTACGGTCCTTACTAGCCCATTTGTCATCGCAGTAATTTATTTATCTTAATTTCACAACTTTAGCCATTGGGCTCTAAAACCCCTAATGAGCTCTACAGTGTCCGTTAGCAATTTAAGCTCATTTAACTCAAGTTTTATGACCAGTTTACCGGTTTAAGCAGTTTCGATTCTACAGTCTAACAGAACATACTTATTGCCTTTTTTTATATTATATATTATTATTATTTATTAACCCGTATGAGCCCGTAAGCCTATTGGGCCCAGTTTTAGCCTATCGAGGCCCAATTACCGAAGTGCACGAAACCTCACACACGACTAACTTACCACTTTGCGATTTTAGATTTAATGATTTCTAAACGTCTTGTGAGCACTCGCACACTCACACGCCTACAAAATGCTAGAATTTCGGCATTTCGGCTTTTGCTGAATTGAACTATGAGAGGGTGTTCGATACATACCTGTTTCGCGATGACTGCTACTGAGATCCCTTACGATGTCCTACAATTGATTACCACAATTCTTAGATTGCAACCCACAACAACCAATCCCAATATTCAGCAACCCATATTTGGACCATCCCCCTAAAGCTTTTAGAATCTTACCTTTTTGTCGAAAATCGATGACTAGATCTAAGTCTAGTTGTTCCAAAGATCCAAGCCTTCGATCAAACCTCTAGAAGACACTAATCACCAAAAGAAATCGTCAGTTAAAGACCCTTAAAGCCGTACGCCCAAATCGACAGCCTCCCTAGATTTTAGGGACTCGGCTTTTCTAAATTGTAAAATAAGACTAGATCTGAGGTGATGAGCACTTACCACTTATTCCTCTTTGATTTCTACGCAGATCTGATGCAAATCTATCCTCTAATCGATAGTAGAACTCGAATCCAGGAGATTTGAAGTTTCGGCTATGAGTCCCTAAATCTATGGTATTTCGGCTTTTTTTTAAGTGATGAAGAAGATGATGATTTGAGGCTATAACTTTGAAGTAATGTTGCCGACAGATACTAAGGGTTTAGAGAAGATGAAAGTTGATCAAAAAGAACAAAAATAATTGAAGGATTTTGGCTTGGAGAAATCGGTACAAGAAGTGAGTTTTCGGGATTTCGGCTCTTATGGCAATCAGCTATGGAGGTTTTGTGGAGGATGGGATTGACAGAGGAGGTGAGTAAGGTGATCAGAAGGTTTCGGCTAGAAGAAAAAGCAAAAAGGAAGAAAGAAAATGGAGGAAAAAGAGAGGAAGAAGAAATCGGCACCAAGGAGAAGGAATTTGCGTTTTCAGCTTTTGTGAGAACTCAGAAAGGATGAATGGCAGTGAAAGCTTTCAGGTGGCTAACCATTATTCTCCAAGACAGAAAAAGAAAAGAACCTAACCCTAATATCAACTAAAACAATCGGCCCAACCTCCCTAAGGCCCTTGCCGAAATTCACTTAAGTGATCACATGCCCGGTACATGCCTAAAATTAAAAAGTAACCATATGCCTACCTTGCAACTTGAACCCTGGACCTTTAATTCCTTTCCAGACACCATTTTTTTAGGAACTTTGTGGCGCCACCTTGCCACTTTACCAAGGCCTTATTTGCGTCATAATTTACGAAGTTCTTCTTAAAAGCCCACTTAACCAAGTCTCCTATTCACTTAAAATCCAACCTTGATATTTTACCGTGTTTAACTTAGGCTTAGGCCTTCTAAAGGCCCTCTAACACACTTAAACACAATTCCAATATTCAGAACACCAAAATTTCAAAATTTGCCAAAAATCACAGAAACCCGAAAAATCCTGAAAATCAGGGCGGTACACATACAATGCCAATGTCCCAGACGTGGTCTTACATTTAACCAAATATCAATGCCACTATCCTAGATAGGGTCTTACACGAAATCAAATATGATGCCGATGTCCCAGACATGGTCTTACATGTAAATCATAAGTCGATGCCAACGTCCCAGATGTGGTCTTACACGAGAACACATACCAGATCCTATGTCATGACATATGTATCCTAACTATTCCTAAGGTTCGTACGGGACTTTTCGGACGTCAGAACTTTGTTGATACTTTCTCGAATGTAACATATTTCTAAACTCATATAGTCATTCATCATAGTTCAATAGCATATAAATAATAGTAATTTAATTCAAAACACATTTATTTGTATAGTGACTTACCTCGTACGGATTTGAACGAACAGAGTCGACTATTCAACGACTTTCGATTTTCCCCGATCTAATTCCGTTTTCTTTGGTTCTTGATCTATATAAATTCAAATTTAACTCTTTTATTCACCAAATCATTCAAATCAATCCAAAAACACATATTTAGGGCATTTTACAAATTAGCCTTCACATTTTCACATTTTGACACTTTAGTCCCTAATTCACAAAATCACAAAATACACAAAATTTCCTTACACATATGCTTAGCAGAATTTTAATAGTACTGATATAAGTCCATATATTTCATTTATTTTACATTTTAGTCCCTCAAAATCTCATTTTTACAAATTAGCCCAAATTACTCAAATTTATCAAAAATTCAAAGACAAAATCTACTAACCCAACACATATCTTGCATTTTCTATCATCAAATATTTCATCAACAGATCAACTCAAAATCGTCAACAATTTCAAAAATTGAGACATGGGCTTGATAGATTGCTAAGCAACGATCACAAAAACATAGAAGTTATCAAAAATCGATCAAAAATCATACCTCAATTTGGACTTTAGCATAGCCGAACCCTACACTTGAGTTTTCTTTCTTTTTCTTTGCTAATTTTAGCTAACATGGATGAATAAATGACTTGATTTTCATGCTTTTGTTTATTTTAATTAACATTATTATACATTTTACCATTTTACCCATACATTTAAAACATTAATAAGCCATTATATGAAGGCCATTAATGTCCACTCATATGTTCAATGGTCAAATAACAACATAAGGACCTCTCAATTATAAAGACATAGCAAATAGAACACATCGTTTACATTTTACGCGATTAGGTCCTTTTATCAAATTAAGCACACAAATGATAAAATTTTCATAAGAAATTTTCACACATACTAATTCACATATAATAGGCACGAAAAATAATATTAAAATATTTTTCTAACTCAGATTTGTGGTCATAAAACCACTATTCCAACTAGGGTCTAAACCGGACTGTTACAATCCGAGTCCTTAACCCTCAAATGATAATAACCGGACCTTAAGTCTATCTTAGAAAATACTATGGCTCCCTTCAATTGGTCAAATAAATCATCTATCCTCGGCAAGGAGTACTTATTATTTATTGTCAATTTGTTGAGTTGTTAGTAATCAATACATAACCTCATCGAACCATATTTCTTTTTCACAAATAAAATTGGTGCACCTTACGGTGAATAACTAGGTCTCGCGAAACCTTTATCCTTCAACTCTTGCAACTGAGCTCTTAACTCATTCAAAAATTTTCTTGCTTTGGAGGGTCACACGCCTGTGTGGGTAGGCTGTGTGGTCACACACACCCGTATGGCATGGGACACGCTCGCGTCCTTAACTCGTGTAACTCTATGACTATGACGTCATCAACCAAAATAAAGTCACACGGCCGAGTCACACACCTGTGTTCTTAGACCGTGTGGCGAATTAAATTCCAAAATCAGGTGCAGACTTCATACGGCTTAGGCACACGCCCATGTCCTAAGGCTGTGCCTTTCACACGACAGAGACATGCTCGTGTCTCTACCCATGTATTTACTACTAGGCATTCTATTTTGCCTTAATTAGGATGCATAGAACACATGGCCGGATCACACACCCATGGGACAAACCGTGTGCCATACATGGCCTAGACACAGGCCCGTGTGTCTACCCGTGTGGACTATTTTGAGGCTATTTTCCAAGCCATTTGACACCCTTAAATGCTCATTCATTTATTCAACTTTGATGGCATGCAACATAGTATAATTAGACACTCAAATACTCATAAACATGATTAACCCATGCCTTTGTAATGTTAACATATCTCCTATCCAAACCATCATGCTTTCATATGTCATTCCACAGCAATTTCATATTCATTCAACTTGTTAAACCTACTTCCAATGTACTTAATTATACCATAGTTTTGGTCATACTTATTAGCCATGCTTTATTTATTTAGCACATGTGCCATTCATCATGCATCTCATCCACAAGCAATCACGTCAAGTATAATACATTGCATGCATGCATAACTGATTAGGGTTATAGCCCAAATAACCAATATGAACCATATCACATGGCCATATACAAAATGAATCAAATATAGCCATAAGCCATTACATTTGGCTAGACCAATATGAAATATAACAAAAATACCAAGTCCCTATACATGCCATACTCAAAATGTTGAGACTAACTATACCCACTATCCAGTTGATAGTGTAATCAAGCCTCCGATGTCTTTCGATCCCTGAGTTAGCTTGGCGATACTATAAGAAAACGAAAGAGAGAGGGGAGTAAGCATAAAGCTTAGTAAGTTCACGTGCAAATAAATAGCAACATAATCATATATATATAAATACCATTGGCTTAGCATAATTTACTTATGTGTTATCCTAAATTCATAGGCATAGCTTAAATTTGAAGACATAACTTACACATTTTCATTCTTACCAAAAGTTCATCACATACCGAGCTCATTCATATGAGTTTTTCGTACATACCTGTACCAACTCGTAACACATTGTCATATTTCCTCATCATTTTTTTACTTGTCAGATAACTCACATATTTACCCGTTGAACACTCGAAATACTATCAGATACTCGGAAGACTTGCATGTAGTGCTTCAAACGTAGCCACATGCTACCTCATATCACAATCATACATTGCTCACTCTCGAGCTAATCACAGGCCTGCTCACACAAGCTGACAGCTAGAACGTAACTACTCGGGCTACTCACACAAGTTGATAGGTACCCGCAATACATGCCAGGCTATCCAGCCACCGGTATAACATACAAGACTAGCACCCGGATTCTCACAATCATATACACATATAATTTCATGAGCTCATAATCACATAGTTCCTAGTGACATGTCACTTGTATCCTAAACTATTCCAAAGGTTCAAATGGGATTTTCTCGACGTCTCATCTTTGTCGAACTCGTTTACAATGTCCTTCTCATTGACTATAGTATCATTCATACACTCATTGTAACAATTAAACGTAGAAACTCATACAATAATAAAGCATTAAAACATGATACAATATTGTATTATTTACACATGAACTTACCTCGATACAAAATATGGACAATTAATTCGATTTAGTCCAAAATCTTGTTCTTTCCCTGATCTAGGTCCGGACTCTATTTTTCTTGATTTATAATAGCAAATTCAGATCATTTAATCATCACATTATTCAAATCAGTCCAAAAACTATATTTAGGAAAAATTATGATTTCATCCCTAAACTTTCACATATTTACAAATTAGTCCCTATGCTCGTAAAATGAAATGTGTTCATTTTCTTTGTTACCCAAGCCTAGCCGAACCTATGACATACTCATAACAACCCACATTTCTCATTAAATCATACATCTAACCACCCATTTTAGACCTTTTACAAAAATGTCCTTTTTAGGTGTTTTCATGAAAAACCACTTAGTAAAAGATGTTTATCATGGATCAAACTTTCATATTCCTCTATTAAACACCAAAATACATACATGTCACACATGGGTAATTTTTTAAACATGAACACTAGCTCAAAATAATGGTAGAAATAGCTAGATCATGCTTCAAAGATCTCAAAAACATAAAGAACATTGAAGACGGGGCTAAGATTGACTTACTTTCAAGCTTGAAAAGATGAACAAAACACTAGCTATGGCTCCTTGAAATTTTCGGCACACTAGGAGGAAGATGGATAAGATTTTTGACTTATTTTTCCCTTTTTATTCTTTTATTAACCAATTGACCAAAATGCCCTTAAGACATTTCTTTCAAAATTTTCCTATTCATGCCCATTTTTGTCCATAAAAATAGAAATTGGGCAAATTGCTATTTAAGGACCTTTAATTAATAATCCAAAGCTATTTCATACTAAAAGCTTCTAGAAACACATACTTTGCAACTTATTGAATTTAGTCCCTTATGTCAAATTAGACACTTTATCAATAGAATTTCTTCATAAAACCTTCACACAAGCATGAAATCATATCATAGACCTCATGAGAATCATAAAATAATTATTTCTACTTCGAATTTGTGGTCTCAAAACCACTGTTCCGACTAGGCCTTAATTCAGGATGTTACAGTGTGGGTTCCAACCTATAAATTTGAATGTCTATATAATACTTTTAATACTTAAAACAATGAATGAGCTTGCTGGTCGAGCTTAGATAAATGGCTAAGGAAGTGGTTTTAAGGTGGTCGAATCAGGTACGTTTCGAGCCCCAACTAAATGGCATGTTTTGCAAAATTGCATGAATGACCAAATGTTTGTATGAATGGTATATGAAAGGAATAATATGCATGGCTAATGATATGGTGTAGCATGGCATGTAATAGAATGAAAATAAATATTGAATGCATGAAATGTATGTTTGGGGGATATGCTATGAAATGTGTTGAATGAAAGTTTGCTTTACAAGCACTGGAAAAAAATTGTTGATAAAGTCATAATGAAACTATGGTATGTTAGAATGTCACCATATTTATGGTGAAATTGAATGTTTGGTAAGTGTCAATTTCGAATGAAAGTGAATGATATTATGAGGGCATGTAGAACATGCTATTGAAATGATAATGTAATGGAAACATGGTTTTGATTGAAAATTTGTATGACATATCGCATGAGCATAGGATGAGATTATATGGATGAAAAAGGAGTTTCGTGGAGTGATGGCTGTATATTAAGTCTACATTTATGTTGTTAGTGCACTACACTGGGAGTATTGAGAAAAATGGTGATTGTGTTGCTTTTTTATTTTAAATGGCAGTATAATTGCATTACGTATAATGGTGGTTTAACCACATCGAGTTCAGATTGCAATGTATGGAGTTTGGCAGATGAGTTTTGGGGAACTTGATATGTGTAACGGATGGTTGGGGTAGGAAATCATTATGCATTATGTTATGTCCATGACTCTTTGGAATGATAATGTTTATGCTATGTTGTGTTAAAATTTAATAATGGTCATTGATATGTGAAAGTTCTTTTTGATTAGGCTCAGACTGAGCTAGTTAGCTCACCCTATAGTTTCAACCATCTCAAGTAATGCTCAAGACTAGGATCGGAAATGGCATGCAGACGTACGACAGACTTCGGACTTATAAATTATTTTGCTTAATTTTGACCTAAATTTAATTGGTTTTTGGACTATAAAGTTATTTGGATTGTGGTTTGGGTTTTATTCCACTATAGGGTTTTTCTGCATGCATACTTGACACATTAAATTTATTCCATAAGCATATTTGGAAATTAGACAAAGCATGATACTCGGCTTAATAATTAATTTGTTATTAATTAAGTTTTTCACTGTAATAAAAAACAACAAGGTTTTGATAAGAGTAACGATGAGCAATGTGTTTTTTAAACCACGCTAATGCTAATAACATGACTTAATAATGGTTGATTTAATTAATGAATCATTTTTCCCCAAAAAACAAAAGGTAAACCTCGATTTTCTTAAAAGAGAAAATTGTTAAGGTTTTCAATGAATAGTAGGGTAGCTTTGTCACATAAGTGGCTAATATGATCTTCATGATTCGGCCATAACGCCTAGGTTGGGTTTGGGAGGTTGCATTTAATGGTATCAAAGCCAAGGTTCAAAACCTATGACTGAATTTTATTCCTTTCAAAAATGAATTAGCATGCATGCATACATAAAAAAAGGGGTAAATTTTGGAAAAAAACAAACCACATTATTTTGAAAAATATTTTGTAACAGCCCGATTTAGACCCTATTCAGAACAGTGGTTTCGGGACCATGAATCCGAGTTAGAAAAGTATTTAAATTTTTTTTCAGTTTTTATTATGTGTGAATTTATATGTGTGAAATTTTCGTCATTTAATTTTGCCGTTTGAGTGCCCGATTTAATAAAAAGGGCTTAATCGCGTAAAATAAAAATTTGATAGTTAAATGTGAAAGGGGTCGAATTGATGTTGTCTTTATAGCATGAGGTATTTATGTTGCAAATAGACAAAAATTATATGTTATGGACGGTAAAAACCTTATGCTATAATGGTTTTATATTTATGTTTAAAGGTTATTATTGTAAAATGGTAAATAATTATGATATAATAAAACATAAAATAAAAACTTTTATGTTCATATTCTTGCATGACTGAAACTAAAGAAAAGAAAAAAAATAAATAAGGTTTTCAAGGGTATTCGACCATTAGCAAGCTTGGTTCAAGGTGAGTTTTAGCTCGATTTTTGATAGTTTTTACGTTTTTGAGATCATTGCTATGTTATCTATTAAGCCCATGTTTCAATTTTTGAATTTGATGATGATTTTGTATTTTTCCATTATTGGAAGCTTGTGATTTTTGTTGTTCGATGATGGAAAATAAAAGATATGTGATAGATTAACATGTTTTGTATTTGAATTTTTGATGATTTTGAGTAATTAGGGGTAATTTGTAAAAATGATAAATTGAGGGACTAAAATGTGAAATAAATGAAATGTGTGGACTTGTATAAGGAAGATGAATATTCGGCCTAAGCATGGTAATTTGTCCATTTATGTGTTTTTGGACTAAATTAAGTGAAAATATGTTTGAATGAGTTTAATTTGAATATGTTTAGATCAAGAACCAAAGAAATCGGATTTGGATCGGGGAAAACCAAAGATGTCGATTAGTCATCCCGTCCCAATTACCATTTTCTGAGGTGAGTTTATAAGCAAATATATGCTGTGAATTTTAAATATATGTGAATGTAAAATGCTGATTTAAATTTTATGAGCTTGTTATATGATAGCCGAATATGTATTTACTTGGGAACTATGTTTATAAGTTCGATTCGACTGATTTACGATGTCTGAAAGCCCCGTACGAAACTTAGGAATAGCTAGGATACATATGTCATGGCATAGGATTTTCGATATGGGTTCTCGTGTAAGACCACGTCTGGGACATTGGCATCGATATATGTGGTTACGTGTAAGACCATGTCTAGGACATCGACATCATATTTGATTCATGTAAGACCTTGTTTGGGATAATGGCATCGATATGTGATTACATGTAAGACCACGTCTGGGACGTTGGCCTTGTACGATATGTGTGATTCTCCAAGTATCCTATTCAATTCCGATTGGTTCACCGGGCAATGATAAGTTATGATCGAATGTGTAAAACGAACTAAAACGATCAGGTATGAGTTAATTGACTACCTATTTGAAAATAAGATAAGTGGCTATTTGATATGTGATGCAAATTATATAAGTTATAAATGTAAATATATGTGCATTTGTATAGTATATTCGACCATATGCTATTAATATGTATGTGATTTTATATTTTGATTCATGAGTATATGTATATGAGTGTAAATGTACTTGGTTATAATAATATTTTGGCTTTGAAAATTGAATGATACTTTGTTAATATATATATGTACATTCAGCCATGATAAAGTTTATAAGTGAAAGTATATGTTATACATGAAATTGTAAGCTTAAGATTAAGTGTGATTATGATAGTATAATTTGGTTTGGTTTAAATGAGTTGATTATGTCATTGGGTTGTTTATTTGCTTATGACTTACTAAGCTATGATAGCTTACTGTGTGTGTTTATGTTTGCCTCTATTTTATAGATTTTGGAGATTAGTTACGAACTCGGGGATCGTCAGCAAAGTCCATCACACTATCGACTGTTTTTGGTATTTTATAAGTTTAAACTTGAACCTATGGCATGTATAAACTAGGTTATACTTTGTTATGTTTGAAGTTGTGTATATATTAAGCCATGCAAAAATGGCTAATATGCTATGAGAGTATATGAAACTTTAGTCAAGTTTATATGTGTTATATGTATTGATGATGGTTGATGAATTTGGATGAGGTTTGAATTATGCTTGTTATGTTACTTTTGGTTAAAATGATTCGGTTATGTCTTGTATTTAATAGTAAAGGCTTACTTTGGTTGATGAGTATATTTGGCTAAATGATGAATTTAGGTAATGAATGTATTTGATTGAAGATTCGGCATTAGTATATATATATGTTGTGGTGCTTGGTCATGTGTTTCGGTAATGGGGTAAATGATGGATGCTTATTGATTTATAATATGTAATATATTAGTTAAGTAAAATGCATGTCATATATATATGTTGTGCTTGGTATAAGTTTATGGTTTAAAGTAATGATATGTATGGCTTATGATCATTCATTATGGTAAGCTTGTCAAATTGATATGTTTTGCTTTAGTTGAATCTTATGATTTAGTTCAAACAGGGTAAACATAGTTGATGGATAGGTATATATATATTTTGGTTGTGTTTTAAATTTGCTTAATTGGAATGCATGATTCGGTAAAGAGGTAATTTTAAGCATAATGTATAATCGGCTATGTTACTAAATTATTTTAGAAGTGTTTTTATGGCATATTTTATGTGATGGATTAGTAAAATTCTTGTGTATCTATATTTGATGATTGAAAATTATGACCATTTGAATAGTGAAGTGAAATGTTAAGTTAATGCTTATAATCAGATAGTTATAAGTAAAATAAGTGTATTCATCAATGGTATGAGCATGTGTACTTGGTTATGTGAGTGTTAATTATGTATGATAATTAGCTTGCGAATGGGATATATTTTGGGTTGTAGTTTGTGCTCATTTAATGGTGCATAGTGGTATGCTAAAATGTGCATTATATATATCACATTAAAGTTATTTTCAGCCATATAGTAATGGTATTAAGGTTGCATATGTGTTTGAACATTAATTGATGTGTAATGGTATGTTTGATATTTATTAAATTAAATAGATACATTAGCATGTATTCGATATATGTGTTGGAATGTCTTAAAGTTTGTACATGGAAATTGTCATGGAAATTTCTATGTTATAATTTGATTATTTGAATGTTATAAAGGAGATGTACACATGATACGTACAATTGAGTTTATATTACCTTAAACATGAATAGTAATGAATGACTCTCTTAAGCTGTGAATTTTTCGATAATACCTCGTAACCCTAATCTGGCGACAGATACGGGTTAGGGGTGTTACATATTTCCTTCAAGGAAACAATGAAGTCCAAAGGTCTGATGCCAGGCCCATAGAAACAATACTGAAACTCTAGAAAGACATTAGAAATTATTGCATAAAACTTTAAACAAAAGAACTTAGTTAAAGTACAATAAAAGATTGAACATAATACTAAAGATATTCTTACTTCTAAATTAAAGACTCCATAAGATATTGAAATGAATACACGTGGAATGATAACTCATGGTAGGAGGGGCCTTAGGGGGCGACCTCCGATGGCTTTGGTGGAGTCATTTGCATCACAAGAGCCCGTATAGAATAATGAACCTAATAAGGCTATTAGTGTACCCACTACTGGGATGATCAGGTAACACAAGCTTTATTATGGGCTTTATAGAGGGTCGTTGGGGCCTAAATTGGTAGTGGTAATCGTGGGGACAATTGCTAAGAGGATCTGCTCAAGTGGGGCAGAATTGTTCAAGGGTATTGTTCGAACTACCCTTACAGTGGCCAAATGTTGGATGGAGACCACAGAATGCATATTGGATGATCTGGACTACACCACGAGCAGAAACTTAAGGGTGTTATATCCTTGTTGAGGAACAAGGCATACAAGTGTTGGATATCAATGGCTAAAGGTACACTACAAAAGAGTATTGATTAGGCTTATTTTCAAGATGCTTTTTAGGGTAAGTTTGTGGGTCCTTGCTATGTTGAGGCTTTACAATTGGAGTTTATAAAGCTGAAACAGGGCAACATGACAGTTTTTTAATATGAGGTATAATTTTTTAGGTTGAGCCGCTATGAACCTAGTATGGTAGCTTCAGAACAAGATAAGAGCTTTCATTTTCAAGAGGGTTTGAGATACTATCTTAAGATTCAGGTAGCTCCACATCAGAAGCGAGTATTTGAGGCTCTATTCGAGAAGACCAAAATGATCGAGGAGTGCAACACCCCTTACCCGCACCTTAAGTAAGTGATGAATGACTGATTTACTCAGTATATCTGGACTAACCTGGCTGCACAACAACCTCCACCCTCGACTAATCCATCTTTGATGCCTGTTGTACCTTAAGTAAGTGATCCGCTGAGATTATATAAACCACCTGTTGATAAAATCAGAAAACACTTGGCTGAAGAGTTTAAATCTACTAATGATGATGATGCTAAGCGAGCTGAGTTTTGGCTTGATAATACTATCCGTGTGTTTGATGAGCTGTCCTGTACCCTGGATGAATGTTTGAAATGTGCCATATCTTTTCTTCGAGACATAGCATATCACTGGTGGAGTACACTAGTATCAGTAGTTCCGAAAGAGCGGGTGACCTGGGAATTCTTTCAGACTGAGTTCCGTAAGAAATATATCAGCCAAAGATTTATTGATCAAAAGCGCAAGGAATTTCTGGAGTTGAAACAGGGTCGCATGACAGTGAAAGAGTATGAGCGAAAATTCGTGAGACTCAGTTGATATTCCTGGGAGTGTGTTTCGACCGAAGCCATAATGTGTAAAAGATTTGAAGATGGACTAAATGAATACATTAAACTATTAGTTGGCATACTTGAAATAAAAGAGTTCACAGTACTGGTTGAGTGAGCCTACAAAGCTGAAGAGCTCAAGAAAGAAAAAAGAAAAGCTAACTTTGAAGCTAGAGATGCACGTAAAAAAATATCCGATAAGTCATTCCAGTCGGCACCAAAGAAGTTCCGAGATGATTTTAGCCGTTCTAAAGCCACTTCGGGTTATTCTAGACGGGATCAGAGTAGACCACCTATGAGCTCGAGAGCTACCCCAGTAGCTAGTTTGGGTAATGTCAGACCAAATCAACCCGAGTGTAAACATTGCAGAAAACAACATTTCGGTAGTTACAGATTGCATGATCGGGCTTGTTTTAAATGTGGATCGATGGATCATTATATTCGTGAATGCCCAGTGTTAGCTAAAGAAAATCTAGTGCAGAATACGAGATCGGGTAATACTGCAGCTCGGGGTAGACCACCTAGAAATACGGGTAATACGAGTGGTAGTCAGAGAGGGACTAAAGATATAGTAGTCAGATCTAAGGCTCGTGCACCTGCCAGAGCCTATGCTATACGCGCACGAGAGGAGGCTTCATCCCCAGATGTCATTACTGGTACATTCACTCTTTATGATACTAATGTAATTGCATTGATTGATCCTGGTTCGACTCATTCTTATGTGTGTGAGACTTTAGTATTTAGTAAAACTTTTCCTGTTGAGTCTACTAATTTTGTAATTAGAGTGTCAAACCCCTTGGGCCGGTGTGTTATGGTTGATAAAGTGTGTAAGAATTGTCCTTTGATGATTCGAGATCTGTGTTTTCGGCTGATTTGATTTTGTTACCATTTGATGAGTTCGACGTAATTCTTGGTATAGACTGGTTGACTTTGCATGATGCTGTTGTAAACTGCAAGAGAAAGACTATTGATTTACGATGCCAGAGTAATGAGATTATTCGGATTGAATCTAGTGATCTGAATGGGTTACCAGCAGTGATTTCTTCGATGTTAGCTCAGAAATATGTGAGAAAAGGCTGTGAAGCTTACTTTATGTATGTACTTGACAGTAAAATGGCTGAAAGATGTTGAATCAGTACCTGTTGTGTGCGAGTATCCAGATGTGTTTTTAGAAGAATTGTCGGGTTTGCCACCTATTCGGGAGGTAGAGTTTGAAATTGAGTTAATGCCTGGAACGACTCCGATATCCATAGCTCTGTACAAAATGACACCTACTGAATTAAAAGAATTGAAAGCTCAATTGCAAGAGTTGACAGATAGAGGTTTCGCGCGACTGAGTTTCTCTCCTTAGGGTGCACCAGTATTATTTGTGAAAAAGAAAGACGGAACTATGAGAATGTGCATCGATTATAGACAACTCAATAAGGTGACTATAAAGAATAAATACCAATTTCCACAGATTGATGATTTGTTTGATCAACTGAAAGGGGTTACAGTGTTTTCGAAGATAGATTTGAGATCGGGCTACTATCAGTTGCGAGTAAAAGACTCCGATGTGCCAAAGACTGCTTTCTGAACGAGGTATGGACATTATGAGTTTTTGGTTATGCCTTTCAGACTTACTAATACACCTACTATTTTCATGGATTTGATGAATTGGATCTTCGAACAGTATCTGGATCGGTTTGTAGTTGGGTTCATAGATGACATTTTGATCTACTCTTGTGATGAAACCGAACATGCCGAACATCTGAGACTGGTGTTACAGAATTTGCGAGATAAACAGTTGTATGCGAAGTTCAACAAGTATGAGTTCTGGTTAAGCAAAGTCAGTTTTCTGGGCCATGTTGTATCAGCATTGGGTATTCGGGTTGATCTGAGTAAAATTTCAGCTATATTTGATTGGAAACCTCCGAGGAATGTTTCTGAAGTCTGAAGCTTTTTGGGACTTGCTGGTTATTATAGACGATTCGTGAAAGGTTTCTCTATGATTGCAACCTCGATGACAAAGCTATTGCAGAAAGATGTTAAGTTCGAGTGGTCAGAAAAGTGCTAGAAAAGCTTTGATCAGTTGAAAGCCCTTTTGACCGGAGCTCCAGTGCTAGTTCAGCCAAAATCGGGTTAAGAATTTGTTATATATAGTAATGCATCTTTAAATGATTTGGGCTGTGTTTTGATGAAGAAAGGCAGAGTTATAGCTTATGCCTCGAGACAGTTAAAGCCACATGAAAGGAACTACCCAACACACGACCTAGAATTGGTGGCTATTGTGTTTGCATTGAAGATTTGGCGTCACTCTTGTTCAATGAGAAATGTCATGTTTATTCTGATCACAAAAGTCTAAAATACTTGATGACTCAGAAAGATTTGAATTTGAGACAGCGCCGGTGGTTAGAATTGCTAAAGGACTACGAGCTTGTGATTGAATATCACCTGGGAAAGGCTAATGTTATTGCTGATGCTCTAAGTCAAAAATCACTGTTTGCTTTACGTACAATGAATACGCATATGGCTATGTCTGATAATGGTTTGATAATAGCTGAATTAAAGGTAACACCGTTATTTGTTCAACAAATTTATGATGCCCAAAAAGTTGATGATGATTTGTTAGCAAAACGAGCTCAATGTGATTCAAATGCTGATTTAGAGTTTCGAGTTTAGTCGGTTATCTGTTCACTTAGGTAGTACAAAGATGTACAATGATCTGAAATAGTATTACTGGTGGCACGATATGAAACGAGACATTTTTGACTTTGTCTTAAAATGCTTAGTCTGTCAGCAAGTAAAAGTCGAGCATCAAGTACCTTTTTAGATTGCTTCAACCGATTATGATACCTGAGTGGACGTGGGACAGAGTCACAATGGATTTTGTATCTGGTTTACTGTTGACACCGCGCAAGAAGGATACAATCTGGGTTGATGTGGATAGATTGACTAAATCAGCTCATTTTATTCCAATATGTATAGACTACTCGCTTGATAAGCTAGCTGAATTGTATGTTTCTCAGATTGTGAGATTACATGGGGTACCTATCTCTATTATTTCGGACAAAGATCCAAGGTTTACATCACGGTTTTGGAAGAGACTACAAGATGCACAAGGTACAAAATTACATTTCAGCACTGCTTTTCATCCGCAGACAGATGGTCAGTCCGAGTGAATCACTCAGATACTTGAGGATATGTTGAGATGTTGCATTCTCGAGTTTGAAGGTACATGGGAATGATACCTACCTCTGATTGAATTTGCGTATAATAGTAGCTTTCGGTCAAGTATTAAAATGGCACCATATGAGGCTTTGTACGGACGCAAATGTCGAACACCATTGTATTAGACTGAGCTCAATGAAAATAAGATACACGGGGTCGATTTGATCCGAGAAACTAAGCAGAAAGTGAGAGTGATCCGTGAAAATCTGAAAGCAGCATCAGCTCGTCAGAAATCATATGCAGACTTAAAATGAAAAGATATAGAGTTTTAGATCGGGGATAAAGTATTTCTAAAAGTCTCACCATGGAAGAAAATACTCAGATTCGGACGTAAAGGCAAATTGAGCTCGAGATTTATTGGGCCGTATGAGATTATCGAGCGTATCGGGCCGGTTGCTTATAGACTGTTGCTGCCACCTAAACTAGAAAAGATCCATAATGTATTCCATGTTTCAATGCTTCGAAGATATTGATCGGATCCCTCACATGTAATTAGTCCATCTGAGATTGAGATTAAGTCCGACATGACAAATGAGGAAGAACCGATTCGTATTCTGGCTTGTGAGATTAAAGAGTTACGAAATAAGAAAATTTCATTGGTTAAAGTATTGTGGCATAAACACGGAGTTGAGGAAGCAACATGGGAGTCAGAAGATACAATGAAAGAGCGTTATCCGAACCTATTCACTAGTAAGATTTTCGGGGACGAAAATCCCTAAAGGGGGAAAGTTGTAACAGTCTGATTTAGACCTTAATCAGAATGATGGCTTTAGGACCATGAATTTGAGTCAGAAAAATATTTAAAAATTCTTTTCTGTGTTTATTATGTGTGAATTTGAATGTGTGAAAATTTTTGTGCTTTAATTTTATCGTTTGAGTATGCGATTAAATAAAAGGACTTAATCGCACAAAATGAAAAATTGGTGGTTGAATGTGAAAGTGCTTAATTTTTGTTGTCTTTATTAGTGGAGGCATTTATAAAGCAATTATTCCATTGACATATTGGTTGGATTGTATTAGGCATATATTATATGGTTTTTATATTATTTCATTAAGGTTATATATGTAAATTAAACCTTAAGTTAATATAAGTTATAATATATATCATAAAACATAAAATAAAGCTAATATATGTGTTTATTTCTATGTTCTTGTCGAAACAAAATAAAAGAAAAACAAGTTTGGGTTCGGCCATCTATTTAGCTCAATCAAGGTATGAAACTAGCTCGGTTTTTGATAATTTCTACGTTTTTGATATCGTTACTTCGAGTACTAGTAAACCCATGCTTGAATTTTTTATTTTGGTGAATATTGATGAGAGCTTGTGATTTTTGTTGTTTGATGATGAAATATGAAAGATATGTTTTAGATTAACATGTTTTGTATTAGAGTTGTTGATGATTTGAGTAATTAGGACTAAATTGCAAAAATAATAATTTGAGGGATTAAAATGTGAAATAAATGAAACATTTGGACTTGTATGAATATGGGTAAGATTTGGCCTAACATGAGTGAAGTGAAATTTTGCATATTTTGTATTTTGTACAATAGGGACTAAATTGTAAAAAGTGTAAATGTCAGGGGAAAAATGTAAATTTTCCCATTGATGTGTTTTTGGACTACATTGAATGAATATATGTTTGAATGAGCTTAATTTGAATATGTTTAGATCAAGAACCAAAGAAATCGGATTTGGATTAGGGGAAAGCAAAAGTTGTCGACTAGCTGTCTCGTTCCATTTTACATTGCCTGAAGTAAGTTTATAAGCAAATAGACGTACTTCATTTTAATTAAATGCTAAATATATATGCTGAAACAAAATATATGAATTTATATATGTTATGGCTGAATATGAATAAGCTTGGCTACCATATTTCTGAATTCGTTTCAATCGAGTTACGACATCTGAAAGCCCAGTATGAACCTTAAGAATAGTTAGGATACATATGTCATGACATAGGGTTCCGATATATGTGTGTGAGTAAGACCATGTCATCGATATGTGACTCCGATATATGTGTGCGAGTAAGACCCTATTCGGGACAGTGGCATCAATATGTGGCTATATGTAAGACCATATCTGGGACGTTGGCATTGTACGATATGTGTGAATTATCTAAGTGTCCTATCCAATTCCGAATAGTTCATAGGGCAAAGGTAAATCGTGTATGGATGTGTAAAACGAGCTAAATGTCCAGATATGAATTAGCTTGTTGGCTACTAGTAATAAGGTAAGTTTATAACTTGATATTGGTTACAAGTCATGTGTAATGCTAATGACGAATATATGTGAGATTGGTATGTGTATTCGGCCTTGTGACTAAATAATTTGACTATCATTGAAATGATTCTTAACTAAGTGCATATGTGTGACCATGTATATTCTGTATATAGGTAACATATGTATGTGATGTTATATTATGATTTTCGAACTTACGTATATAAGTATATGTGTGTATGGTTTCATTATAACTATTTTTTTATGAAGGTTGATCGTTAATATGTTAAAATAACTAAGTGAGTATTCGGCCAAGTAGGAAAATTGTCAATGAAAATGTCTTAATTATCTCGTCTGTAAGGTTGAGGTCTAGTATGATATTGTTAATGTAATACGGTTAGTTAAAATAAGTTAAATATATCATTGGATTGTTTATTTGCTTATGACTTACTAAGCTATGATAGCTTACTCTGTGTATTCATGTTTACTTTGTTTTATAGATTTTGAAGTCAAGCTACGAGCTCGGGCACTGTCAGCAAAGTTCATCGCACTATCTACTATTTTGGTGCCTTTAAAGTTTAGACTCAAATTATGGTATGTATAGGCCGGAATGTGTCTTTGAATGTTGGATTTTAGTTTTGTATAATTTGAGCCATGTGAAAATGGCTTTAATCCTTTATGTTTGAATTCGATTATGTTTAGTATGGTTTGTGTTTATCTTGGTTATGAAGTTATGTGCTATGAATGAATGATGTTCGTGCTTGGTGTTTTATGTTTTGGAAATGGTTAATAATTTTGGATGAGTACATGGTTGATTCAGCTATGGTAAGCATAGAGTAAAGTATATGTGAATGTGTGGTTGTATTTGGACAATATGTTATATATGACTTGAAGTAATAGGTTGTTTGGCTAAATTCGAACATGATATAAGTCTGTTTTGCTATGGTTATTACATGACATGTAAAGTTCATGTTTTGATTATATGTCTATTTGTGAATAATGCCTTATTCATGTGAATATAATTTGTTATATGAGTTGGTTTGAATATTATTACAATAATGTATTTGAAATTTCGGTTATAAAATGAAATTATATGAGATAGTTATAATCAACTTGTAATTCGGCATTTGCTTGTATAAATGTTTACTGAATATGATGAACTAACTTGTATTATATATATGTATATCTCATCTTATGGTATATATATACAAATATGGTGTTGGATTTATGAACGTGATTTGAGTGAGTTAAAAATGATTGTTCGATGTTTATTTTGACTTATGTCTAAATGACTTATGAAGAATAAACTAAATGACCGAATAGAAATTAAGTGGTTTGGCCGTGTAAGTGCATTTTAAGCTTGATATATTTCATTTTCAATGTTTGAAAATGATTCAAATTTTGGCATGAATAATCATGTAATAAGTTTATATTGTTATGTGAAATATCCCTAACATGTTAGTGGAATCGTTAAAGCCATATATGCTAATGGACAATACCATATGTAATGATTTAATTGATTATATTTATATTTGTATTGAAATATGAAATAAAATGTTTGTCTTTTTATTAGATATTCGAATACCATTAAATAGTTGAATATGTGATTTGTATATGTTTCAAGATTACTATAATCTCGATTAACACGTGAATAGTCTTATGTTATATATATATGAACATGACTTGTACAAATGTATAGATGATTGAAATTGTGTTCTTATGTTCGATAATGCCTTGTGACCCTAATCCGGCGACGGATACGGGTTAGGGGTGTTACACAGAATTATGTCAAACTCATCAAAAGATAGTAGCATTAAGTCAATCGGAAAACTGTAACCCCAATTCATTAAAGACAGTTCTTGCAAACTTTATAAACTAAAACATACTTGCCTAAGGGATTCGATACTTTAATAAAAAATTCAGTAGACTCAATAGGCAGAATCTTATTAAACACTAAATTCATACAGATATATGAATGAGTCAATCCAGGATTAATCAATGCAATCACATTAGTGTCATAAAGAGAGAATGTACAGGTGATAACATCAGGTGACGACACTTCTTCGCGAGCACGAATAGTGTAAGCTCTGGCTGGTACTCTAGCCTTGGATCTCACAGTTGAATCTTTAGTCATACCTTTTCCACTAGACACATTCCCTGTATTTCACGGTGGTCTCCTTATCACAATCGTATTGCTCGGTCTTGCATTCTGAAATTTATCTTTCTCAGATAACTCTGGGCAATCTCGAATAAAATGATCTGGTGAGCCACATTTGAAACAAGCTTTCTTACTCTTATTCCAGCACTCTCCAAAATGTCGTCTCCTATATTGTTGACACTTGGGTTTATTGTTTCTCATGCTGCCAATGCTCGAGACAAAAGTTGCTTGAGCTTTAGCACTCACATGTTGATTTCCACGATCTCTATTCTGGTATCCCACTGACGCATTTGTTCGACTATACGAATCTCGGGATTTTTTTGATGAAGAATAATAAGGTTTATTCATCGGTCTCTTTCACGAATCTCTAGCCTCTAAATCAGCTTTCCTCTTTCCTCGGCTAAAGTCTTCGGCTTTACAAGCCCGATCAACTAATACAACAATTTTTTTTCAAATCTAAAATCTCGACCAGAAGTTTAATGTCTTCATTCAAACCGTTAACAAACCTCTTGCACATGATCTCTTCGATAAAAACATACTCTTGAGCATATTTACTCAACCGCACAAATTCTCTCTCGTTCTTAGTTACGGTCATACGACCCTATTTCAATTCTAAAAACTCTTTGTGCTTTTGATCCAGAAACCGTTGGCTCATATATTTTTTCCTGAACTCGGACTGAAAGAATTCCCAGGTGACCCATTCTCTAGGTAACACTAATACTAGAGTATTGCACCATTAGTATGCAGTGTCCCTCAGAAGTGATATAGCATATTTTTAACACTCCATTGGTGTGCAAGAAAGCTCATCAAATACTCTAATAGTGTTTTCAAGCCAAAACTCTGCTCTCTCAGGATCATCATAACATTAGCTCTGAATGGATCTTATCAACTGAAGGCTTATTCAATCTTAAAAGTTCTACACCTTGAGGAGCTATAGGAATCAGTTGGGGATTAGGAGGGGGTGGAGGTTGTTGAGCAGGTGGATTTGTCCTGACATACTGCGTGAACCATTCATTCATCATTTGGAAGAAGGCTTCCTTAGCCTCTCCTCCTTGGCTGCCCAATACGGGTTTAGGTTTAGAAGGTATTGTCCTTTGAGTAGGAGCTGGCACGTTACTCTCTACATGATCAGCTATTACTCGATCGGGATCCATTTACTATACGAAAACACATTTTACATTTTCAAGAGTCATCACACTACCACAGGTTATATATGGCATGTATAGCTAGACTCTTACACATGCTACATTAGTCCTAGAATTGACTAAACCATAGTTCTGATACCAATAAATTTAGCACCCCTCACCCGTATTCAACGCCGGAATAGGGTTGTGGAGCATTACCTAACTTATAAAACATTTAAACATTTACTTAACATACATTTTTACAATTCATGCATTCATCATTCAATCTTAATCAATTTGACCCTATTATGAGCCTATGAGGCTCTAAACATACTTTGAGAGTGGCTCAGGACTAAAATGATAGCTCAAGAAATTTTTTTCTCAAAACAGGGGCCACACTCCTGTGTGGCCCGACTGTGTCCCATACACAGCCACTAGACACGCCCGTGTCACAAGTCTTGTGGACATTCAAAATGAGAGCACATGGCCGTGTCCCAACCCATGTCCAACCCCGTGTAACTCTCTGACTTGGGTCACATGGCCAACACCCAGGCCCACAAGCCTATTTGCCCTAAAAATGGCCACACAAGCCTGTGTGCCAGGCCATGTGCTAGCCCGTGCCAAACCTGTAGGGTACACTGACTTATGCCACACGGCCAAGTCACACGCCCGTGTGTGAAGTAGTGTGGAGCATACTGACTTGGTTTCAAATTCAGCACCAGGGGACACACGGCCGTGTAACATGACCGTGTGTCGCACACGACTGAGACACAAGCCCGTGTGTCTACCTGTGTGGACAAAAATGGGCTATTTACCAAGCGAATTTGCCACCCAAATTCGAATGTACCTACAACACATCAATTTGCACCATCCCATGGCATAAATAGGCATTTAAACCAGCCAATTCAAACCTAATTCATGCATATTCTATACCACATTTCTCAATACACACAAGTTACAAAAATAGACCAATCCTTTCATACCCAAAATCTCATAAACTTAGATCATCAATATGGCTACTTAAAACAGGCATTCTTTACCTTGATTCACAAACAAATAACATCACCAATATCAATGTTCAACTTCCATAATACCAACTGTTAATAAGCATCACAAAACCAACCTCAATTTACATAACATTTGCAACACCCCTCACACGTATTCAATGCCGAAATAGGGTTACAGAGCATTACTGGACTTACAACACAATTAAACATACTTTTCCCATAGATTCAATCATTACATACAATCATCATTCAATTTCAATCAATTTTTCCTTATACGAGCCTACGAGGCCCTAAACATACTTTGGGAGTGGTTCGGGACTAAACCAATAACTTATGAAACTTTTACGAAACTTTGATAAATTTCTCAAAAATAGGGGACACAAGCCGTGTGGCCAGGCCGTGTGTCTGACACTGCCACCGGACACGCCCGTGTCATAGACACATGACCACCAGCACGCCCGTGTCACAGGCTGTGTAGGCATTCGAAATGGGAGCACATAGCCGTGTCCCAGCCCATGTCCTACCCCGTGTGACTTTTTGACTTGGGTCGCGCAGCCAACACACATGCCCGTGTACCCTAAAAATGGCCATACACGCCCGTGTGCTAGGCTGTGTGTTAGGTTGTGCCACACCTGTAGGGTATATTGACTTATACCACACGGCCAAGTAACACACTAGTGTGTGAGGCTGTGTAGAGCTACTGACTTGATTTAAATTTCAACACCAAGGGACACACGGCTGTGTGTCACACACAGTTGAGACACATGCCCATGTCTCTACTTGTGTGGTCAAAAATAGGCTATTTACCAACCCAATTTGACACCCACACTCATGTTTACCTAAACAACCAAAATGAAACCAATTCATAGTATAAATAAACATCCAATTTAGCCATAAACAAGGCTAATTTATACCATTTCTAATACTAGAAACCATTATATGCTTATACCTTAAGTTTTATCCAATCAAAACATACTAAAATACATATACAAATCATCTAGTTAAACTTTTACCTATTATACATCATTTTGTACCAATTCACAAGCATGATATCAATTCCACAAACTACATAATATAAGTCATTCACATATCCATTTATGTACTCAAAATATCAACCATATATGCACATATATGCACATAATCAAATCTACCAAATTAAGTCAACATTCATGGCCATATTTATAAATCAAAACATATGCCACTAGAAGTCATTACAATTGACCAAAATCACTATCAATCTATAATCAAAATGACTCAAAACACCTATACATGCCATATACTTAATATACCAAAGTTCAAAGGTACCAAGTGATAAGTGGTAGTGTGAAACGATCTCCAACGATCCACGAATCCGAGCTAGCTTTGATATCACTATAAAACACGGGAAAAATACAGAAAGTAAGTTAATAAGCTTAGTAAGCTCGTATTATATAAACTTAACTAATCACAAATACATCATTCATCAATTAAAACATATAAACATGAAATTCATGATTACTAAAAACCCTTTCACATGCTTATTCAAACTCTTATATGCAGACCTCGTAACTTCTTCGATTTAAAGCTCATACTATGCATGTACATACCTGTACCAATCCGTATTAAGCTCATACATATTCTGAATATTGTTGAATACGCGTCATAACCAAAGCTATCTCAAATCACACATTAAGTGCCATATGTAGCCAAAGCTATCTCGATCTCGCAACTAAGTGCCATATATAGCCAAAGCTATGTCGAATCTCACACTAAGTGCCATATATAGCTGAAGCTATATCGAATCGCACACTAGGTGCCATATATAGCTGATTTGTCATTGAACATGACTGTAGTCCCGTATATACAATTTATGCAATATTAATGCATTAAAAACATAATTATAACAATGCTTATGACATACGAACTTACCTTGGATATATAAACGATGAAATAAGTCATTTAGTCGAGAACTTTCGTTTTTTCTAGATCTTGATCCGAATTTCGTTTCTCTTGATCTTAATTAGCTATTGAATATGGCCAAATAAAAACCTAAGAGAATGGTTTTATTCTTCTTAAATTCAGTTGAAGATGATGATATTAAGTGATGATTTTATTTTGTTTTATTTATTTTAACTTAATAACCTAATTACTAAATTAACCTTAATGAATATTTGTTATTTCACTACATACCAAACCATTATCATACATTAACTCTCTAATAGGTAAATTATCACTTAAGGACCTTAAATTTAAGGTTTTATATCTAATATACACCTTTAACTAATAGAACATCAATTTTGCACTTTACGCGATTTAGTCTTTTTTCTCAAATTAACTAATTAAACGATAAAATTTCTTAACGAAATTTTCACACAATCACTCAATCATGCTGTAAACATTAAAATAATAATAAAATAAATATTTTGACCTCAGATTTATGGTTCTGAAACCACTGTACGAGCTGTTACAACTCTCCCCCCTTAGGGATTTTCGTCCCTGAAAATCTTACCAGCGAATAGGTTAGGGTACTGTTTTCTCATAGCTTCCTCGGGCTCCCACTTAGCCTCTTCAACTCCATGATGTTGCCAAAGTATTTTCACAAGATCTATGCTTTTATTTCTCAACTGTTTAACCTACCGTCCTAGAATTCTGATCGGTTCTTCGCTGTATGTCATATCGGGTTGAATCTCAATTTCTGATGGAGAAATTACATGGGATGGATCAGATCTATATCAGAGCAACATTGATATGTGAAACACATTTTGAATTTTTTCCAACTCAGTCGATAAAGCTAGTCGATATGCCACTAGCCCTATTTTTTCAATAATCGCATGCGACCCGATGAAACACAGACTCAATTTACCTTTGCGACCAAAATGAAGTATTTTTTCCATGGAGATACTTTCAGAAAAAGCTTTATTACCAATCTAAATTTCAATGTCTTTTCATTTTAAATTTGCATACGGTTTCTGACGATCTAAAGCTGCTTTCAAATAGTCGCGAATTACTTTCACTTTTTCTTCTGTTTCTCTAATCAAATAAACTCCATGAATCTTTTCCTCACTCAACTTGGTCCAATACAATAGAGTTCGGCATTTATGACCATACAATGCTTCATATGGAGCCGTCTTTATGGTCGATTGAAAACTGTTGCTATAATGAATTCAACCAACGATAAATATTTCTCCCAATTGCCTTCAAACTCTAAAACACAACATCGGAGCATATCTTCGAAATCTGAATTTCACGCTCAGATTTTTTGTCAATTTATGGATGAAAGTTGTACTAAAATTCAACTTTGCACCTAGAGCTTCTTGTAATTTCTTCCAAAATCGTGATGTAAACCTCGAATCTCTATCCAAAATAATCGAAACTGGCACCTCGTGCAATCTAACTATCTCAGCAATGTACAATTTAGCTAATCTATCAAGTGAAAAATCAGTACATACCGGGGTGAAATGTGCTAATTTCGTCAATCGATCTATGACAACCAAATTGCATATTTCTTCTATGGAGACAAGGGTAATCTCGATAAGAAATCCATATTTACTCTATCCCATTTCCACTCGAGTATCATTACAGGCTGAAGCAAACCTAAAAGCACTTGAAGCTCGACCTTCACTTGCTGACAAATCAATCACTTCGATACAAATTTAGAAATGTCTCGGTTCATACCCAACCACCAATACAACTTCTTCAAATCATTGTACATTTTGGTACTCCCAAGATGAACGGATAAGCAACTATTGTGTGCTTCGTGCAAAATTTTCTGAATTAGTTCAAAATTTTTTGGTCCACAGATTCTGTTTCAAGACATTAAACAATCATTGGCTTCGTTTTGATAATCTGAATCACTATTTGAATCACATTGCATTCTTTTAGCTTGTAACTCAATATCGCACTTTTAAGCTTCACAAATTTGCTGAAGAAAAACCAATTTAACTTCAACTCGACTAACATCGAACCATCATCAGACATAGTCAATCTCGTATTCATCGCTCTCAAAGCAAACAGAGATTTCCTACTCAAAGCATCTGCGACTACATTAGCTTTCCCTGGGTGATAATCTATTACTAACTTACAGTCTTTTAGTAGCTCGAGCCACCTTCGTTGTTGAAAATTTAAATATTTCTGAGCCATAATATACAACAAGCTTTTATGATCAGTAAAGATGTGACATTTTTCACCGTGAAAGTAATGACGCCAAATTTCAATGCAAATACAATAGTAGCCAATTCTAAGTCGTGTTTGGATAGTTCTTTTCACGCGACTTCAACTATGTGGAGACATAAGCTACAACTTTTCCTTCTTGCATCAATATGAATCCCAAACCATTCAATGATGTATCAATGAAAATCACAAATTCTTTACCTAACTCAGATTGAACCAACACTGGTGACTCAGTTAACAATGCTTTCAATTGATCAAAACTCTGTTGACATTTCTCTGACCACTCAAACTTCACATCTTTTTGTAGTAATCTGGTCATCGATGTAGCAATCATTGAGAATCCTTTAAAGAAGCATCGATAGTAGTCAACAAATCCCAAAAAGCTTTAGACCTCGAATACATTTCTAGGTGGTTTTTCATCAATAACCACTGAAATCTTGCTCGAGTCAACTTGAATGCCATCCGGTGAGACTAAATATCTCAAAAATCCAACTTTCTAGAGCCAGAACTCACATTTGCTGAATTTAGCATACAATTGCTTATTTCTCAAGGTTTGCTACACAATTCTTAAGTGCTCGGCATGCTCAGCCTCATCTCATGAATAGATCAAAATTTCATCAATGAACACAATAACAAATCTATCTAAATACGGTCTACAAATTCGATTCATCAAATCTGTAACAGCCCGATTTTAGCTAAATCAAAATAGTGGTTTCAGAACCACAAATCTGATGTTAAAAAACTATTTTAATATTATTTTTGGTGTTTATAGCATGTGATTATATATGTGTGAAAGTTTTGTGAAATAATTTTAGCATTTGAATGCTTAATTTGATAAAAGGACTAAATCGCGTAAAATGAAAAAGTTTCATTCTATCTGTTAAAAGTGTTTAATTGCTATGATTCATTAAACCAAAGGTCCTTATGATGATATTAGGCATTGATAATGGGAATGGTCATAAATGGGCATGTATTAGGAGATTTTATAATGGTTTCATTAAGGTTAATTTTGGTATTTAGTAAATAAAGTTATTATTAATAAAAAAATTTAATTTTTGTCCATCTTTATTTCATCTTGCTAAATATTAAGGGAGAAGAAAGCCATTGATGGTGTTTTAGGTTTCGGCACATATTAAGTCGATTAAGGTACGATTTTTGATCCGTTTTTGATGATTTTTACGTTTTTTTTAATGTTGGTTTAAGTACTAGCTAGCCCTTGCCCTAATTTTGAGTTTGTTGGTAATTTTGTAGAATGTCATTGATAAATCCATGAGTTTTGTGATAGTTGATGATGAAAAATGATATATAAAGGATAGATTTTCATGTTTAATCAAGTGATTTTTGAAGAAAATACAAGCTAGGAATTTATTTGTGAAAATATGAAAATGTGTGCTTAAATGTATGAATAAATGAAAGTTTTGGGCGACTAGGGACCTATATGAAATTCGTCTAGGTTTGGGTTTAATGAAATTACATGAATTTTGTGTATTTGTGAATTAGGGACTAAATTGTAAAAATATGGAACTTTAGGGTTACAGTGTAAAAATGCCCAAATATGTGTTTGTGGATTGAATTGAATGATTTTATGAATAAATGAGTTAATTTTGAATGTATATAGATCAAGAACGAAAGAAATCGGATTTAGATTAGGGAAAATCAAAGGTTATTGAGTAGTCGATCCAGTCCCTCTATTTGTCAAAGGTAATTCAATCCCAACTTCCCAAAAAACCATATGCAAATAAATACCTTTAAATTGATTTATAAATGTTTATTTGTCATTGAATTACTATGAATGTTGAATGAGAAAATACGAGCAAGAATCGACGAAGTTATGATATCTGAAAGTCCCGTATGAACCTTAGGAATGGTATAGGATACGAATGTCATGACATTAGGATTTACGAGATGTGATTATGTTTGAGACCATGTCTAGGAAATTGGCATCATATTGCTATTATGTGTAAGACCATGTCTGGGACATTGGAATCATTATATGATAACATGTAAAACCATATCTGGGATATGGCATTGTACGAGTTGTAACAGTCTGGTTTAGACCCTAGTCAAAATAGTAGTTTTGGGACCATAAATTCGAGTCAGAAAAATATTTTAATATTATTTTCTGTGCTTATAATATGTAAATTGACATGTGTGAAAGTTTTGTATGAAAATTTAATCATTTGTGTGTTCAATTTGATAAAAGGACCTAATCACGTAAAATGTAAAAGTTGTCTACTGTTTGTTAAAGTGCTTAATTGATTTTTCTTATTAAAGGAGATGTCCTTATGATACAATTTGACCATTGAACATATGAGTGGATATTAATGGCCCTAATATAATGGTTTATTAATGTTTTAATGTAAGGGTAAAATGGTAAAATGTATATTAATGTTAATTAAAATTAAATAAAACATGAAATTAGTCCATTAATGTTTGTTCTTGCCAAAAATATCAAACAAAAAGAAAAGAAAAAGCTTTCTAGGGTTTCAGCACTCATATTGGCTAATTAGGTATGTGTTTTTATTCGGTTTTTGACAATTTCTACGTTTTTGTTATCGTTGCTTAGAGTTCTATCAAGCCCATGTTTGAATTTCTAATTTTGATGATGATTTTGAGTTGAGCCATTGATGAAACTATGAGTTTTATGAAGTTTGATGATAGTAGATGGATGTGTTAGATTACTAAGTTTTGTCTTTGAATTTTTGATAAATTCAAGAAATTTGGACTCAATTGCAAACAGGAGATTTTGAGGGACTAACATGTGAAATAAATGAAACATATGGGCTTATATGAATATTATGAGAATTCGGCCTAACATGAGTATATGGTAATTATGTGTAATTTGTGATTTTGTGAATCAAGGACTAAAGTGTCAAAATGTGAAAATGTGAGGGTTAATTTGTAAAATGCCCTAAATATACATATTCGAATTGAATTGAACGATTTGGTGATTAAAATATTTAAATTTGAATTGATTTAGATTAAGAACCAATGAAAACAGAATTAGATCGGGGAAAGTCGAAAGTGTCGAGTAGTCAATTTCGTCCGTTCGAATCCGTACGAGGTAAGTTTTTACAAATAAATGTGTTTTTGAATTGAATTACTATTGATTATATGCTATTAAATTATGATGAATGACTATATGAGTTTAATATGAGACATCCGAGAAAGTATCGACAAGGTTTCAACGTCCGAAAAGTCCCGTACGAACCTTAGGAATAGTTAGGATACATATGTCATGACATAGGATTCGATATGTGTTATCATGTAAGACCACGTCTGGGACAGCGCCATCCAACTCTAGACCGACTACGAGTAGCCATGATGGAGAGTCTAGAAAAGCCTTCTATCAAATGATGAATGATTGGATCAGTCAGTTCATTAGAACTAATCTAGCTGTTCAACAACCCCCAACCCCTACTAATCCTCCGCAGGCCCCTATTATGACACAAGTGAATCCAATTCAGTTAAGTAAACCATCAGCTAAAAAATTAGAAAATATGGGGCCGAAGAATTCCATGCTACTACAAACGATGATGCCGAGAGAGCCGAGTTCTAGTTAGAGAATACAATAAGAGTGTTTGATGAATTGTCATTGACTCCGGAAGAATGTCTCAAAAGTGTTGTTTCACTTCTAAGAGATACAGTGTATCATTAGTGGAATACTTTGATATCAGTGGTCCGAGAGAGTGAGATGGATTTGTTCCAAGCTAAATTCTGTAAGAAATATATTAGTCAGAGATTCATCGATCAGAAACGCAAAGAGTTTCTTGAGCTTAAAAAAGGCCGTATATCTGTTACAGAATATGAGTGAGAATTTGTGAGATTGAGTCAATATGCTCGAGTATGTGTATCTACTGAGGCAATAATGTGCAAAAGATTTGAAGATGGTTTGAATGAAGATATTCATTTGTTAGTCGAGATTCTTAAGATAAAAGAATTTGTAGTGCTTGTTGAACAAGCATGTAAAGCTGAAGAGCTCAGGAAATAAAAAAGAAAAGCTGATTCAAAAGCTAGAGAAGTGTGAAAGAAATCTTCGAGCAAGCCATTTCAATCTGCATCAAAGAAATTCTGAGATGATTTTAGTCGTTCAAAGGCTAATGTGGGGCATTCGAGTAGAGATCGTGCTAGAACTCATTCGAGCTTTAAAGCTCCAGCTACTTCTATTGCAAGTGTTGGAAATGTCAGATCTGATCGCCCTAAGTGCAAACACTATGGTAAAAGACATTCCAACAATTGTAGACTGTATGATCGGGCTTTTTCAAATGTGGATCTTTAGATCACTTTATTTGAGACTGTCTCGAGTCTGTTGAATAGGAGATAGCACAAAATCTAAGACCGATTAACACCTCAACTCGTGGTAGACCTCCCAAAAATATGAGAAATGTGATTGGTAGTCCAAGAGGGGCTAAAGACACTGCTGTTCTATCTGAGGCTCGTGTACCTACTAGAGCCTACGCCATTCGAGCTCGTGAGGATTCTTCGTCTCCAGATGTTATAACTGGTACTTGCACACTTTATGATACTTCTGTGATTGCTTTGATAGATCCTCAATCAACACATTCATATATACGCATGAATTTAGTATCCAGTAAGACTTTTCCTGTAAAGTCTACTGAATTCGTGATTAGAGTATCGAACCCCCTAGGTAAAAGTGTTTCAGTTGACAAAGTTTGCAAGAATTGTCCGTTGATGTTTCGAGATATTTGTTTTCCGGCTGATCTGATGTTATTACCTTTTGATGAGTTTGATATAATTCTGGGTTTGGATTGGTTAGCTTTGCATGATGCTATTGCGAATTGCACATGGAAATCTATTAATTTGAGATGCAAGAATGATAAAATAGTCCAAATTAAATCTAGTGACTTAAATAGGTTACCGGCTGTGATATCTTCAATGAAAGCTCTGAGTATTGTGAAAAAGGGTTGTGAAGCCTATTTTGCCTATGTGATTGATTCGAAAGTAACAGAAAAGAAAGTTGATTCAGTGCCTGTTATCTGCGAATTCCCTAATGTGTTTCCTGAAGAACTTTCGGGATTACCTCCGATTCGAGAACTACAATTTGGCATTTAGTTAGTATCGGGAACTACTTCGATTTTGATAACTCTGTATAGAATGGCTTTGACAGAGTTAAAAGAATTAAAGTTTCAGTTGCAAGAATTGAATGATAGAGGATTCGCAAGACCGAGTTCTCACCTTGGAGTGCTCTTTTTTTTTATGAAAAAGAAAGACGGCATGATGAGATTGTGCATTGATTATCGTTAGTTGAACAAGGTGACTATCAAGAATAAATACCCTCTGCCTCGAATTGATGATTTGTTTGATCAATTGAAAGGAGCTACCGTGTTGTTAAAGATAGATTTGAGATCAGGTTATTATTAGTTACGAGTAAAAGACTCATACATTCTGAAAACTGCATTCAGAATGAGGTATGGTCATTATGAGTTTTTTGTTATGCCTTTCGGATTAACGAATGCACCTGCTCTCTTTATGGATTTGATGAATAGAATTTTCAGACCGTATTTAGATCGATTTGTTATCGTATTCATTGATAACATATTGATTTATTCACGTGATGAATTTGAGCATGCTGAGCATATGAAAATAGTGCTACAGACTTTGCGAGATAAGCAACTGTATTCGAAATTTACCAAATGTGAATTCTGGTTACGAGAAGTTAGTTTTTTGGGCCATATTGTGTCAGCATCAGGTATCTGAGTTGATCCGAGCAAGATTTTAGCTATTCTGGATTAGAAGCCTCCGAGAAATGTTTCTGAAGTTCGCAGTTTTCTGGGACTTGCCGGTTATTATAAGAGATTTTTAAAATGCTTTTCGATGATGGTGACTCCGTTGACGAAACTGCTTTAGAAAGACGTGAAATTTGATTGGTTTGAAAAGTGTCAGAAAGGCTTTAATCAAGCCCAATTAAGTGAAGCTCTAGTGTTAGTACAACCAGAATCGAGTAAAGAATTTGTAATCTACAGTGATGCTTCATTGAAAGTCTGGGCTACATTTTGATGCTGGAAGGCAAAGTCATAGCCTATGCTTCGAGACAGTTAAAGCAACATGAAAAGAACTATCCGACGCACGGCCTTAAGTTAGCGGCGATTGTATTTGATTTGAAGATTTGGCATCACTATCTGTTTGGTGAGAAATGTCACGTATATTCTGATCATAAGAGTTTGAAATATCTGATGACTCAGAAAGATCTGAATCTGCGACAAAGAAGGTGGTTAGAACTGCTAAAAGACTATGAGCTTGTGATTGACTATCATCCGGGAAAAGCAAATGTTGTTGTCGATGCTTTGAGTCAAAAATCACTGTTTGCATTGAGCACGATAAATGCTCATTTGGTTTTGTCCAATGATGGTTCAGTATTAGTCAAATTAAAAGCAAGACTGTTATTCATTCAGCAGATTTGCGAAGCTCAGAAAGTTGATAATGAGATATTAGCAAAACGAGCTCAGTGTGATTTAAATTCTGATTCAGAATTTAGAGTTGATGATAACGATTGCTTGAGATTCTGAGATCAGATTTGTGTTCCAATAAATTCAGAATTGATTCAGATGATTTTGAATGAAGATCACAACAGTCGATTATCTGTATATCCTGGTAGTACAAAAATGTATAACGATCTGAAACAGTTTTACTGGTGGCCTCGTATGAAACGTGACATCTTTGAATTTGTTACGAAATGTTTAATTTTTCAGCAAGTTAAAGCTGAACATCAAGTTTCATCCGATTTGTTACAGTCAATTATGATTCCGGAATGGAAATGGGATAGAGTGACGATGGATTTTTGTTTCGGGTTTGCCCCTATCTCCGCGAAAGAAAGATGTTATCTGGGTTGTAGTTGACCGATTGACGAAATCAGCTCATTTTATTCTGGTACGATCTGATTACTCGCTTGATAAATTAGTTGAGTTATATATGTCCAATATTGTAAGATTGCACACTGTGCCATTGTTTATTGTGTCAGATAGAGATTCGAGATTCACATCACTGTTTTGGAAGAAACTACAAGAGGCATTAGGTATGAAATTACATTTCAGTATTGCTTTTCACCCGCAGATGGATGGTCAATCCGAGCGGATTATTCAGATACTCAAGAATATGTTAAGATGTTGCATTCTTGAGAGTGAAGGTTCGTGGGAACAATATTTGCCATTGATTGAATTTACCTATAATAATAGTTTTCAATCGGTCATTAAAATGGCATCGTACGAAGCCTTATATGGTCGCAAATGTCGTACACCTTTGGCAGAAAAAGCAAATTGAGTCCGAGGTTCATCGGGCCGTATGAGGTTATCGAGCGTATCAGACCTGTTGCATATAGATTCTTGTTGCCACCAGAGCTAGAAAAGATTCATGATGTGTTTCATGTATCGATGCTTTGATGATACAGATCCGATCCCTCGCATGTGATTTCTCTATCTGAGATAGAGATTCAGTCTGATATGACATATGAAGTAGAACCGATTCGTATTTTTGCTCGTGAGGTTAAAGAACTACGAAATAAGAAAATTTCGTTAGTTAAAGTGATGTGGCATTAACATGGTATTGAAGAGGCTACGTGGGAGCCTGAAGATGTTATGAGACAGCAATATCCGAATCTGTTCAACAGTAAGATTTTCGAGGACGAAAATTCCTAAGGGGGAGAATTATAACAGTCCGGTTTAGACCCTAGTCAGAATAGTGGTTTCGAGACCACAAATTTGAGTCAAAAAATATTTTAATATTATTTTCTGTGCTTATAATATGTGAATTGACATGTGTGAAAGTTTCGTATGGAAATTTAATCGTTTGTGTGTTCAATTTGATAAAATGACCTAATCGCGTAAAATGTAAAAGTTGACTGTTGTTTGTTAAACTGCTTAATTGATTTGTCTTATTAAAGGAGAGGTCCTTATGATGCAATTTGACCATTGAACATATGAGTGGACATTAATGGCCCTAATATAATGGTTTATTAATGATTTAATGCAAGGGTAAAATGGTAAAATGTATATTAATGTTAATTAAAATTAAATAAAACATGAAATTAGTCCATTAATGTTTGTTCTTGCCAAAACTATCAAAGAAAAAGAAAAGCAAAAGCTTGCTAGGGTTTTGGCACTCATCTTGGCTAATTAGGTATGTGTTTTTGTTTGGTTTTTGATAACCTCTACGTTTTTGTGATCGTTGCTTAGAGTTCTATCAAGCCTATGTTTGAATTTCTCATTTTGATGATGATTTTGAGTTGAGCCATTGATGAAACTATGAGTTTTATGAAGTTTGATGATAGTTAGATGGAAGATATGTGTTAAATTACTAAGTTTTGTCTTTAAATTTTTTATGAATTTGAGTAATTTGGAGTCAATTGTAAAAAGAAGATTTTGAGGGACTAAAATGTGAAATAAATGAAACATATGGGCTTATATGAATACTATGAGAATTCGGCCTAACATTAGTATATGGTAATTGTAACGCCCCAATTTTTGAGACTTCTGTTAATTTTGGTGAATTTTGGAATTTTTGTGTTTTGACTGTTTGGCGTAGGTTTAATTATGTTAGTGGGCTCTAGAAGGCCCAAGCTTAAGCTAAAACCCGGTAATTTTAGGTGATTTTAATCCATAAGAGGAAAAGGGGGGGTTCTGGTTAACAGGGGTCTTAAATATTATTTGGGTAAAATAAGACATAAGGAAGCAAGTGGCAAAGTGGCATGTGACGCCACTGGCAAGGCTATAAAAGTGGCGTGTGGATGCTAGGGAGAGCTGAGGTTCAAGTCACAATGACAACATATTAAGGGAATTATTATTTTTATGTTCAGAAAAGGTAAGCAGTGGAACTGAAGTGAAAGTCTGTCAGGATAGGATTTAGGAGTTGATAAGGGATAGGATTTAGGAGTAGATAAGGGAGGAAATCTAGGAGCTGATCAAGGAACAAGAGGTGGCCGGCCAAGGGGCTTTAGCATGGGAATTTCGGCTAGGGTTAGTGCCAGCATAAATTCGGCATTAGTGGTAAGTGGTGCCGTTTCCTGACCATTCTCTTCTTCTTTTCTTTTTCTCTTCTCTCCATCCACTTATTCTTTTATTCTTCTTTTCCCCATAGCCGAATCCTTCAGCCACCCTACTCTATACCACCTCCCTTCCATTATTTTTAAGACTATAGCCGATTGCCTCAAATCCCGAAATCCCAAAAACTTGACTCCTTTTGTACCGATTTTTCCCTAGCCAAATCTCTTATTTTTCTCATCATCTTTGGCCGATTCTCTCAACCTCTAAACCCCAGGTTTCTGTCGACAATACCACAAGTAAAAACCCTCATATTTTATCTTTCTCTACACTTTTGCAAAAAGCTGAAACTCCCACACTATCCTAGGGACATAGCTGAATACTGAGATCACTGAGGGCTCGACTTTTGTTATCATTTGAGGGCTTAGAACTGCATCAGAATCAAGTAGGAACTAAGGGGGACGTTGACTGGAAGAATCGGTGGTAAGTCTTTCCAACTTAGTCTATCTTGCATATTTTAAGAAAAGCCGGAATCCCTAAAAGGTTAGGGAGGTTGTCATTTTTTGGACTTGTAGCCCTAAGGGGTTGTGATAATAGTATTATTTTGGTAATAGTGTGATTAATAGGCTGTTGATCAAGGGCTTGGACAAGTGGAGCGAACGGATCTCGATCGAGACACTATTTTCGACAAAGGTAGGAATGCTAAGGCCTAAGGTGTTGTTGGCCGAATATGGTAAGAAGTTAATATGTAGTTCATTTCGGTAGTAAGATTAACGTGGTAGTATTATAATTGTAGGTAGTTCGTGCGTGGATCTCGTCAGCGAATTGTCATAAAACAGGTGTGTAACTGACACCCTCTCATAGACTAGATCGGCAAAAGCCGAAAAATCGAAATGCCGGAAAGTTGGTATTTTGGGAATTTACGAGTGTGCGAATGTTCGTAAGATAGTTGGGTTTGCATGTTTGGTATTCTGAAGGTAATAAACTACAGTACGTGCGATTTCGTACATTTTGATAATGTGGGCTTAATGGGCCAAAAATCGGGTTCATGGGCCAACAGGCTCAATTTGGTAAGTATGCGCGGTAAGTATTCTGATAGTACGTAAATGGATAGGATATGCATGAAGACCCTAGAAGTAGCTAAATCACTACAATACCCTTATGTATGGAACATTACCATGATACCCCTAGGTGTAAATGACCAATATGCCCCTAGGGTTAATTTTGTCTGAAAAGCATGTTGATTTAAATCTGTATGATGTATGCCATGAATGAATATTTGTTGCATGGGGACATGGGTTATATTTTGGAGGAAGCGTCCTGGTGGCTATGCCACAATTATCTGATCTGGTGGCTCTGCCACATATATCTGTTATGGTGGTTCTGCCACGATTATCTGTATCTGGTGACTCTGTCACATTATCTGTTCTGGCAGCCATGCTGCATAATTCTATGGCGTGTAGCGGTTGGGTGGGTCGAGTAGTCTCCCCACATGGTGAAAGGTTGGTAAGGGGGTGTATGTGGTTGGTTATGGGTTGGGTTCCGCATATACATGAAATATCTGATCTGATCTGTTATGGGCCTATGGGCTTAATTTTGTATTCTGTTCTGGGCTAAGGCCAATTTATTCTGTTTCTGTGGTTTAAGCTGATATGGGTTATGGTTGGGTTAATTTTACACACTGAGTTTCCCCAAACTCATCCCCTATTTTCATCCATGTAGGTAGTCCCTAGCCATAGTGGGCTTGGAGCTGCGAGGGATTCGGAGTGGCCACTCGTTCTGCAATATGGATTTCTTCTGGTGATTTGGACTTCAATTTTCTTTACTTTGATGATTTGGGTTTTGTTATGTAATAAGGCCGCTTATAATTATTTTTTTTTGGGTTTTGATTCATAACTTATCATGATGATCTTAAATTATATTAACTGTCAAAATGGGCTAGATCTAGGGTTCGTTTTCAAAAACCATAAACTGATTTCGAAGTAACACGATTACAAACAAGGCTTCTGTTGTGATAACGTTTTACAAACTTAAATACGTTTTATTCTAAAATAGACATAATTTCAATGGTAACCTAAAAATATACGCGATGTTAGAGTGTGGTAATGGCGGTGTGCATGTCTAGGATTGGATCCGAAAGAGCTTGGTACTTAAGCAGTCCGATGGACTCACCTCTTTTCTCCGGTTTCCTACCTGGTGCGCAGCTTCCATTCACTTTAACCCTCAATGAATT
Organism: Gossypium hirsutum; assembly: GCF_007990345.1. Taxonomy (NCBI): domain Eukaryota; kingdom Viridiplantae; phylum Streptophyta; class Magnoliopsida; order Malvales; family Malvaceae; genus Gossypium; species Gossypium hirsutum. The sequence goes on from NC_053427.1 coordinate 72,008,293, forward strand.
AATCCTTTGAACATCAAGTACGATTTCCTAGACTTAGAATGAAAAAATGTTTTAACGTTTTGATGTGGCACGTCGGATCCGGTTATAACGTCTAGGCCAGGTTTGGGGTGTTACAGTTATGTGTAATTTGTGATTTTGTGAATCAGAGACTAAAGTGTCAAATGTGAAAATGTGAGGCTTAGTTTGTAAAATGCCCTAAATATGCATATTTAGATTTAATTGAATGATTTGGTGAGTAAAAAATTTAAAATTGAATTGATTTTGATCAAGAACCAAAGAAAATAGAATTAGATCGGAGAAAGTCAAAAGTCATCGAGTAGTCAATTTCGTCCGTTCGAATCCGTACGAGGTAAGTCGATATATAAATAAATGTGTTTTGAATTGAATTACAATTGATTATATGCTATTGAATTATGATGAATGACTATATGGGTTGAGTATGAGACATCCGAGAACGAATCGACAAGGTTTCGACGTCTGAAAAGTCTCGTACGAACCTTAGGAATAGTTAGGATACTTATATCATGACATAGGATCCGATATGTGTTATCATGTAAGACCACATTTAGGACGTTGGCATCGACTTATGATTTACGTGTAAGATTATGTCTGGGACATCAGCATCGTATTTGATTTCGTGTAAGACCCTATCTAGGACAGTGGCATCGATATTTGATTACATGTAAGACCACGTCTGGGACGTTGGCATTGTACGAGCTTTCCAAGTTATCGTGTATCATTATGATTCCGAATGGCTCAACAGGCATTCTGAGAAAAGAATGAATATATGAAATTCAATGTTTGAGAATAAAAGGTACGTTTGAAATGAAATTCAATGTTTGAGAATAAAAGGTAAGTATATGAGCAAATGATGATATGTGATATAAGTATGAGAAAGTATGCCATATGTGCAAATGAATTGAGTATATGAGAAATGTATATGAATTATATGGTTTGTGATAGTATTTGAAAATGGAGTATATGTAATTAGATGATGCTTATATGCTTTAATTGATAAGTTTATTTGTATATGGCTTACTAAGCTTTTGAAAGCTTGCTTTGTGTGTTTTTCAACTGTCTTATAGATATCGTAGCTATCGGGATCTTGGGGATCATCGAGGATCATCAACACACTATCGAACTCTAATTTGGTACCTTTTGAAAGTGTAAATATTGAAGTATGGCATGTATAGGCTAGAAGTATATGAATATGTTTGGTAATGTATATATCTAGCCATGTGATTTGGCTTGGTTTTGGTTGTGTATATAAATGAGTTTTTGGTATGAAATATGTGATGCAAATATTCCATTGTGATATGCTTTTGGTTGGCCAAAAGAAATGGTCAATTTGGTAAGTTTTGGTATGTGCATATTTTAGAATTTGGTGAGAATTTGGCATGAAAATGAATGGAATGTATTAAGGTTATAAACTATATGTTTTGGTGTGTTTTTGGCTTATGGAATGGCATGAATAGGTTGAATCTTTTGATTGTGAAATGGTTGAAATTTGATGTGCAATTGGTGCCTATTTGATGATTGTAGGGAGGACAAATGGCCTATTTTTACCCACACGGGCAGAGACACGAGTGTGTGTCTCAGCCGTGTTGCTCGAGGGCCATTTTGAAATGAGCCTGGGCAGACCACACGGTCACACATACAGGCGTGTGCTAGGCCGTATGGCCAAGTCAGTCTACCATGGGCTAGATACACGGGCGTGGGACTGGCCGTGTGACTCAAGTCAGTAGCCTCCCTAATTTTCATACGGTCTGGCACATGGGCGTCTAATGTGGCTGCGTGGACAAGTCAGAATGTATTCCCTGTTTTGACACGGCCTAGACACACGGGCGTGTCTAATGCCGTACGAGGCACATGGCCTGTTCACACGGGCGTGTGACCTCTTTAACTTTGAAAACTGTTTAAGTTTTCAAAAAATTTTGTATGTGTTCAGTTTAGTCCCGATCCCTTTCTAATGCATGTTTTAGGTCTCGAAGACCTATATAAGGGACTCTATTATGATGTATGACTACGATTATGGATGATGTTTATAAATTGTTTGTAAAATGCTCCAATTCTTCCAGTAACGACTTTAACCCTAGTCTGACGACGAATACGGGTTACGGGTGTTACACGAGCTATATGTGATTTTCGAGTATCGTTAATGATTTCGAAAGGTTCAACAGGCAATGTCAAGTCGAGAAAGAATGTGTGAACGAGTTAAGTGATTCAAGTATGTACGATATTTCATATGGGTATTGAAAAGGGAAGTATTTAATGAATTCAAATGTGATATTGAACATGTGTACATTGGGAAAGGTTTGTGAACTTATATGTGTTTATTCATAGTTTGCCTATTTGATGGAAATGGTGTTGATTCATGTGATAATTTTATTTGTATATGGCTTACTAAGCTTTTAAAGCTTACTTTGTGTATTCTTTTCCTGTTTTATAGATTATCGAAGATAGCTTGGACATCGGGGATCATCAAGAACCGTCATCACACTATCAACTACTTGTTGGTACTTTTGTTACTATGCAAATATGGTATATGACATGTATAGGCTAGTGAGTTGATTGGCTTGTGAAATGATGTAATGTTGGTCTGTATTTAGCCATTTAAGTTGGTTTGATTTATGAGTTTGATAAGTGATATATGTGGTAATAGTTGCCCTGTGTTTTGGCATATTTGATATGGTTCTTGTGATGGTTATGAGTTGTTCAACTAGCTAGATGTTAATTGGTGTATTATTTCTTTGAAAATGGTATGTTGTGGATTGATTTTGAGATGATGAAATGGCATGTTTTGTGGCATGAATTAGTTGATGATATGATGAGAATATACATAAGTAAGTTAGGTGAAAAATATTGGTTATGACATATTGATATGGTATGTTTTTTATTATGATTTTAGGGGTTGAATGAATGGTTTATAAATGGCATGAAATGTGTATGAAATAGCATGCTTTGGTTGCCTTTGAACGTATTGAAATGGTATAAATTTTTTTTGTTTTAAGTATGCTTAACGTGGGTAAGAAATGTGGCTTAAACCAAGCCTAATTTTTTCCCATACGGTTAAGCACACGGGCGTGTGACTCGACCGTGTGTCTGCTGTAACCTTGTTAAAACAAGTCAATAAGTTACACGGCTTAGACACAAGGTCGTGTCTATTAGTCGTGTGTGACACACGGGCTGGCAGATGCGCGTGTGGCCAGCCGTGTGACAGAAGTCAGTATACCATTCAGTTTTCAAACTGTCATGGCACACGGGGGCGTGTCTCCACCCGTGTAATGCAAGTTAGTATGTATGCCCTGTTTTCACACAGCCTGTGACACTGGCGTGTCTGGTGGCCGTGTGAGGCACACAGCCTGTTCACATGAGCGTGTGATCCCTGTATGCATGAAAATTTTATGAGTTTCCCAAAGTTTTCAAATGTTATCGGTTTAGTCCCGAATCTCTTTTAAGCATGTTTTAAGGTCTCGTAGAGCCTTATAAGGGACAATATGATTATGTTTGATTAATGTTTATGTGATAATGGATTCATGTATGAGAAATGTATGTTGTATGATGTGATTGATCAGTAATGCCTTATAGCCCTATTCCGGTGACAGATAGGGGTTAGGGGTGTTACAAAATCCTTAAAAATGGCAGGAGCATTAGTTAATCCAAAAGGCATAAAAAGGAATTCATAATGTCCATACCTCATTCTAAACGCAGTTTTTGACACGTTTGAGTCTTTAACTCACAATTGGTAATAGCCAGATCTCAAATCAATCTTCCAAATACACCATTGCACCTTTCAACTGATCAAAAAAATCATTTATTCTCGGCAATGGATATTTGTTCTTTATTGTAACTTTTTTGAGCTGACGATAGTCAATACACATTCTCATTGACCCGTCTTTCTTCTTAACAAACAAAACTGGCGCACCCCGGGGTGAAAAACTAGGTCGTGTGAAACCTCTATCCGTTCACTCTTGCAACTGAGCTTTCAACTCTTTCGGAGCCATTCTGTATGGAGCTATAGATATCGGTGAAGTTCCCGGCACTAATTCAATAGCAAATTCAACCTCTCTGATCGATGGCAAACCCGATAATTCTTCTGGAAATACATCCAAAAACTCACAAACAACAGGTACAGATTCAATCTTTGATTCAAATACCTTTGTATCCAATACGTATGCCAGATATGCATCACAACCCTTTTTCATACATTTCTGAGCTAACATAGATGAAATCACAGCAGACAATTCCTTCAATTCATTTGATTCAATCCGAAGAATTTCATTATTCTAACATTTCAATTCTATAATATTTATTCTACAGTCCACAATGGCATCATGTAAAGTCAACCAATCCATACCCAGAATCACATCAAACTCATCAAATGGTAAAAGCGTCAAGTCAACCGAAAAATAGTAACCCCGAGACATTAAAGGACAGTTCTTGCATACTTTGTCAACTAGAACATACTTGCCTAAGGGGTTCGATACTCTAATCACAAATTCTGTAGACTCGACAGGAAAACGCTTATTAGAAACCAAATTCATACATATATATGAATGAGTCGATCCAGGATCAATCAATGCAATAACATTAGTGTCGTAAAGAGAAAATGTATCGGTAATAACATCTGGTGATGACACTTCTTCGCGAGCGCGAATAGCATAGGCTCTAGCAGGTACTCTAACCTCAGATCTCACTGTAGAATCTTTCGTTGTACCACGATTACCACTTGCATTTCTTGTATTTCTTGGTGGCTTTCCTCGATTAGCTATATTGCTTGATCTTGCATTCTAAGATTTATCTTTTTCATTTAACTCAGGACAATTTTGGATAAAATGATCTCATGAACCACAACTTTAACAAGCTCTATTATTATTATTTATCCAACAATCTTCAAAATGTCGTCTTCTACACTATTGACACTCAGGTTTAACGTCTTTCACGTTTCCAACACTTGACATTGATGTAGCTTGAGCTTTAGGACTGGTGTATTGCTTTCTGCGATCTCTATTGGAATATCCCGTTGAAGTGGTCGATCGGTTAAAATAATCTCTTGATTTCTTTGACGAAGAATGATAAGATTTACTTATCAATCTCTTCCTCAAATCTCTAGCCTCTAATTTAGCTTTCTTCTTTTCTCAGCTAAAGTCTTCGGCTTTGCAAGCCTAGTCAACTAACACAACAAATTCTTTCAAATCTAATATCCCGACCAAAAGTTTAATATCTTCGTTCAACCCGTCAACAAACCGCTTGCACATAATCTCTTCAGTAGAAACATACTCCCGAGCATACCTCCTCAACCGTACAAATTCTCATTCGTACTCGGTTACGGTCATAGGCCTGGTTTCAGTTCTAAAAACTCTTTATGCTTTTGATCCAGAAATCGTTGACTGATATATTTCTTTCGAAAATTGGTCTGAAAGAATTCCCAAGTGACTTTCTCACTCGGCACCACCGATACTAATGTATTCTACCACTGATATGCAGTATCTCTCAAAATGGATATAGCATACTTTAAACATTCAGTCGGCATGCAAGAAAGCTCGTCAAATACTCGAATCGTATTTTCAAGCCAAAACTTGGCTCTCTCAGGGTCATCATCAACATTAGCTCTGAACTCTTTTGCCCTGTGTTTACGAATCTTGTCTGTAACACCCCTAACCTGTACCGGACTAGGTTGAAAGGCGTTACCGAGCAAATTGAAACATTTTACAAACAATTCATATACCTCATCTATAACACCCCTAACCTGTATCTATCATCGAAATAGGGTTACGAGGCATTACCGGACCAGACACAAATTTCGAATGATTACATAAACTCTTAGGTCATTACGAATGCATACATAATAATTTATAAAACACATAGTAAAATTTTTCGAAACATTAACATTAAACAAACATCTCATTTCATACTCGAACCCTGTCATGTTCAAAAATAGTCATACTATTATAATGTGTAACCATGCTTTGAAACATATAGTAGCAATTGTTAATTCGTAACCATTAAACATACAACAAATACTGCATTAATATATCTCACAAATATCTCAAGCATAATTTCAAAATTTATAACATTATGTGCATGGTACATATTAGTAGGAACCATTTGATTAATAACTTAAACTCAAAAATCAACTTATCTAAGTTGCATAAAAACAATCATGATTCCTTATAACTTGAATTACTATTCATTTGGTTATTCTCCAATGCCTTATTCAATGTCCACTTTCATTTTACTCAACCATGTCACATGCATGTAACATTGCATAGAATAAATTCCATACATCAACCATAATTTGCATTACCTGTCAAGCACTTCACAAGTTTATATATATATATATATACATAATTTAACCAAACTCTCAAATCAAAAACAAACATATCAATAAAACATATAAATATAAACATGGTCGAAATGCATAAAGTTGAATATTAATCATAGCCATTTATGAATGAGCATTAATTTCTTAATTAATCTATTGCCGAATTACTAAGTCATTTACATCTATGTCCTATTCATCCACCACATAATCAAATACATAGCTAAATACATATTTTCTCATACTCATTAATGAGCCTAACCACAACTAAACCTTCTATTATTTTATTTCAACCAATTCGTTATACAAACATATTACTCAAATAATATGTGTATATCGAACCAATACATCATATGCCATAACCGAATTACCTTGTTACCAAAATACATAGCAAAACTAAATAAAACATGTTTCACATATTTGTACATAACATGGCCGAATCATCAATCAAATATATCCATTACTTAAAATCAACATTTTGCTGAATACATTCGTTAACCAAATTAAACCATTACTATCAAATACAAGACATAACCGAATCATTAAAACCATGAGTAGCATAACAAGCATAATTCATACTTATATTTATACCATAGTAGATTCAATCAAACCAAATAAAATCATCACTTGAGCAAAGCATATGAACCAAACTTAATAAAATAAACAAGCCATTTTCGCATGGCTTTTGATATACACAACTTCAATCTTAACCGAATATAAACTAACCTATACATGCCATAGGTTCAACATTCCACTTATAAAAGTACCGAGAAATAGTAGATAGTGTGATAGACTTCATTGACGATCCCCGAGCCCGTAACTAGCTTCCAAAATCTATAATACAGAGAATAAACATACATACACAATTAACTCAATTTAACCAAACTAATTCATGCTATCATAATCACATTTAATCTCAACTTGCAAATACATATACAATATATACATTCATGTATCAACTTTAACTTGGCCAAAATACATATATATATCCATTATCGAAGTTATCATTTACTTCCAAGGTCATAATATCATCATAAAGCCGAATATATATACATTCATTCATGTATACTTATTATTCACACTTTCATATCACAAACATATATCATTTGGCCGAATATAGATTTGCATTCAATATACATATAACCAACATTTTAACATGTATAATTCATACCAAAACATACCTTATTTTCAATACATTAGCTAACTCATACCTGAACCTTTTAATTCGATTTCACATTTGGTCTTTACTTAACATTGCTCGATGAAACATTCGGAAATTAAAAAGGATACTTGGATAATCACACATATCGTACAATGCCAACGTCCCAAACGTGGTCTTACATGTAGTCACATATCGATGCCACTGTCCCTAACAAGGTCTTACACGAATCAAATACGATGCTGATGTCTCAGACATGGTCTTACACGTAATCACATATCGATGCCACTGTCCTAGACAGGGTCTTACACGTAATCACATATCGATGCCACTGTCCTAGATAGGGTCTTACACGAATCAAATACGATGTCGATGTCCCAAACATGGTTTTACACGTAATCACATATTGATGACAACGTCCCAAACGTGGTCTTACATGTAATCACACATCAAAATCACATATCAAATAGTCAACTTATACATTGTTTAATCATCAAACATAAATCATTTTTACTAGAATATTAGCCAACTAACAAATGTACCATTTCAATTACCATAATTCAAGCCAAAAATATCTCATATTTAATACAAATAACTTATAAATAAACATTCGGCTAATTGATAAATCTTTTACAACATTTGTAATATACATCATCAAATCCCTATAAACCAACCTAACTAATTTATTACATAACTGAATATACCATTATAAACCGAATTATAAGATTTTATAACTCACAAATCATACCACAATCACATTTTTCATTATTCAATGCCGATTCATAACTTATTAATAACCATTACAATTATTTATAGATCACATATATTGAAATTTAACAACATCTATTTGCTTATAAACTTACCTCGGATAACATTAATTGAAACATGACGATTATTCGACAACTTTGGTTTTCCCCTGATCCAAATCTGATTTCTTTAGTTCTTGATCTAAACATATTCAAATTAAACTCATTCAAACATAATTTCTTTCAATTTAGTCCAAAAACACATAAATGGGAAAATTACCATTTTGCCCCTGACATTTCACACTTTTTACAATTTAGTCCAAATTTCACAAAACACAAAACATGCAAAATTAGCACACATCATGCGTAGGCCAAATGTTACCCATGCTCATACAAGTCCATACATTTCATTTATTTCACATTTTGGTCCCTCAATTTATTATTTTTGCAATTTAGCCCTAATTACTCAAATTCATAAAAAAATTCCAGTACAAAACATATTAATCCAAAACATATCTTTCATAATTCATCAACTAACATCACAAAACTCAATTATTCATCAATGGCATAACTCAAAATATTCATCAAAATCAGAAATTCAAGCATGGGTTTTGTGCATTACACTACAACGATCTCAAAAATGTAAAAATTATAAAAAACTGGGCTAGTTACATACCTTGATTAAGCTAAATAATGGCCGAATATGGCTTTCTTTTCTTTTTCTTTTCCTTTAGCTAATTTCAGATACCAAAAGATGAAAATGCATGGATTTTATTATTTTATGATTTATATTATATAACATTATTATCATTTTACCTATTTAACCTTGGTTATAAAATAATAAACCATTATAAACCATGCCTTTAACCGTCCAACTCATTTAGTTATGGCCTAATTTCATTATAAGTGCGTCATATTAATAAGAAAAGTTCAATTAAGCACTTTCATATTTAACTATTAACTTTTCACTTTATGCGATTAAGCCCCTTTTACTAAATCGACATCAAATAGTAAAATTAAAACACGAAAAATTAACACATAAATTCACACATAATAAACATATAAAATAGTTTTTAAATATTTTGTTGACTCGGATTCGTGGTCCTGAAACCACTGTTTCAAATAGGGTCTAAATCGGGTTGTTACATCATCCACAATCATATTCAAACATTAACATAGAGTCCCTTATATAGGTCATCGAGACCTTAAACATGCATTAGAGAGGGATCAGGACTAAACCGAGCTCATACAAAAGTTTTTGAAAACTTAGACATTTTTCAAAGTTACAGAGTTCACACGCCCATGTGTCTAGGACATGTCAAAATAGGGCATACATACTGACTTATCCACACGGCTACATGACACGCCCGTGTGCCAAGCCCTGTGAAAATTAGGGAGGCTACTGACTTGGCCACATGGCTGACCATACGCCCGTATGTCTAGCCCATGGTCAAAGCTGACTTGGCCACATGGCCTAGCACACGCCCATGTGTGCGACTGTGTGGTCTGCCCAGATTCATTTCGAAATGGCCCTCGAGCAACACGACTGAGACACACGCTCGTGTCTCTGCCCGTGTAGGCAAAAATAGGCCATTTACAAGACCAATTTGCCATCCATTAAGGGTCCTCCCTACAAGCATCAAAACCACATCATTTTATACCAAATTCTCAACCATTTCGCAACCAAAACATACATTTTTCATGCCATTTTATTATCAACAAATTCCATACTTAATATACATACCAAAACATACTATATCATGAATCATAATCAAACAAAAACATTTGTTTTGTAACTTCAATTTACCTCATTCATTCTCATACCACATTCTTACCAAATCTATAATTAAGTACATATCAAAAACTTACCAAACTTACCAAATCTCTTGGCCATTCATAAACACATCATATTAATCATATTGCATCACATTTCATATACCAAATTCAAACCATAATCACAACCAAAACCAAGCCATATCACATAGCTAAATATATATATCACAAAACACAATCAAAGTGCTTCTAGCCTATTCTTGCCATACTATAATATTCACATTTTAAAAAGGTACCAAAAAGAAGTTCGATAGTGTGGTGATGATCCTCGATGATTCCCGAGCTTTCGGTAGCTTTGCTATCTATAAAACAGTTAAAAAACACATAGAGTAAGCTTTCAAAAGCTTAGTAAGCCATATACAAATAAACTTATAATTCAAAACATGAAAGCATTATTAAATTACATATACTCTATGGCCAAATACTATCTCAAACCACATAGTTCATATATATTTCACATATTCCCAATTCATTTACACATATAGCATATTTTCTCATACTTATAACATATAACATCACTTATATATATACTTACCTTTTATTCTCAAACATAGTATATATTTCGAACGTACCTGAATCGGATACACATCTAATATAATCATTCGTTTCTCAGAATGCCCGTTGAACCATTCAAAATCAATAAGGATACTCAGATAGCTCCGAAAGCTCCTACAATGCCAACGTCCCAGACGTGGTCTTACATGCAATCAAATATTGATTCCACTGTCCCAGACAGGGTCTTACACAAAATCAAATACAATGCCGATGTCCCGGACATGGTATTACACATAAATCATAAGTCGATGCCAACGTCCCAGACGTGGTCTTACACGAAAACACATATCGGATCCTATGTCATGACATATGTATCCTAACTATTCCTATGATTCATACGGGGCTATCCTAACTATTCCTATGATTCATAAGGGGCTTTTCGGACATCGGAACTTTGTCGATACTTCTCGGATATCTCATATTCAAGGCATAAAGCCATTCATCATTGATCAGTAGCATATAAACATAAATAAACCATTTCAAATAAATTCATTTATATATAAACTTACCCCGTCCAGATTCGAACGAACGGAGTGACTACTCAACGACTTTTTATTCCCCTGATCTAATTCTGTTTTCTTTTGTTCTTGATCTATATAAATTCAAATTTAACTTTTTTACTCGCTAAATCATTCAAATCAATTCACAAACACATATTTAGGGCAATTTACAAATTAGTCCTCATATTTTTAGATTTTAACATTTTAGTCCTTAATTCACAAAATCACAAAATACATAAAATTTCCTTACACATATGATTAACTGAACTTTCATAATGTTCATATAAGTCCATATATTTCATTTATTTCACATTTTAGTCCCTCAAAATATCATTTTCACAATTTAGCCCGAATTGCTCAATTTCATCAAAAATTCAAAGACAAAACTTAGTAATCTAACACATTTCTTTCATTTACTAACATCAAATGTAACATTCCTAACCCGTATTGGTCGCTGGCATGGGGTTACGAGACATTACCGATCAAAATACAACTCAGAACAGACTGTCATTTCAATATTAATCATCTAGTAAAATTTAAAACCAATCTAACATGCTTCAATTCTATCATTCATGCAATTTCCAAATTTATATTCAATCAATACAACTAAGGAATCATGGGAAATCGAATGTTTAACTCATAATCAAGTATATTTCATTTCATATACCAATCATATATGTATACTTAACATTTATGGCATTCGAATAATTTAAATATAAAATAACTTATCATTTTACATATTATATGTGCATACTTTAAAACATGCAAACATACATCATTTCATTTCATATAAATAACATATACCACTATAACATTTGTTTACCTAACTACAACAGTTGCATAACATGGATACATATATATAATATTCTACTTAGCATATGCCGAATATATCATCAACTTAACCAATTAAACTACTCAAATAACTGACCAAAACATTCAAGTAATATGCTATTTGACATCGACACAAAAAACACATTCATTAATCAAATTTTTCATGGCCTAACTTAGTCCACAAATATTCAATACAACAATTATAACATTAACATATAAATAAACACATAATGACATAATTTAAGCACACTTGCCGAACCTCAAATATGGCACCTTCTTAACTCAATATAAAACCTATCATTTTGATCTTTTATTACTGTACCTCAAACCAAGCATATTAATAAAACAGTCATATAACATATTCATTATTTGTCTTCATTAGTCGTGCTTAATTAGCCAACCATTCAAGCACAATAAATATACACATACATTGCCATTACAAACTGAATCAAAATAACTAATACACATTCGAATATATATAAATCATTATCATTTTACTCTATTATTAAACCAAATCAATAAACCATTCATAAAGACAAAACATACCGTATAATATGCATATCCAAATAAACTCCAACCATGTTTGGATATAACCGAATATTCTTTAATACCAAATCACATAATAACATCTTAACAAAACATATCAACCAAGTTCATATATACTTTTATCTATGCATAAACCATAGCTGAATCAACCAAACACACATCCAAAATCACCAACCATTTCCAATGCATATAACACATATAAACTTGACTAAAGTTTCATAAACTCATATAACATATTAGCCATTTTCGCATGACTTATTATGTAACGCCCCAATTTTCGGGATTTCTGTGATTTTCAATGAATTTTTAACATTCCTATGTTTTGTCTGTTTGGCATAGGTTAATTATGTTAGTGGGCCTCTAGAAGACCCAAGCTTAAGTTAAAACTCGGTAACTTTAGTTAATTTTAGTTTCATAGGAAAAATGGGGTTCTGCTTAATTGGGCTTTTAAGTATTAATTGGGTAAAATAAAACACAAGGAAGCAAGTGGCAAAGTGGCATGTGACGCCACTGGGAAGGCTATAAAAGTGGCGTGTGGATGCTAGGGAGAGCTGAGGTTCAAGTCACAATGACAACATATTAAGGGAATTATTATTTTTATGTACAGAAAAGGTAAGCAGTGGAACTGAAGTGAAAGTCTATCAGGAGAGGATTTAGGAGTTGATAAGGGATAGGATTTAGGAGTTGATAAGGGATAGGATTTAGGAGCTGATAAGAGAGAGGATTTAGGAGCTGATTAGGGAGAACAGTGTTGGCCGAATGATGGACTTTTGAGGAGCAAGAATTGGCCGGCCAAGGGGTGCTTTAGGGGGGCAATTTCGGCTAGGTTAAGTGCCAGTATAAGTTCGGCATTAGGGGTAAGTTGTGCCATTTTTCTGACCTTCCTTTCTCCTCTTCTCTTCTTTTATTTTTCTCTCCATCTACTTTCTCCTCTTCTTTTCTCCAGAGCTGAATCCCTCCACCACTCTACCCTACACTACCTTTTTTTCCATTATTCTAAGCCTATAGTCGATTGCCTCAAAAAGCCGAAATCCCGGAGGACTGATTTCTTTTGTGCCATTTTCTTCTAGGAAAAACCCTCTTATTCTCCCTTATTTTCTTGACCGATTCTCTTGTCCTCTGAACCCCAAGTTTCTGTCGACAAAGCCACTACAAAACCTCATCTTTTCTTCACTATTATAAAAAGCCGAAAACGCATAGCCATAGGGTCATAGCCGAATTTTAAGATCACTAAAGGCTCGAATTTTGTTATCATTTGAGGGGTAGATCTGCATCATAATCGAATAGGAGTTAATTGGAATCATTGACTGAAAGAACTGGTGGTAAGTTTTTTAACTTAATCCTTATTTCGGGTTTTAGAAAAGCCAAAACCCCTAAAGGTTAGGGGGCTGTCGATTTGGGCATATAGCTCTAAGGGATGTTATAACTGTTTTATTTTAATAATAGTGGATCTAAAGGCTGCTGATCGAAGGCTTGGACAAGTGGAACGACTGGATCTAGACATAATCGCTAACTTAGGCAAAGGTAGCTTTTGGCCAAATGTGGTAAGGGGTTATTATGTAGTTCTTTTTCGATAAGTTAGATTAACGTGTTAGTAATTCAACTGTAGGTAGTACGTGTGTGGATCTCGTCAGCATATCATCGCAATCAGGTGTGTAACTGACATCCTCTCATAGACTAGATCGGCAAAAGCCGAAAAGCCGAAATGTCGAAAAGCCGGTATTTTGAGAACATGCGAGTGTGCGAATGCTCGTGAGATTAATAGTTTGATGTATATGGTAAATTAAAGTGATAAGATTGCAAAGTGCACGATTCCGTGCATTTCGATGTTTTTGGGCTTAATGGGCCAAAAATCGGGATAGTGGGCCAACAGGCCCAATTTGGTAAGAAAATGCGGTAAGTGTTTTTGGTCATACGTAAATGGCTATGTTATGCGTGGAAACCTTAAGAATAGATAAATTACTTGAATACCTCTATGTATGGAAATTACTGATATACCCCTAGGTGCAAAAAGTACCATTATACCCCTAGGGATTACTTTTGACTGAAAAGCATGATGATTTAATTCTGTATGATGTATGCCATGATTGTATATCTGCTGCATGGGGACATGGGTTATATTATTGAGGAAGCGTCCTAGTGGCTATGCCACAATTATCTGATCTGGTGGCTCTGCCATATATATCTGTTCTGGTGGCTCTACCACGATTATCTGTATCTGGTGACTCTGTCACATTATCTGTTCTGGCAGCCATGCTGCATATTTCTGTGGCGTGTAGCGGTTGGGTGGGTCGAGTAGTCTCCCCACATGGTGAAAGGTTGGTATGGGGGTACATGTGGTTGGATATGGGTTGGGTTTTGCATAAACATGTGATATCTGTCCTGTTCTATTCTGGGCCTATGGGCTCTATTCTGACTTCTGTTCTGGGCTAAGGCCAACTTATTCTATTCTCTGTGGTTTGAACCGATATAGGCTATGGTTGGGTTAATTTACACACTTAGTTTCCCCAAACTCACCCCTTTATTTTCATCCACGCAGGTAATCCCCAACCATAGTGGGCTTGGAGCTGTGAGGGATTCGGAATGGCCACAAGTTCTGCAGGTTTGACTCTCTTCCGGTGAACTGGACATTTATTTTACGTTTAAGGTTTCGGCTTTTTTTTTTAAATTGTAATAAGGCCGCTTAATTATTTTTTGATGGTTTCAATATGTTTTGTTAAGGTAGGTAATCTTATATTTAACTGTTGGAATTGGATAGCTTTAGGGCGTATTTTCAAAAACAGTAATTGATTTCAAAATAACACGACAAAAGTAAAGCTTCTGCAATGAAAATATTTTCCAAAATTAATCACTTTTCCTAAAAAGGACTTAATCCAATTGGTTTCCTGGAAATATACATGACGTTAAGGTGTGGCAATGGCGGTGTGCATGTCTACGATTGGATCCGAAGGGAGCTTGGTACTTTAGCAATCCGATGGACTCACCTCCTCCTTTCCGGTTTCCTACCTGGTGCTCAGCTTCCATTCACCTTAATCTGCATTTGAAACTATGTCTTAAAACACTAAGTAAGTTTTTCTAGAACAACAACCTGAAATATTTTGAACACTTCGATGTAGCATGTCAGATCTAGCCATAACATCTGGACCGAGTTTGGGGTGTTACATATTATATACGCAACTTCAAACTTAACCAAATATAATCTAGCCTATACATGCCATAGGTTCAAGTTCAAACTTATAAAATACCAAAAATAGTCGATAGTGTGATAGACTTTGCTGACGATCCCCGAGCTCATAACTAGTCTCCAATAATCTATAAAACAGAAGAAAACATAAACACACACAGTAAGCTATCATAGCTTAGTAAGTCATAAGCAAATAAATAACTCAATGTTAATATCAACTCAACTTAACCAAACTAATTTGTGCTATCATGATCACATTTATTTTCAAGCTCACAATTTCATATATAACATATACTTTCATATACAGATTTTACCTTGGCCGAATTGTACATGTATCTACTATCAAAGTAACATTAAATTTCAAAACCATAGTACCATTTTATAACTGAATATACATAACTCATATACATATATTCATGAATCACTTCATAAATATTCACATTTTATATTTATCAGGCCGAATATAATCATTCTTATATGTTTGCACATAGATCACCATTATGATTTCAAAATACATAACCTTTGGCCGAATGTACTTTTCATATACACATATAATTTTTCATTTACATCATATATGATTTGCAACACATATCAAGTAACCAACTTACCTTATTTCAAATAAGTAATAAACTATTACATACCTAATCACTTTAGCTCGTTTTACACATTCAATCACAACTTATCATTGCCCGTTGAACCATTCAGAATTGAATAGGATACTCGAATAATCACACATATATTGTACAATGCCAACGTCCCAAACGTGGTCTTTCATGCTATCACATATCGATGCCACTGCCCTAGACAGGGTCTTACACGAATTAAATACGATGCCGATGTCCCAGATATGGTCTTACACGTAATCACATATCGATGCCAACGTCCCATACGTGGTCTTACACGAGAATACATATAGGAAATCCTATGTCATGACATATGTATCCTAGTTATTCCTAAGGTTCGTACGGGGCTTTCGGATGTCGTAACTCGGTTGAATCGAACTCGTACACATGGATTTCAAGCTTATACATGTTCGAATTTCACATATATACTATCACATTGTACATTTCAGCATATATATTTCGTATTTAATTAAATAAATAACGTATATTTGCTTATATACTTACCTCGAACAACGATAATCGAAACGAGACCACTATTCGACACTTTGGTTTTTTCCCGATCCAAATCCGATTTCTTTGGTTCTTGATCTAATCATATTCAAATTAAACACATTCAAACATAATTTCACTCAATTTAGTCCAAAAACACATAAATGGAAAAATTACCATTTTACCCCTGACATTTTACACTTTTTACAATTTAGTCCAAATTGCACAAAACACAAAACATGCAAAATTTGCACACACCATGCTTAGGCCGAATGTTCCTTATATTCATACAAGTCCATACATTTCATTTATTTCACATTTTAGTCCCTCAATTTATTATTTTTGCAATTTAGTCCTAATTACTCAAAGTCATCAAAAATTCCAATACAAAACATATTAATCCAAAATATATCTTTCATAATTCATCAACTAACATCACAAAACTCAATTATTCATCAATGACATAACTCAAAATATTAATCAAAATCAGAAATTCAAGCATGGGCTTTGTACATTACACTGCATGATCTCAAAAACGTAAAAATTATCAAAAATCGAACAAAAACTAACCTTGAATCAAGCTTCCGAAGTGCCGAATACCTAAAGCTTTATTTATTTTCTTTCTTTTTGCTATTCAGTCATGGAAAATAAAATGAATGCATGATATGTTTTAGTATATGTTTTATTATATTAACATAATTAACATTTTACATTTTTAACCTTTACTAATTAATATAACAACTTAATTATGGTTGTCCACAACTGTCCATGCTATAATCAGTTGGCCTAATTTCATTTTAAGGCCACCATATTAAAAGAACAATAACAATTCGGCACTTACTCAATTATCTAGTCACTTTTACATTTTATGCGATTAAGCCCTTTTTATTAAATCGGCACTCAAATGACAAAATTAAATCACGAAAATTTCACACATAATAAACACTGAAAATAATTTTTAAATATTTTTCTAACTCAGATTCGTGATCCCGAAACCACTGTTTCGAATAGGGTCTAAATCGGACTGTTACATCAAACTTCATAAAGCTCACATTATCAAAAATAGCATAACTCAAAATCATCAAGAAAATTAGAAATTAGGGCATGAGCTTGATAGATTACTAAGCAACGATTACAAAAACGTAGAAATTATTAAAAACGGAATAAAACTTATACCTTGATTAGCTAAATTCTTAGCCAAAACCCTAAATACATTCAACTTCTTCTTTTTCTTTATTTTTTGGTGCAAAATGGATGATAATGGCCTTTATTTTCATGTTGGTTTTATTAAAATAACTTAAATTACTAAATACCAATTTTACCTTTAATTTATAACATATAAAACATTAATATACAAGGCCATAAATATCCACTTACAATATCAATGGTCCAATTGTATCATAAGGACCTCACAATTAAAAAGCCATAAAAAATAAGCACACTTATCAAATATCATGCAACTTTTACATTTTTTGCGATTTAGTCCTTTTATCAAATTAAGCACACAAATGATAAAATTTTCATATGAAATTTTTACACATACTAATTCACATATAATAAGCACAGAAAATAGTATTAAAATATTTTTTGACTCAAATTTGTGGTCCCGAAACCACTATTCCAACTAAGGTCTAAACCGGGCGGTTACAATTCTCCCCCTTAGGGATTTTCGTCCCCGAAAATCTTACCGTTGAACAGATACGGATATTGTTGTCTCATAACATCTTCAGGCTCCCACGTAGCCTCTTCAACACAGTGTCGATGCCACATTACTTTTACTAACGAAATTTTCTTATTTCGCAGTTCTTTAACCTCACGAGCTAATATACGGATCGGTTCTTCTTCATAAGTCATATCAGACTAAATCTCAATCTCAGACGGAGAAATCACATGTGATAGATCAAATCTATATCATCGAAGCATCGATACATGAAATACATTGTGGATCTTTTCTAGCTCAAGGGGCAACAATAATCTATAAGCAACCAGTCCGATACGCTCGGTAATCTCATACGGCTCGATAAACCTCGGACTCAATTTGGCTTTTCTGCCAAATCGAAGTACTTTCTTCCACTAGGATACTTTCAGAAACACTTTGTCATCGATCTCAAATTCAATATCTTTTCGTTTCAAATCTGCATAAGATTTTTCACTATCAGAAGCTGCTTTCAAACTATCTCGGATCACTTTCACTTTCTGTTCAATCTCTTTTATCAAATCAATCCCGTGTATCTTATTTTCACTGAGTTCTGACCAATTCAAAGGTGTACGGCATTTTCTACCATATAAGGCTTCATACGGTGCCATTTTGATGCTCAATTGAAAACTGTTATTATAAGTGAATTCAATCAATGGAATATACTGTTCCCACGTACCTTTAAACTCAAGAATGCAACATCTCAACATATCTTCTAGAATCTGAATAATCCACTCAGATTGACCATCCGTTTGCAGGTGAAAAGCAGTACTAAAATGCAATTTCGTACCCAAAGCATCTTGTAGTTTCTTCTAAAACTGCGAAGTGAATATCGGGTCTCTATCTAACACAATAGACAATGGCACACCGTGCAATCTCATAATATCGAAAATGTATAACTTAGCTAATTTATCAAGCAAGTAATCAGATCGTACCGGAATAAAATGAGCTGATTTCTTCAATCGATCAACCACAACCTAGATAGCATCTTTCTTTCGCGAAGATAAGGGCAAACCGTACACAAAATCCATTATCACTCTATCTCATTTCCATTTGGGAATCATAATTGGCTGTAACAGACCTGATGCCACTTTATGTTCATCTTTAACTTTCTGACAAATTAAACATTTCGAAACAAATTCAGAGATGTCTCTTTTCATTCCAGACCACCAATAATGCTATTTCAAATCATTATATATTTTCGTACTACCCGGATGAACAGATAAACGACTGTTGTGAGCTTCGTCCAAAATCATCTGAATCAACACTGGATTTCTTGGAACATAAATCCGATCTCAGAATCCTAGACAATCATCTTTATCAACTCTGAATTCTGAATCATAATCTAAATCACTCTGAGCTCATTTTTCTACTATATCATTATCAACTTTCTGAGCATCAATAATCTATTGTAAAAACAACGGTATCGCTTTTAATTCAGCTAAAATTGAACCATCATTATACAAACACAACTGAGCATTTATAGCACGTAATGCAAATAGTAAATTTTGACTTAAAGCATCAGCAACAACATTTGCTTTTCCCGGAGGATAATTGATAACAAGCTCATAGTCTTTTAGTAGTTCTAGCCATCTTCTCTGTCGCAGGTTCAAATCTTTCTAAGTCATCAGATATTTTAAACTCTTATGATCTGAATATACGTGACATTTCTCACCAAATAGATAGTGGTACCAAATCTTCAAAGCGAATACAATCGCAGCTAATTCAAGATCGTGTGTTGGATAGTTCTTTTTATACGGCTTCAATTGTCTAGAAGCATAGGCTATCACTTTGCCTTCTTGCATCAAAAAACAGCCTAATCCGTTCAATGAAGCATTACTGGAGATCACATTTTACTCGATTCTGGTTGTACCAACACCGAAGCTTCAGTCAATAGGGCTTTGAACTAATCAAAGCTTTTCTGACACTTTTCAGACCATTCAAACTTGACATCTTTCTGAAGTAATTTTGTCAATGGAGTCGCGATCATAAAGAAACCTTTCACAAATCATTGATAATAACCAACAAGTCCCAAAAAACTGCGGACTTTAGAAATATTTCTTGGAGGCTTCCAATCCAGAATAGCTGAAATTTTGCTCTGATCGACTCGGATACCTGATGCTGACACAATATGGCCCAGAAAACCAATTTCGCGCAACTAGAATTCACATTTGCTAAACTTCGAATACAACTACTTATCTCGCAAAGTTTGTAGCACTATTCTCAAATGCTCAGCATGTTCAGTTTCATTACGTGAATAAATCAAAATTTTATCAATGAATACGACAACAAGTTGATCTAAATACAGTCTAAAAATTCTGTTCATCAAATCCATAAAGATAACAAGTGCATTCGTTAATCCGAAAGGCATAACTAAAAACTCATAATGTTCATACCTCATTCGGAAAGTAGTTTTCAGAATGTCTAAATCTTTTACTCTCAACTGATAATAACCCAATCTCAAATCTATCTTTGAAAATACGGTTGCTCCTTTCAACTGATCAAAGAAATCATCAATTCGAGGTAGAGGATATTTGTTCTTGATAGTCACTTTGTTCAACTGACGATAGTCGATGCACATTCTCATCATGCCGTCTTTCTTTTTCACAAACAGAACAGGAGCACCCCAAGGTAAGAAACTTGGTCTTGCGAATCCTCTATCACTTAATTCTTGCAACTGAAACTTTAATTCATTTAACTCGGTCGGAGCCATTCTATATGGAGCTATCGAAATCGGAGTAGTTCCCGGTACTAACTCAATGCCAAATTCAACTTCTCGAAACGGAGGTAATCCCGGAAGTTCTTCAGGAAACACATCAGGAAATTCATAGATAGACACTGATTCAACATTATTTTCTGTTAATTTTGAATCAATCACATAAGCAAAGCAAGCTTCACAACCATTTTTCACAATACTCAGAGCTTTCATTGACGAAATCACAATCGTAACCCATTCAAATCACTAGATTCAATTCGGACTATTTCATCATTCTTGCATCTCAAATCAATAGTTTTCAGTTTGCAATTCACAATAACATCGTGCAAAGTTAGCCAATCCATACCCAGAATTATATCAAACTCATCAAAAGGGAATAACATTAGATCTGCTGGAAAACAAATGTCTCAAAACATCAACGAACAATTCTTACAGACTTTGTTAACTAAAACACTTTTACCAAGGGGGTTCGATAATCTAATCATGAATTCAGTAGACACTACAGGTAAAGTCCTACCAGATACTAAATTCTTGCATATATACAAATGTGTTGATCCAGTATCTATCAAAGTAATCACAAAAGTATCATAAAGAGTGAAAGTACTAGTGACAACATCAGGAGACGAAGCTTCCTCACGAGCTCGAATGGCATAGCCTCTGGCAGGTGCTCTAGCCTCAGACCTAACAGTAGTGTCTTTAGTCCCTCTTTGACTACCACTCACATTTCTCGTATTTCTGGGAGGTCTACCACGAAATGCATTGCCACTTGGCCTCGAATTTTGTACAATTTCTTGCTCGGCAGACTCGGGGCAATCACGGATGAAATGGTCTAATATTCCACATTTGAAACAAGCCTGATCATACAGTCTACAATTGCTGGGATGTCTTTTACCATAATGTCCATATTCGAGTCGATCAGATCTGGCATTTCCAACACTAGTAACAGAAGTAGCTGGAGCTCTGAAACTCGAATGCGGTCTCATTCGATCTCTACTCACATGTCCCACATTAGCCTTTGAATAGCTATAATCATCTTGAAACTTCTTTGATATAGATTGAAATGGCTTGCTCGATGATCACTTTTACACTTCTCTAGCTTCTGAATCAACTTTTCTTTTCTCTTTCTCGAGCTCTTCAGCTTTACATGCTCGTTCAACAAGCACTATAAATTCTTTGATCTCAAGAATCCCGACTAACAAATGAATATCTTCATTCAGACCATCTTCAAATCTTTTGCACATTATTCCCTCAGTAGATACACATTCTCGTGCATACTGCCTCAGTCTTACAAATTCTTACTCGTATTCTGTAACAGACATACGACCTTATTTAAGCTCAAGAATCTCTTTACGTTTTTTATCAATGAATCTTTGACTAATGCATTTCTTCTAGAATTCAGCTTGAAAGAAATCCTAGGTGACTCGCTCTCTTAGAACCACTAATATCAAAGTCTTACTCCAATAATACGCTGTATCTCTCAGAAGTGAAACAACATGCTTGAAAAATTCATCCGGAGTCAATGATAATTCATTGAATACTCTTATTGTGTTTTCTAACCAAAACTTGGCTCTCTCACAATCATCACTAGTGGTAGCTAGGAACTCTTCAGCCTCATATTTTCTAATTTTATCGACTGGTGGCTTACTCAACTGAATCGGATCCGCTTGTGACATAGCAGGGACATACGGAGGATTAGTCGAGGTTGGGGGTTGTTGAATTGCCGGATTATTTCGAATATATTGGGTGAACCAATCATTCATCATCTAATAGAAGGCTCGCCTCACCTCTCTATCATGGCTACTCGTAGCTGGTCTAGAGTCAGATGGCGCTGTCCATTGTGCTGGAGCAGGCGCATTACTTTTGACATCGTTAGCTATTGCTCGTTCGGGATCCATTTGCTATATAAAAATACATTTTCATTGTCAGGATTCATCACACTATCGCAGCTCATAAATATGGCAAGTATAGCTAGACTAACCTACGAAATGTTAGTTCTAGAATCGACTAAACCGTAGTTCTGATACCAACCAAATGTGACACTCCTAACCTGTATCTATTGCTGGACTAGGTTTAAAGGCGTTACTGAACAAATCAGAACATTTTACGAACAATTCATATACCTCATCCACAATCATGTTCAAACATTACCATAGAGTCCCTTATATAGGTCATCAAAACCTTAAACATGCATTACAGAGGGGTCGGGACTAAACCGAGCTCATACAAAATTTTTTGAAAACTTAGAATTTTTCAAAGTTACAGAGGTCACATGCCTGTGTGAACAGGCCGTGTGCCTTACACAGCATTAGACACGCCTGTGTGTCTAGCCCTTGTGCCAGGCCGTGTGAAAATTAGGGAGGCTACTGACTTGGCCACATGGCTGACCACACACCCGTGTGTCTAGCCCGTGGTCGAAACTAACTTGGCCACACGGCCTAGCACATGCTCGTGTGTGCGACCATGTGGTCTGCCCAGGCTCATTTCGAAATGGCCCTCGAACAACACGACTGAGACACACGCCCGTGTCTCTGCCTGTGTGGGCAAAAATAGGCCATTTACAAGGCCAATTTTCCATCCATTAAGGGTCCTCCCTACAAGCATCAAAACCACATCATTTTATACCAAATTCTTAACCATTTCACAACCAAAACATGCATATTTCATGTCATTTCATTATCAACAAATTCCATACTTAACATCATCCCAAAACATACTATATCAAGAATCATAATCAAACCAAAACATTTTTTTTGTAACTTCAATTTACCTCATTCATTCTCATACCACATTCTTACCAAATCCACAATTAAGTACATATCAAAAACTTACCAAACTTACCAAATCTCTTGGCCATTCATAAACACATCATATTGATCGTATTACATCACATTTCATATACCGAAATCAAACCATAATCACAACCAAAACCAAGCCATATCACATGGCTAAATCTATACATCACAAAAAATAATCAAAGTACTTCTAGCCTACACATGCCATACTATAATATTCACATTTTCAAAAGGTACCAAAAAGATGTTCGATAGTGTGGCGATGATCCTCGACGATTCCCAATCATTCGATAGCTTCAATATCTATAAAACAGTTGGAAAACATATAGAGTGAGCTTTCAAAATCTTAGTAAGCCATATAAAAATAAACTTATCATTCAAAACATGAAAGCATTATCAAATTACATATACTCTATGGCCAAATACTATCTCAAACCACATAGTTCATATGTATTTCACATATTCCCAATTCATTTACACATATAGCATATTTTCTCATACTTATAACACATAACATCACTTATACATATACTTACCTTTTAGTCTCAAACATAGTATATATTTCGAACGTACCTGAATCGGATACACATCTCATATAATTATTTATTTCTCGGAATACCCGTTGAAACATTCAAAATCAATAAGGATACTTGGATAGCTCGTACAATGCCAACGTCCCAGACGTGGTCGTACATGTAATCAAATATCGATGCCACTGCCCTAGACAGGGTCTTACACGATATAAAATACGATGTCAATGTCCCAAACATGGTCTTACACGTAAATCATAAGTCGATGCCAGCGTCCCAGACGTGGTCTTACTCGAAAACACATATCGGATCCTATGTCATGACATATGTATCCTAACTATTCTTATGATTCATACTAGACTTAGTAATTCCGATGTTCCCCAATTACAACTACCTTGGCATCCTCCACAGTTTTCAGTACCATCTGTTTATCAGCACAATCCAAGATTGCCCTATGTTTAACCAGCCAGTCCATTCCCAGTATTAAATCAAATTCTCCAAAAGGAAGTTCCATCAAATCCGCCAAAAAGATAACCCCTTGAACCTCCAAAGGAACATCTCTGAACAGTTTATTTACCCTCACCCACTACCCTAAAGGACTCAGCACAGTAACCTCACTCATAATGCTCTCAACCAAGATACCCAAAGTTCAGACACAGTACAAGCTAATAGGAATGAGTAGATCCTATATCTATCAGTGCAGTATAAGATACATTATAGATAAAGAACATACCCGTGATAACATCCGAAGTATCTGTCTCCTCTCAGAGATGTGCAGCATAAACCAGAGCTGGCTGCCTCGCCTCAGTATGACCAGCACCTCTGCCCGGTGCCCTCTGACCAAGGCCCAAAGCATTACCCCCTCGACCTGACCACGGCCTCTCAGTGGTTGCTGAACACACTTCGACGACTGTACAGTACCCAAACCTGTAGCCTGCACCTGATCAAGCCTCCGTGGACACTCTTTGATACAGTGCTCCAATGACCCGCACATTAAACAAGCCCCAGTCTTTTTCCAACACTCACCCTGATGGCGTCTCTCACAATCGGCACAGGGCTGCGGTTTAGCAGTAGCAACAAGGGCCATAACTCTGACCAGCCCATCAACTCTAACCTTTTTCTTAGGCCTCAGAAAGGAACATGGCGACTTCAAATCCATCTTGTTCGTACCTCTCTCCTTCTCACGGTTCAAATGCTCAGCGCGCTTTACTTCCTCGGCGATCTTCACCTTTTCAACCAATGCAGCAAAATCTCACTCCCTCTGTGGAGCTACCAGAACCCGTAAACTATCCCTAAGGCCATCCTCGAAATGAACATAATGCTCATATTAGTTGCCACCATCCCGCGTGCATAGCGGTTTAGTCGTAAAAATTTAGCCTCATATTAGGCGACTGATCCCCCTATGTCAGATTCAAAAACTCTCTCCTCTAGCCATCCACATAACTAACACCCACATACTTTCCCTAGAAAGTAGTCTTGAAAAATTCCCAAGTCAATCGGTCAGGCTGAGTGCCCCCTTTAACCGTAAGCTACCACTGGTAAGCCTCATCTCTCAACAGTGACACTGCACCCTTTAGTTTCTACTTGGGGGTGCAGTCGAGATCGTCCATGATCCCCTCTGTGGCCTCAATCCAATACTCAGCCACATTAGAGGAAACTTCAGCAATACCCCTAAAAATCTTAGCTCCATTAGACCGGAGTCGTTCCGTAACTGACCTACGGCCTACAGCACCAGTATTGGGCCCAGTGACCCTCTCTAGAATTCGTAACATAGCTTAGGACAGCAGATCATCCCCAGCTGCACTATCATGAGACCCAGTCTTAGTCCTAGGTGAAGCCGATACCTCCCTAGTTTCTACATTAGGCATGTGGCCAGATGACGAGAACCCAGCTCGTGCACCTCCACGGCCTTTGCCACGACCTCTTGTACCCCTTCCGCGAGTACCTCTAGTGCTCATTATCGAGTTCCGTTTTATCTGTATTAACAGTTTCATGCATCAGTTTACAATTCCAGTGTTTATTAACGGATATTTTATGGAGAACAATATTAGTAATTTAGAGTTCGTTTTTGTAGATCACAGTCTGTAACGCTCGGGTTTGTGCAAGTGTACACAATCGTTATCAAGTAATAAGTAACTATCGAGCTATCTTCTCCACATGGATTGTATTTGTGCTAAGTAAATTAATTTGTAAAATTATATTAACAATTTGATAAATAAAAAATAATATAATTGAGACGTGATGAAAAATTAAGTATATGAAACTAAATGCAATGATCCCTAATGCAACTTATCCTAAGTATGCAAACTATATGAATGAAATAGATTTTAGCAGAATTAACACAATAAGCAACAATTATAACATAAATAAGCTAGGACAATTACTTTAATTAAACTCAAATTATTATCAACATGCTTATTAATATTCGAAAAAACATTCCATGGCAACTCGATCTTTCATAAGTTTGGAAACCATATTAGGTTCTTTCGGAATCTTTTACCTAGTAAATACACATTTTACTAATCCTTATTTACTAAGGGTTTCTTAGTATTTGTGTGAGGTAACAGGGACGTGTTAGGTTTGAAACAGTTTAATCACACAAATCTAAAAACTTTACAGATAACAAAGCCTGGTTAGGGTTGTTATGCAACCTACAATTTAATCAGGTTAGGATCTAAATTGAGCATGCATATTTCAATTATGTGTCCATTAGCCGTCGTCTGGTTAGGATCGCTCAGCTAATTCAAGTGCATTTCAATCACGTATGAATGAAATACAGACTTGATTTTAATTGAAAACATGATCGATTAAGGCACAAATATTATAAACATAAATCAAATAAATATTTATTCAATCAAAATAATCATCCTAGCTTAAATAAAATTAAGCTATCATTATTGTAAACAAGAACAGTAAACACATAGCAAACATTCTTGAATTAAGTTAAAGAAAAGAAAGATTAAACCCAAATCAAAGTGGCTATCACCCAAAACTCTGACTGACGAGGGCTCCTTCATTCCTTCACTTCGCTCCTTTGCTGATGGCTCTCCAAGGTGGCCAACTAGGGCTCTTTAAGAGGCTAACTTGCTAAAATTCTTTATGCAAAGATGATGATAAGCGTGAGAGCTAAGAGATTTGAGAGAGGAGAGAATGATGAATGAATGAGGGATTATTAGAAAAGTGAGAAATGGGGTCTTATTTATAGGTGAGGCAAGGGAGCTAGTTGGCTAAAAATAAGAGTGTCCATCTTTTGAGAATTCCTCCAAGGGTGGTCGGCCATGATTTGTGGAAATGTGGCTGATTTTTGCTTCATTTAAGTGCCACACATCATCAGGATCAGGACTCGGTCAATTGCAAATCTCCGAGTAAATCTCCTATTTCTTCAACTCTTCAAGGGCCTTGTGCAATTAAACCAAAATTTGATTTATGAACATCCACATGCAGCCGAATTTTGGGTTGACTTTGTCCTCCATTTGGATGGTTTTGTAATCAAAATAAAGTTCTCAGACCTGTCCAAAAATAGTAGATAATTTAGAGGACCAAAGAATGTAATTTAACCACTTTAATTAATCAATTTACTTAATTAATTAAAACCCAATTTATTAATGAAACATATTAAAATAAATTACTAAATATAAATTTATATTTTCTTATTTAATTTAATCATACATGGCCCACTTTATAGCTTGAAAATATAATATGCTCAAATTAATATAAAAGAAGCCATTTTCTGCATGAAAACTATATAATAAAACATAAAATCATATTTTAATAATTTCTGTCTCAATTTCACATTTTCATATATTTCATTAATTTATTAAGCAAATACTTGGTTTTAACAACAAATTTAAGTAAAAATGTGACGAATTATATAGGAAAAATCCTATATATTTTTCAGTTTACACAGTCTTACTACAGTTTTTAGTTTACCCTAAATAGAGTGTTTCAGTATAGTCTACTACCTACAGTAGTCTCAGCATTTTAGTTTAAACAAACAACAGTTTTATAAGACTTACAAAATCGAAGTCGGAGTCTTGGTGTACCACACATTTGGTAAAACATTTCAAAATACTTCAAATCATTTTAAACAGTTCTTTTAGAAATTTCAAGTTTTTAAAAGAGACCCAAATCTAAAGCATCATTTTGTAACCTGGCTCTGATACCACTAAATGTAACACCCAAACTCGGCTCGGGAGTTACGGCCAAATCTGGAGATGTTACATTGAAGTGTTTTTCGTAAAGTGTAATATTGTTGAAAAACCCATTCTCTATTTAACCTCTTTGTGTGATCTTTAAGATGATTTTAAGACGTGTTGTTCATTTTTAAAATATGATTCCTTTGTCAAAAAGTTAATCATATTAAAATGTCATTAATTTTTAAAATATTATTTCTTGTGGAAGCTCTTAAAATAGGTTGCCTATTCGTGGTATCTTTCAAAAACATTTATCTTTTTGAAAACTCGCGTCGTTTCCTACTGCTAGCTGTAATGCCCCAAATTTTGGGTCTAGAAGTTTTAAGTCTTGAGTGGGTGAAGTTAGGAGACTGCACATAAATATTTAGTTGTGCAAGAAAGTGACACAACTGTATATCTGCTATAGTGGTTAAGTGTTCTGAGTGTTCTAGGAAGTGTCTGAGAAGTCCTGAGTTCAAGCCTGAGTTTTTGTAAAATT
This sequence comes from Gossypium hirsutum, assembly GCF_007990345.1. NCBI lineage: Eukaryota > Viridiplantae > Streptophyta > Magnoliopsida > Malvales > Malvaceae > Gossypium > Gossypium hirsutum. The sequence goes on from NC_053427.1 coordinate 72,037,486, forward strand.
TTGGTTTTTACTTGATTAAACCTTGTCTCTAGTCAGTAGACTTCTTAAATAAATATGGATAAAGCATGACATAAAAAGCCTGTTAGTCTAGTGGTAAGTGGCGTGTGGAGTGTTGCATGAGGTCTAAGGTTCAAGTCCTGCAACATATAGGAGTGTTTATTTTGTTGCAAGCGTGGTGGGAGAGTTCTAGGTTGGCCGAAACTTTGAGGTGTTTGAATAGAGTTTGAAAAAGTTGAAATGAAATTCAAACTAAGTGGTTGAGCTGTTGAGGGATAGGTTTGAGTGATTTGGGGAGAGATTTGAGGAGGAAATTTTGGGATGTTGAGATGGTGGAAGAGTTGTGCCAAATGGGTACTCTAATCAAGAGGAATTCGACTTTGGTATGTTGGCTACTCAAAATTTTGGCTAAGGTAGGTTATCCCTCTAATTTTCGATATTGTTTCTCTTTTGGTGGCCGAATTGAGCTAAGGGCTTTTGGTGCCTTCTTTGGTTTACTGATTCTTTTCCTCTTCTACTTTTCTTTTCAATTGTACGTCCCTTGTTACCTTAGGCTGAATGTTGCAAAGGGGTCTCTAGGGGTTTTGTTTCTTTGTTGGCCGAATAGTATCCTTCTCCCAAATCAGTTTTTGCTCTCCTGGTAACCGAATCTTTCCCTCTCCACAAGTCTCTTTCTTTTCTCTTCTCGTCTTCTCTCTGCTCACTCCGTGTTCCCTTTTCTCTTTATTCCTTCAGTTCTTTATAGTGTCCCTCTTTGCATTGTTAAAACCGAATACTCCTCCCACCATTTCTTTTTGCCGGTTCTCTACTTTTTGGTGTTAGCCAAATACTCTGTATCAGGTTTGAGTGCACATTTATTGTTTCCTTCCTCTTTCTGCTGTAAAAGTCTATTACTTAACACCCTTCTATGCTTTCGTTTTGCTAGGAGTGTGTTTGTGTTAGGCCTTGGCTTTTTCTCCTTTACTGACTTGGTACTTTCGGTAAGTTACTATACTTTTGGATCAATGGCTTTCGAGTGTGGTTTAATTAACAAATGGCGATTGGGATGCAGGTAGTCTTTAAGGATTTCAAGCAATCTCTTGCAACGATTTTTTGTGTGATCGATCTGTACAAGTGATAGGTAATCTTTTGAAAATAAGTGTTTTGATTAGGGTTCGCTTCGACTCGTTTGTTAGCCTATTAACCGAAGCTTCTGTTTGAAATAGGTTGGAGTGCTCGTGGGCTGGTTGTACGTTTTCGCAAACAGGTGTGTAAACACTGCCCAATTATAGATCGGTAAAAGCTGAAAAACACAACTATTGACACTACACGAACGTGCGCTCCCTCGTGTGGTAATTTGAACATGTAAAATATGGGCGTTTGAACGTAGAGGCCACCATGAGCATTTTCATGAGCTTAGGCCATTTAGGGCTACGTTGGGCCGAAATAGGCTGTGTGGGCCCTACGGGCTCGTAGGCCCTACGAGCTCGTGGGCCCCACATGGTTAAGCCACATGAACGTATGGAGATTATTGGGCCAAGCTGTGTAGCTTACACAACCAAGGCCATTTTTTGGCTTTGTGGGCCACACGAGCGTGTGAGCCCATATGAGCCGCATTATGGGCTTTGGGCCCATTTTCACTGTTGATTATCAAGGTTGCATGGGTCGCCCGAGATGACTGTGGACCTACTGTTGGGTCTATAAGTATACCTAGACCCTAATTTGATGAAATGACTATTATACCCTTATGACGTAAATGACTGATATACCCCTATGTGATGTATGACTGTTTAAGCATGTCATTTTTAGTGTATATACATTTATATTATGTTGCATTGCATTGGGTGGGATATATCATATTGGAGGAAGTGTACTGTAAGGATATAAGCCTATTACTGGCAGCTCTGCTGCAAATACTGTTTTAGTGCTGCAACCAGTGCTACTTGATGTGTAGAGATGGGTGGGTCGATTTTATCCCTACATGGTGTTTAGGGTTGGTACGGAGATGGTGTGTAGAGGCTGGATTGGGTAGGATTTTCTACTTGCATACTGTACTGATTCTATAATGGGCTTAGGCCCTACTAATACTGTTACTGAAATGGGCTCAGACCCATTCTATTTCTTATTCTGGAATGGGCTAAGGCCCTAACTGAAACTGAAAGGGCTTAGGCCCAAATTGTGTTTACTCTGATTGTTTGCTTATAAGGGATTATACACTGAGTTTTCATAAACTCACCCTTCTGCTTATCTGTGCATGTAATCCTTAGGTGGGTCGGTGCTACAGGAGACTCAAAGGTGGCCACACAACAGCTTATGCTCTCATATTTGTCTTTTAATTTATAAATAGTTTAATTTGGGTATTTTTATGTAATAAGGTCTCTCTAGATTTTTATTTTTAATTTAGGGATTTGTATTTGTTTTGCTTTAATACTGCTAGCAGTAGAAAAAACACGCGGGTTTTCAAAAAGAAAAGTGTTTTCAAAAATATCACAAATACGTAAACGGTTTTCAGAGCTTCTGCAAGAAATAATGTTTTAAAATAAATAACGACGTTTTAATATGATTTATTTTTGACAAATGACGTACATTTTGCAAATTAACAACAAAATTTGAAATCTTCTTTAAGATCATACTTAAAGGATTAATAGAGAATGGCTTTTTAACAAATTCACACTTTACGAAAAACACTTCAATGTGACATCGCCAGGTTCGACCATAACGTCCAGCCCGGTTTGGGGTGTTACACTAGTAGTTATAAATCAAAACAAATAAAAATCCCAAATTAAAAATAAAAATCTAAAAAGGCCTTATTACAATAAAAATACCCCAACTAATAATACTTCTAATCAAAATCAAATGCGAAAATAATAGCAGTTGTGTGGCCACCTCTGAGTCCCCTATTGCACCGATCCACCTAAGTCTGGGGATTACCTGCACAGATAAACAGAAGGGTGAGTTTACGAAAATTCAGTGTGTAATCCCATATCAAACAACCATATCGTGCCCATCAATCGTGTTCAAAGACTGATAAAACAACACGGGCGTAAACATCCATACACGGGCGTGGGAGAAGCGAACGAAGCAGAACATGGTCGTGCAACACAGCTGTGTGCACCTACACACCCAAGGAACACGGGCGCGGGCCGAATGCCAAACGCGCCCAAATTTAAAAAATCACGAAAAACACGGGCAAAAATTAGGGCACACGGGCATGCCCCACGACTGTGTGCGCCAAAATCTATATATACCCCTCACTATTCATCACCCTCTTCCCCAAAATCCTTAACCCTAGCCGTTGCAACTTCACACGCCCAACCTGCCACGCCCGTGCGTTGACCACAGCACCACCTTCGACGACCCAAAGCTCCTCCCTCTTGCATTTGTTCACTTTTCCCCTCTATTCTCTCCATTCTTTTACTTATTTCATGATATTTTGTTTATTTTGAGTAATTAATCATAGTTATAATGATAGAATACTTATGCTCTTTGTTAAGAAATTTTCCATGTTAGTCAATACATTTTGCTACGTTCATCCATTTTTCTTGTTTCCATAGATTTCATGCTTACCCACACCATATTTCATACTTATCAAATCCACATGCATTCATTCACTAGATATTTTTGTAGTCCTATTCATAGTAATGACTTAATATATCTGATTGGATTATTTCATCTTACCATTGTAGGTATACTATGTCAAGCACACGTGGCAAGAAGACTGCATCCCCGCTTCGAAGAAAAAAAATGAGCAACGTCATCCTCGGGTCCTACCGCTGAAATTCGTCACCCTTTCCTCCAGTTCCCCTTGGGACCCCAGGAGGAACAATTTCAGATATTATGGGCCCGACCCCTAGGTGTGGGCCGCTGCATTGACTGGGCCACATTTGAACAAAATCAAATGGCTGACGCGGTCCGAGCCCTCCTGACGACTGAACTGTGGGGGCTCTTCTTTGAGATCATCGAGTCGACATACCTCGAGCTCACAATGGAACTCTGCTCGACCTTCCATCTTCAAGTCATCATGACAAACTTCGATGATCCTAGAACGGTCCAGTTCTGCCTTGGTGGTCTAGTGTGCCAGTTGAGCGTAGCGGAGTTTGGAATTGCACTAGGGTTGTACACCGAGGAGTTCATGGATGACAATGAACTCGACACCATCCATTGCCACATCCACTACTCTCCCTCAAAGTGCTGAAAAGACCTTGTCCCTACCTCGGCCACCTATGATCCTAGCCGCTCTAAGCCATCAGCCCTTACCCCATCCCTGTGATACATACACGCCATCTTGGCCTACACTCTGACAGGACGGCGAGAGAGCACCAGCGTCGTCAACACTCACGATGCCTATTTCTTGTGGAGCATGGCGAATGGGCACATCTTCGACCATGCCTACTTCATTGCCCTCGCCATCGGCCATCAGACGGAGCAGTATATGAGAGCAGTCATCTCTATCTAGCCCTATGTGACTCCATTGGCTCAGCACTTAGGGCTCCTTAACATAACGGCATAATCATCCTCCCTCACTCTCATCGGCCAGATGTCCCCACAGGGCATCTCGAGCATGCTACATATGAGGATGATCGAGAAACGACGTGGAACCTACCCTCCTCAGTACTGCCTCGTCCAGTCTACCAAGGAGGAGGACCCAGAGGACATTACTGATGATGTCCTTCCACGTCATGAGGACCCACCGTCTCAGCCACCACCCATCCATCATCCAGTTTATGCGGTGGCTTCATACTTTGACATCTCTGAGTGCCTTACTCGATTTAAGCAATAGTGTTTTTAGCGTTTTAATCACATTGATGCTACTCTTCATCAGATTTGTCAGCACCTTCACATCTCATTGCCACCACCACCTCGCGAACCATCTGACGATGACGATGTTTAAAGACTTTTCATTTTTTATTTTTATTTCCACTTTTATCTTTATTTATCTACTTTTTATTTTATTTTCCTTTAATATTATTTTAATTTTAGGTTCTATAATTTTTATTGAATAATTTATAGTTTTGGCTATTTCATTATGAGTAATTATGCTTCCTTATATTTCCTAAAGAGTTCTTGATTTTATCACAGTTATAAAGAGCTGCAAAGCTCATCATCACTTAGGAACTAAAAACTCCACTAGAAAAGGTTCTCCACGACTACCATGTCCTGCTTGACCATGACCATAGCTACTACCAGATATAATATTCTTTTGGCGCAGAACTTAGGGACTAATGAACCTCTACCACCACCGGAGTATCCTCCTCCAATCTTATCATTGCCTTGGTCGATTATTCTCTATAACTCCAATTCAAGGTGTCCATTCATCATTCAGAAAGTTTCACTTCTCCCCCTATCTTATGATCTTATATCTATATCATCATCAATCTAACTTTGTACATTGAGGACAATGTACATCTTAAGTGTGGAGGGGTTATTTATTTCATTATTAGAAAAATCCCTGAATTTTGTCTTGTTCTCATGTGATCTTCTCATACCACTATTAGAATGAATTTTGATTAAGTTATGATTTTTATTGATATGTCTTGAATTAAAACATAGGCATTTATGCATTGATCGTTTAAACTTTAAGACATTAGGGAATCAAGCATGATAAGTTGATTTTTGAGAATTAAAAATTTTTATATTGTTTCCCCAAGTTTAGATATTATCTTGAGTTGAAATTCACAAGTTTAAACATCAAAAATCCATAATTTTTATGAGATCTTGAGCCTTTAGAGCATATGTTATTTCTTTCATGCTCACTTTTATTATGAGTGCGTCAGTACTGATTTGTTATTCTAGAACTTGCTTGATTATGCATATCAAGACCACACCATTTGATTTGATATTTCGAGATGATAAAGGCACTTAGGTTTAACCCACTCACTCCACAAAAGCCTACCTTCATAATTAACCCTTAGTAAACCCCTTTGAGCCTAACAAGCCATTAATTGATTTACCCTCAATATTAACCCATAACCCATTATTGTTGAAATCCCCTAATTTGATCCATATTTTTGTCGAGATTTGATTTGACTTAATTTCTTAACTATGTTTTATTCTTCGTTGCAATAATTAAGTTCTATGTTATTAGATTTGTTCTTAAAAAAAACAATACTTACATACATATTAATAGTAATTCGTCATTTTTGAGCTTGAGTGTTAATCCCATATTCTGAGAAGAAGCTCATTTGTATTCAACTAATAATTAGTTATTTTTCTAGTTAGGTGATTTTTTTCAATTCAATCTTGATTCTAACCTTTTCTTTCAGCTTGTGACCACACCCCCTAACAAAGCCACGTCACAACCCTCTAAAGACCTTTTTGATTGATGTATCATCTCAATATATAGTGGTGGAGATTTGATTTTCATGCAAGCCTATGGTAATAACTTTTCATATTGACTAATGAGTGCTTTATTTGATGTCCTTAAACACCTCGAGTGATTTGAGTGAATCTTTGGTGAGGATGTTAAACTCTGTGATATTTTGATCAAAGGTGACTACTTAGATGAGGGGGACACCTATGTTTTCGTGATAAAATGCTCAACTTGGAATGTTTGAAACTTTGATGTACTTTTAGTTGAATTTTCAATGTATGATTACTTGTGGATTATTTTGAGATATTATTCATAGGGATTATAAATTGAAAAGAATTTATTTTGATTGTGAGTTGAGGATTTTGCTTGAGGACAAGCAAACGCTTAAGTGTGGGGGTATTTGATAAACTGTAATTTATACATATTTTTTCCCATGCTTAGCACATTTATGGATTGTTTCTCCTTAGATTTGGTGAATTCGATGCTCCTAATTCTTAAATTTCATGTTTTATACTTAGGTGAGCATAGGAGAGTAAAAAGAGCGAGAAACGGGCCAAAACGAAGAAAATGGACCCACATAGGAAATCAACATGGCCTGGACTTCCTCACATGGGTAAGCCACATGGCCGTGTCCATTTGGCAGGATCGAAGCACGACTTACACGGGTAGACTACACGCCCGTGCCTATTTAACAGCCTTGACCACAGGCTAGAGTAATCGCACACGGGCGTGTCCCTCACGAGCCTAAGTATAGTCCTATTCGAAAAAGGCCACTTTTGAGGGCTCTTAGGCATTCTAAAGCTTGTTTAAACACCTGAGGAGGCACTTAGAACAGATACATGGAGTATGAGGCAAGGAATGACTCAAGGGAAGTCGATTGATCCATCTCAGAAGCCGGATTCATCGTCAAAGGTGAAGATCTCCCTTCAATTTCCATTCAGGGGTTTTGGGTTTTCTTTATGTTTTGCATTCATTATTCTTCTAAGATGTTTTCTTTTATAATTATGAACTAAACCCCCTAAATACCCAAGGGGAATAAAACCTAAGACGGATCTTGTTGTTATTATCTGAATTGTATGATAAATATTTGACTTGTTCTTAATTATGTGTTCTTAATTCTTGTCTTAATATTCCAGGATATTTATTCAAGTTAATGTGCTTACTCAGAGGAGCAAAAGTCCCTATCTAAGAGTAAATTTATCATAATTAAGCGGAGTTGATTGCACGCCTAGAGTTAAGGTGACAAGATTTTGCCGGATTAGGGTGAAACCTAATAAGGGAATCCATAGATCGAGTTAATGCAACACTAAGGCGTTAATTAGAAAGAGATTTCAATTCATCAACCTAGGGTTAGGAGTTATTAGTCTCAAGAGAGATAATAATATAACTTAGGGATTTCTACGAATCAAGTCAAATGAATAAATCGTCTGATTCAGATCAAATAACAAGTGAAGTCTAGGTGTATTTTTCCTTGGGTATTGTCTTAATCAATCGAGTTTTCCCAAAAGCTTTTCCCCAATTTCTCTCTGTGCACTCTTAGTTTAGTTAATTAGTATAGATAAAAAAATCCCTTAACTTTTAGGCTAGATAATAAAAAGAAAGTAACTACTAGTACTATTGGTTCCTTTGGGTTCGACAATCTGGTCTTGCTAAAGCTACACTACTGTTCGATAGGTACACTTGCCTTCATCATGATAATAGTTAGTTTCAAGAACGATTAATTATAAATTTTTAAAATCTGTCACGAATATCACGTATCATCGACTATACACACTCTTCAGCTTTTTGCCGACTTATGATTAGGGGCAGTGTTTTTGCACACCTGGCTGCGAAAAGTGCGCACACCACTCTTGAGTGCTCCAACCTATATTCAATCATAACACACCATTAATCCCTTAATATAGGGTTAAAACAACCCCTTTTAATATACTTATCGAAAAGATAGATTGTCACTTGCATTGATTGAACGAATGTGGCTTAGCCTATTTAAACCGCTGAAAAAGATTGATTACAAGCTCCTTAGCGATTATCTGCATTACAACCGAACTCTATTAACCATTATTGCTCATACAAATAACTTGAACCAAACACATACCAAACCTACTGAAAACGCAAAACCAAAAATAGGAGAAAGAAGCAATCAGCCTACACCAAAGTACGCAAGACAAAGTACCAGAGTTGAACATGTGATAACTAAGAACAAAGTCACCTTTGATCAAGTGAAGAGAGAGGTTTCATTCACTTCAATATCAATGAAAAATCTTCCACCTCTTGAATAGTTCTAGAACCGAGAGAAAACATAACAAATAAGAAGGAGAGGAAAAGATTCGGCAATGAAGGAGAGAAAGAGGTGGATGGAGAAAATGGTAGGGTTCGGCTATAAGAAAAGAAGGTATTCGGCCACAACAAAATAAGATAAAGAGATAAAATTGCTAAAAGCTGAAAGAATTGAGAGAAGAGGAAGAAGGAGTTTTCGGCTAAAGCAAAAAAAAAAGAGAACGACTGCTAAGGGAGAGCCAATCGATCAGCCAGAGAACTCGAGGAAAGTTCAAACTTAGAATAAACAAAAAAAATGAGAAGATACCCGAATGATCTATAGCAATATTTGGCCTCAAGAAGAGAGAAAAACAATCACAAAAACTGAAAATGGAGAGAAAATACCCACTAAAAATCGAAATCCTCAAAGGCAAGAGTTCACATTCGACCCCAACACTTCCACTCCTTTCAAAATCCCATAATTTTTTCCCCAAATCACTCAAAACTGTCCACTCCTCCCTCAACCACCTAATTCAAATCCCACTACAACTCTTCAGTAGTCCAGGTTGACTAAAACTCCCACACGGCCCTATCAGCAAAATAAAACACTCTATTGGGCATACCAGGACTCGAACTTCAAACCTCAAGTAACAATAACACGCCACTCATTCCCTAGACCAGCAAGCCCTTTCTGACATGTTTTACCCATATTTATTTAAAAGCTTACTGACTAGGGACAGAGGTTTATTCATTTAAAAAAAAACTTTTGCACAAGCCAAGGCTTGAATCTAAGACTTCTCAGACACTTTCCAGAACACTTAACCACTGAAGCAGATACACAGTTGTATAACACAAACATACGAAAATAAATATTAAAGATTTTTAGGGCATTACAGAATGCTCAGAATTGAGCACACAGGAAGAGACACAGGCATGTGTCTTAGCCATGTGTGCTATACAGCCTAGAACACGGGCGTGTATCTTGGCCGTGTGAAACCTGCACCAAATTATGAATTGAATTAAATAACCACACGGCATAGCACACGGGTATGTGGCATGGCCGTGTGCATAAGTCAGAGAGTTACACAGGGTCAAACACGGTTGTCCCTTGGACCACATGGGCGTGTGAGCCCTGTAACTTAGAAAAATTTTAAAATGTCACAAAAAATTCTTAGAGTTCCCGATTTAGTCCCGATTCGATTCGATTCTAATGCTCGTATTAGGCCTCGAGGGTCCAATTAAGGGACGTTTTGAACGATTTCAGTTAATAAATAGTAATTTACAGAAATTATTTGTAAAATGTTCTGAAAGTTTTGGTAATGCTACGAGACCTTGTTCCGACGATGGATACAGGAGTGTTACATTTAGTGGTATTAGAGCTACGGTTTAGTCAATTCCCAGACTGAACGTAGCATATGTGAAGTCTAGAAATACATGTCATTATATAACCTATGATAGTGTGATATCTCCCGACTCTGATGAAAATTATTTTACAAATTGACAGAGATGCTTGCCAACCGAGCTAATTTTGATACTGTTGAAAGTGATACATATGTGCCTGAGTAAAAATGTTTCTTATGATAAAAGGGGGGCTTGTAAAGGTATGAAATAAATGTTTTATATTGAACATGTTAATGATACAAGTTAAGTGATATGTGTGTATTTATGACGGTTAAATTTTGAGGCTTACAATCTCCACCCCCTTACCAGTACAGTTTTATACGATGAAATTCACAAGATTTATATGGATTAAGCTTGTGAATGTGGAACTAAAGAGTTCAAAAGCTAAATGATTAATGATGTAGTCAAAATGAGAATGGATTAGTAAGTAAAGACAGTATTAAAAGAGATATCAGATTTTTCTGAAGATTATTCTAAATATATGATGTCATCGTTAAGGAATATTCATGAGTAATCGACTTATCCAGATATCATATTTACAGAAAAGATTAGTCGAAAATTCTTTCAAATTGACTCTTTCAGTGAACTAAATAATGTAATATTGTTGATGACTTCATTAGTCAGTGGAATGGTGATGAAATTGTAAAGATATTTGAATATAGTTTTTATAATTGAGTATATTACAGCAATCTCTTCTGGGTACTCCATAAGTTCTGTTATTCTTAGAGGAATATGAAATTGTGCATGTTCAGATGCAATATTTATCATATTGAAAGGCTGGCTAATTATAATAGATGGAATTACTGAAAGTCTGGTTGATTCATGAGCAGTATTGCTCTATTTTTCTTAGGCTTTCTAATTTATCATGAATGATATAAGATTTTATTATAAGGTTCATATGGTGTTATTTTCTACTTCTACTGATTAAAACCCTGAATTGTGAATATACAAGTTATATTGTCTTTATCACAGTTGTTTCTACTGAGTATACGTGATATTACCCTTTTGAATTTTCTCTGAGATATTATCAATCTCTTTATTATGTAAACATGGGTTACTTGTGAAAGATATTCTTTGTTCAGAGGTAATTACATTTATTACTATTATAAATATTGACTCGATCATGAACTATGATGATAGAGATCACATACTATAGAAATTGTGTTACTGCATTGGTTCTTATTAGGGCCACTTTCTATAACACCCCTAACCCGTATCCATCGCTGGAATAGGGCTATGAGGCTTACCAATCAAATACAGCATACAACATACATTTCTCATTCATGAATCCATTATCATATAAACATTAATCAAACATAATCATATTGTCCCTTATAAAGCTCTACGATACCTTAAAACATGCATGGAAGAGGTTCGGGACTAAACCGATAACATTTGAAAAATTTGGGAAACTTAGAAAATTTTCATGCATAAAAGGATCACACACCCGTGTGAACAGGTCGTGTGCCTCACACAGCCACCAGACATGCCCGCGTCATAGGCCATGTGAAAACAAGGCATACATACTAACTTGCACCATATGGCCGAAGACACGCCCGTGTGCCACGACCGTGGGAAAACTAGAGGGTATACTGACTTGGGTCACACGGCTGACCACATGCCCATGTGCCAGCCCGTGTGCCACACACGGCCAATAGACACACCTGTGTGTCTAAGCTGTGCAAGTCACTGACTTGTTTAACTAAGATTCAGGGGTCACATGGTCGATTCACACGCCCGTGTGTTCGACTGTGTGGCATGAAAATTGGCTTGATTTAAGCCATTATTCCTACCTATCATTCATTTACCTAAAAGCATTCATTTGGCATCATTTTCACATACAATAAGCAACCAAAAATGACCATTTCATGCACATTCATGCCATTTAAAATCCATTCATTTCACTACTCAAATCCACAACCAAAATCATGCCAAAACAATATGCCATAACCTTAACTTGTATATGCATTTTCTCACCATCTTATCAACTAAATCATGCCACAAAATATACCAATTCATCATCTTAAAACTAAGCCACAACATGCCATTTCTCAACCATTATACATCATTGATAATTTGTTAATTGAGCAACCATATAACCATCACAACAACCATACCAAACATACCAAAACACAAGGCAATATATATACATCATATTTCATTTATCAAACTTATGATAAATAGCCAAATACACACCAACATTTACAAGCCAAATCTCATGGCTAATATCATAACTCAAAACATATCATCATATCATTAGCCTATACATGTCATATACCATATTTACATAGCATTAAAAGTACCAATAAGTAGTCGATAGTGTGATGACGGTTTCTAATGATCCCCAATGTCTGAGCTAGCTCTTATAATCTATGAAACAGGGAAAGAACACACAAAGTAAGCTTTAAAAGCTTAGTAAGCCATATACAAATAAAACCATCTCATGAATCAACATCATTTCCATCAAGTAAGCAAATTATGAATAAGCACATATAAACTTACAAACCTTCCCAAATGTATACATATTCAATATCACATGTGAATTCATCAAATACTTCCCTTTTCAATACTTGTATGAATATTATATGTACCTGAGTCACTTAACTCGTTTACACATTCTTTCTCAACTTGACTTTCCCTATTGAACCGTTCGGAATCATTAAGGATACCCAGAAATCACATATAGCTCGTACAATGCCATATCCCAGATATGGTCTTACCTGTTATCACATATCGATGCAACTGTCCCAGACAGGGTCTTATACGAAATCATATAACGATGCCAATGTCCTGGACATGGTCTTACACAGAATCACAATACAATGCCAATGTCCCAGACATGGTCCTACATGAAATCACATCTCGCTAATCCTAATGTCAAGACATTCGTATCCTATACTATTCCTAGGATTCGTACGGGACTTTCAGTTAACATAACTTCGTCGATACTTGCTCGTATTTGCTCGTTCAACATTCATAGCAATTCAATGACAAATGAACATTTATAAATAAATTTAAAGGTGTTTATTTGCATATGAACTTACCTCGTAGTCAAAATAGAGTGACTGGATTGACTATTCGATAACCTTTGATTTTCCCCGATCTAAATCCAATTTCTTTCATACTTGATCTATATACATTCAAAATTTATACATTTATTCATTAAATCATTCAATTTAGTCCACAAACACATATTTAGGCATTTTTACACTTTAGCCCTTAAAGTTCCACATTTTTACAATTTAGTCCCTATTTCACAATTACACAAAATTCACAAAATTCAACAAGACCCATGCTTGGCCGAATTACCATAGTGCCCCTAGCAGCCCATATTTTTCATTTATTTTACAAATCAATCCCTTAATTTACACTTTTTACAATTTAATCCTATTTAAGCATTTTCATCAAAAATCACTTTACAAAACATGAAAATCTATCAACAATTATTCATTTTATGTAACAATCTGGTTTAGACCCTAGTCAGAATAGTAGTTTTGGGACCACAAATCCAAGTCAAAAAAATATTTTAATATTATTTTATGTGCCTATAATATGTGAATTAGCATGTGTGAAAGTTTCGTATGAAAATTTAATTGTTTGTGTGCTCAATTTGATAAAAGGACCTAATTGCGTAAAATGTAAAAGTGGCTTGCTATTTGTTAAAAGTTTCTATTTGATTATGAGGTCCTTATGTTGTAAATATGCCATTTATATTGAAAGTGGACTAAAATGGCCTTATATGTTAACGTTTTTATATGTTATTAATCAAGGGGTAAATTAGAATTTAGTAATTTAAGTTATATTAATAAAACAAAACATGAAAATAGGCCATTAAATGTTTGTTTATGCCGAAAATTGAAGAATAAAAGAAAGAAAAGGAGTTAGCTAGGGTTCGGCCATGCTAAAGCTCAATTAAAGGTTTATTTTTGTTCCGTTTTCGATAATTTCTATGTTTTTGTGATCGTTGGTTTGTGTTTTACTAAGCCTATGTCACAGTATCTGAAATTATTGATGATTTTAATTTGAGCTATTGATGAAACTATGATTTTTATGAAGTTTGATGATAGATAATGGAAGCTTGATGTTGAGTTAATATATTTTGTCTTTGAATTTTTGATGAATTTGAGTAATTTTGGGCTAAATTGTGAAATTTGTAAATTGAAGGACTAAAATGTGAAATAAATGAAATGTGTGAACTTGTATGACTTCTAGGAGAATTCGGCCAAGCATATGTCTAAAGAAATTTGGTGTATTTTGTGATTTTATGAATTAGGGACTAAATTGTCAAAATGTGAAAATGTGAGGCTAATTTGTAAAATGGCCTAAATATGTGTTTATGGGTTTATTTGAATGATTTGATGAATAAAATAATTAAATTTGAATTTATATAGATCAAGAATTAAAGAAAACGGAATTAGATCAGGAAAAGTCGAAAGTCGTTGAGTAGTTGATTCTGTCTATTTGAATCCGTACGAGGTAAGTCGATATACAAATAAATGAGTTTGAATTGAATCATTATTGATTAATATGATATTAAATTATGATGAATGGTTATATGATTTGAGAAACATGAGATATTCGAGAAAGTGTCAACAAAGTTTCGAAGCTCAAAAAGCCCCGTATAAACCCTGGGAATAGTTAGGATACATATGTCATGACATAGGATCCGATATGTGTTTTCGTGTAAGACCATGTCTAGGACATTGGCATCGACTTATGATTTACGTGTAAGACCACGTCTGGGACGTTGGCATCGTATTTGATTTCGTGTAAGACCCTGTCTGGGATAGTGGCATCGATATTTGTTTACATATAAGACCACGTCTGGGATGTTGGCATTGTACGAGCTATCCGATCATCCGCATATCCTTATGATTCTAAATGGTTCAACGGGCATTCCAAGAAAAGAATGAATTTATGTGAATTCGTATCCGATCTAGGTACATTTGAATTGTATATCTTGTTTGAGAATGAAAGGTAAGTATGTGTACCTTGTTGAACATATGATTTAAGTTTGAGTTGTTATGAGAATGAATTATAATAAATATAAGTGAAACATGTGTAAATGAACTATAAAAGATATATGGCTATGTGAATGTATTATGCATTGAATCATATGAATGAATTGACTTAGATTAATGTTATATATTAAGTTTATTTGTATATGACTTACTAAGCTTTTGAATGCTTACTTTGCATGTGTTTGCATTGTTTTATAGATATCGTAGCTATCAGGAGCTCAGGGATTATTGAGGATCGTCACCACACTATCTAACTATATTTTGGTACCTTTTGAAAGTGTATATATTGAAGTATGGCATGTATAGGCTAGAAGTACTTTGATTATGTTTTGTGATGTTTATATCTAGCCATGTGATTTGGCTAGACTATGGTTGTGAATATGAATGAGTTCTTGGTGAGAAATATGTGATGCAATACAATTAATAAGATGTGTTTTGAATGGCTATTGAAATTGGTCATTTTGGTAAGTATTGGTATATGTTTATTTGAGAAAGTGGTAAGTTTTGGTCATAAGATTGAATGATGTAATTTGAAGTATTGAAAGATATGCTTTGGTATGATTTTGGTTTAGATTTGGTATGATTTAGTTGATGAATCGAGGATGGAATTTGTTGATAATGTAATGGCATGAATAATGTATGTTTTGGTATTGAAATCGGCTGAAGTTATGATGCAAATGTGCTTGGTTTGATGTTTATAGGCTTGACCCAAAATGGGTGGCAAATTGGCTTTTCAAATGGCCTATTTTTGTCCACACGAGCATGTGTCTCAGCCGTGTGCGACACACGGTCATGTTGCATGGCTGTGTGTCCCCTGGGGTACCCTACGATTATAAGTCAGGCTTGAGCACGGCCAAGGCACACGGGCGTGTCTTGTGGCCGTGTGAACAAGTCAGCCTGTATGCCCTGTTTTGGCACGGCCTAGACACACAGGCGTGTCTAAAGCTATGTGAGGCACACGGCCTGTTCACATGGGCGTGTGACATATACAACTTTGAAAACTATTTAAGTTTTGAAAAATTTTATATGAGCTCGGTTTAGTCCCAACCCCTTTCTAATGCATGCTTAAGGTCTCGATGACCTATGTAAGGGACTTTGTAATGATATATGATTATGTGTGAATGATGTTTGTGAATTACTTTTGAAATGTTCCGATTTGTATGGTAATGCCTTTAACCCTAGTCCAGAGACAGATACGAGTCAGGGGTGTTACATTTTACATAATCAACATTCAAAAACATCAAGCTATCAAAAATGGAAACTCACAAATTCATCAACAAATTCAGAAATTACGGTACGGGCTAGTGTAACAGCCCGATTTAGGGCTAAAACAGAATAGTGGTTTTGAAACCACGAATCCGAGGTTGAAAAAAATTTTTAATTTATTTTGATTAATTTTTAGTGTTTATATTATGATTGCATAATCGTGTGAAAATTTCGTTGCGAAATTTTATCAATTGGGTGTTTAATTTGACGTTTAGGACTAAATTGAAATAGGTGAAAAATGTGTGTGTTCTAGTTCATAAAGTACTTGATTGAAATGGGGCTTTTAAGTAGAGGTCCTTAAATAGAAATTAGACCATTATACTTTATATGGACAAAAATTTGGACATGGATGGAATTTTTAAAAAGTTTAGTAGTAAGGGCATTTTGGTCATTTGCATAATAAATGAAATAAAATGGGAAAATAACACAAAAATGTGTTCATCTTCATTTAGCTTCGCCGAAAATTGCATGTTCTCCATAGCTAGGGTTTGTTTCAAGCTTTCAAGCTCAATAGTAAGTGCATTCAAGCCCCGTTTTTAATGTTATTTACATTTTTGAAATCCCCGTAGCTCGGTTTACCTATTTCTACCATTATTTCAAGTTAGGGTTTATGTTTAAGAATTTACCCATGAACTATATGCATGTATTTGATGTTTGATGGTAGAATATGAATGTTTGAGGTTAGGAGAATGATCTTTTCTAAGCGATTTTTAGCGAAAACGAGCAAAACGGTATAATTGGTAAAAATACTTAATGCTCATAAGTGCATGTTAGAGTGAGAATTTGATGTTGTTATAGAAGAGAAAAATGATCAGCATGTCATAAAACATAAGAATAAGGGCTGAAATTAAATTTCTGAGCCTAGGGGAAAAATCATAATTTTGTAAAAGTTAGGGGCAAAAATGTAATTTTTCCATAATGTGATTTTTGGATTGAAATAAATAGTATGAGTATTAAATGAGCTAAATGTGTTGTTATAGATCAAGAAAGGTATGGAATCGACCTCGAACGGGGGAAGGAAAAGGTTTTGGACTAAATTGCAAAATTTTCATATTTTGAACCGAGGTAAGTTTGTATGTAAATAATACATTAACTTCATTTACATTTTTATATTTCAGCCTATTATATATATTTTAGCTGATTTTGAAGCATAAATCGACTATTGGAAGAATGGAAATAAGTAATACAGAGAAAAATCCCGGTTGAACATTCGGAAAGATTGAATAATATAGATGGAGCGTAGCTAGGTCACATGTATGGTGCTGAGTGCACATCATGTGTACAAGAGAGCTATGAGATACTATGTAGTAGCTAGGTCACATGTGTGATATAGGATGTATCCCATGTAGACAAGAGAGCTACGCGAGAGATAAATGTAGCTAGGTCGCATGTGTGATTCCAAGTGAAGGACACCATGTAGACAAGAGAGCTACGAGATAAATTGGCTAGGTCACATGGGTGGTACTAAGTGTTCACCATGTGTACAAGAGAGCCGAATTATATGAAATATGATGGTGGAGCTGTGTGCTGAAACCATCAAGTATCGAGGATTGATCCGAATTGTTCAACGGGATGGTTTTAAGGTGACATTGTAATCATGCACCTATACTTGTGATGTATGAAATTTGGTGAAAATGAATTGTGATATGCATGTTAAAATGAGGTTAATACAAAGAAAGTGTGAAAGAGTGAATTAGCAATAATACTGTTTTGGACAGTTACAGTGATGTGAATTTGAAAAATCATCAAAAATAGTAGGAATTTAGTTAGAGGCTGAATGAGATATGAAATTAAAGCATAATGAGCCTATTCCTATGTAAAAAAAACAGAGCAAGTAAAGGAACTCTATATTTTGAGATATTTATATTTGTGTGTGACTCGCTCAGAATGACTATGTGATCCCTTGTTCTAACTATGAAAAATAAGTAAAAATTGTAAAAAAAAATTAATAAATATAGTTTATATGTCTAGATTCCTTATTGATTCTAGTTTTAAATGAAACATATTTCAAGGCTATTTGAATTGTGTACTGGGATAAATTCAATTCATAGTGAACAGAGGTCAAATCAGTCGAGCTGTATAACAGGGGAAACTTTAACTAATAAACTGTACTAATTGGCTGGACCAAAAATTCTAAAAAAAATTTAGTAAGAAGTAATATGAGTCTAGTTTCAGGAAAATTTTACGGATTTGAATTTTGAGTTTTGTAACTCGATTTATGATTTATTTAGTGAATATGATGCAGGAGAGACAGCTTGACCAAAGTGGAGTAAATAGTAAAATTTAAAAGTAGATACACTTGAGTTATTGTGTAAACATATTAAATTCTTTATTCATTATTTATATACTTGCTTACTAAGCTATAAGCTTACTTTCTTTTCTCTCTTTTGTCTTATAATGTCGTCCAGCTTGCATAGGAGTCAAGGATCATTGAAGATCTGCCTACACTATCAATACTTTTGGGTATTTGAACTGAACATTTTGAATTATGGCATGTATAGTAGACTTAGTTATTTTGTTACGTGTCATAATTGTCTAGGTTTAAAATATTAATTATAGTATCTTACCAATTATTTTGTACGAAGCCTTTGAAATTGGCTAGTATTGTTAAAGGCATATGTTATAATGATTCATGATCTAATTGCACGCCATATTTTTGTCTCGGTTTTATTTAATAGTATGTACTGTGATTTGTTAATTACTCGTACCCTGTTCCGGCGACGGATACAGGTAAGTGGTGTTACAGCTAGCTAGTACTCAAAGCAACGATCACAAAAACATAGAAATCATCGAAAACGGAACAAAAACGGACCTTCAATTGAGCATCAACATGACCGAACCCTAGAAAGTTTGTTAATGGCTTTTTCTTCTTTATTTTCAGTTGAAAATGGTGAAGATGAACATAAATTTTAGCTTTGGTTTTATTAAATTATGATTTATTTAGTTAATTACCAAAATGACCTTATTTAATATCCTTTAAAAACACTGAATGGATGGCTATTCATGTCAATTTCCACTATCATAGATCTACTCACAACGTAAGGACTTCACATTTAATTAGTCATAGCTAATAAGCACTTAAACAATTAGAATGCAACTTTTGTATTTTACGCGATTTAGTCCTTTTCTCAAATTAAGCATTCAAATGCTAAAATTATTTCATAAAACTTTCACACATATATAATCACAAGCTGTAAACAAATAAAATAATATTAAAATAATTTTCTGACATTGAATTTATGGTTTCGAAACCACTGTTTCGATTTAGCTAAAACCGGGCTGTTACACTTTTGGTTTCCCTCTTTTAAGTTGAGGTGCACTATTGATGTTGAAGTGTTGCTTTATCTATAAAGCTGAAATGTCAGTCATATTAATGCACTATGGTTTTAAATCTATCTGATGGTTGTGGCTTTAGAAAAACTCAAAGCTTCAATGTTAATAATATCAGTAAAGTTATTACAGAAAAGATGTAAGATTTAAATGGACCGATAAATATCAGTAAAGTTTTAACCAGTTAGAAGCTCTATAACAACCCGATTTAGACCCTATTGGGAATGGTGGTTTCGGGATCACGAATTCGAGTCAAAAAAATATTTAAAAATTATTTTCTGTGTTTATTATGTGTGAATTTATGTTTGTGAAAATTTCATTCGAAAATTTTATCGTTTGAGTGCCCGATTTAATAAAAGGGCTTAATAGCGTAAAATGAAAATTTGATAGTTTAATTTGTAAAGGTCGATTTGTGGTTGTCTTTATAATTTGAAGTGTTTAAGTTGTAATTAGACCATAGTTAAAGGTGATGGATGATTGTGACCTTATTTTATAATGGTTACATATTAATTAATAAAGGATAAAAATGTAAAATCTTAAATAATATATATATTATAATAAAACATAAAATAAACACATGCATTCATCTTTACACCATTATTATGTTTTGAAAGTTTGAAAGAGAAAGAAAAAGCTTTGAAAGTTTTGGCCATTTGGTAGCATAATCAAGGTATGTTACTAGCTCAGTTTTTTATAATTTTTACATTTTTTAGGTCGTTGCAGTGAAATGTACAAAGCCCATGCTTTAATTTTTTATTTTGATGAATATTTTGAGTTATGCCATTGATGAATAATTGAGTTTTGTGATGTTAATTGATGAATTATGAAAGATATTTTTAGGATTAATATGTTTTGTATTGGAATTTTCGATGAATTTGAGTAATTAGGGCTAAATTGTAAAAATCATAATTTGAGGGAATAAAATGTGAAATAAATAAAATTTATGGATTTTTATGAGCATAAGGAAGATTCGGCCTAAGCATGGTGTACTCAAATTTTGCATGTTTTGTGTTTTTTGCAATTTGGACTAAATTGTAAAAAGTGTGAAATATCAGGGGCAAAATAGTAATTTCCTATTTATGTGTTTTTGGAATAAATTGAATGAAATTGTGTTTGAGTTTAATTTGAAAATGTTTATATCAAGAACCAAAGAAATCAGATTTGGATCGGGGGAAAACCAAAGTTGTCGAATAATCGTCTCGTTCTGATTATCGTTGTCCGAGGTAAGTTTATAAGCAAATAGATGTTGTTAAATTTCAATATATATGATCTATAAATAATTGTAATGATTATTAGTAACTTATGAATCGGTATTGAGTAATGAAAAATGTGAATGTGGTATGATTTGTGTGTTATATGATCTTTTAATTCAGTTTTATAATGGTACATTTTTTAGTTGGCATTGATATGTGATTACGTGTAAGACCACGTTTGGGATGTTGGCAGTGATATGTGATTACGTGTAAGACCACGTCTGGGACATTGGCATTGATATCTGATTACGTGTAAGACCACGTCTGGGACATTGGCATTGATATGTGATTACATGTAAGACCACGTTTGGGACGTTGGCATTAATATGTGATTACGTGTAAGACCACGTCTGGGACGTTGGCATCAATATGTGATTACATGTAAGACCATGTCTAGGACGTTGGCATTGATATGTGATTACGTGTAAGACCACATCTAGGACGTTGGCATTGATATGTGATTAAGTGTAAGACCCTGTCTGAGACAGTGGCATCGATATATATTACATGTAAGACCACGTTTGGGACATTGGCATTGTACGATATGTGTGATTATATGAGTATCCTATTTAATTCCAAATGATTCAACGGCAATGTGACAGCCCAAAATTGACCCTAGTCGGGAAGTGGTTTCGGGACCACTAAACCGAGTCATAAAAATAATTAACCGTCATAATTGATGCTCATTATATGTACATGTGCATGTGTGAAAATTTCGTGTTTGAATTTTGTTAATTGTAAGTGAATTTTATCAAATAGGACTTATGTGAGAAAATTTTGAAATGTGCTAGGCAAATGCAAAGTGGCCTATTAATGCATTTGTGAAAATGATGGGTTTGCATGTCAATTTACCCAAATTAAGGCATAGTGGCCGGACATGCTATGAGTGGAAACATGTCACAAACATGTTATGTTAGTGAGGTATGTTAGGAAAAATAAAATAAGGAGTATGGGTAATAAAGAAATGGAAACAAAAAAAAAGTGTGTGGTTGTTTCCCCCCCCCATTGCCGTGAGTTAAAGAAAAGAAAAGAAAAATTTTGTTCATCCTTTTTCATCTTCTTTTGGCCGAAAATTCTAAGGAAGGAGGAAGGAGTTCTTGCTTCATGTTTGGTTTGGAAGAGGATTAGGAGGAGGTTTGGCCATACTTGTATCTAGATCAAGGTATGTTTAAGGTTGTGCCATGAGATTCATGCATGTTTTTAGTTGCTAGCTTGAGTTCTAATTAGCCCATGGTTCAAATCTTTGTTATGTCATGGGGATGATATTCGGCCTAGGTGGATTTTGTGTTAATGCCATTGCAAGGTAAATATGAAGCTTGTTAATGATGCATGTGATGGTGGATTGATGATTCTTGAATCTTCTTTTTAGCATTTTTGAGTGAGCACATATGTGCATTGGTTGCTAGATGGAGAAGAATCGGCTAGCAAGTTGTGTGCTAAGGCCGAATATAATTTTTGTATATTAATGAGTAATGCATGTGTTAAATTGATGGAAAGGGAGAGGATGCTTTACTAGTGTATATATGTGTGTATTAGCCAAGTTTTGAACTTGAAACAAAATGGTGTTTAGTCAATACAAGTAACCATACTTGTAGAATGTATTAAGTGTTGCAATCGGCCCCAACATAGACATGTATGTTCGGCCACATGAATAAGTACATAAGCTATGTGTATGTTCGGCCATAGGTAGCCTATTGATGGCTTTAGCTTGACTTAGAAAATTCGGCTAAGAGGAAATATTAGCTAGTATGTTGAATTCGATTCGTGATTTCGTACACATGTGACTCTAATGTCTAATGTATATATGGGCTAAGTACCTTGAGCTTCTCTTTTGATGTTCGAATGAATTGTATTAAATTGCTTGATGTGATTAAAAATGCGTATGACCATTGTGTATTTGAGCTAAAAGGGTGGCCATATGACCTATCAAACTCCTTGTCATATTCGGCCATAAGCTAGCAAAATGAGACTTTAACGAGTTAAATTTGTTTGAATTAGCTCAAGAGCTTAGAAGACCCCAGTTGGATAAGGGAAAGGAAAAAGTGGTCGAGTAGCCATCGGAATCGTTCGACAACATCCGAGGTAAGTTCTTGAGTAAAAGAGCTTAAATTATGATTTGATTAGATCATGTTTTAAGCAAATCAAAATCATGCTCTTTGTGTGTGGCTATTGAGCCGAAATTGCAAGAATGATAAGTGTCTTGTGTTTGAGTTTTTCTAACGAAAACGAAATACGAATGTGCCATGATTTATTGTTAAATGTGCATGGTTATTTGAATGATGTCCGGGCTAAGTCCCGAAGGCTTTGTGCTAACTGACCATATCCGGACTAAGATCCGAAGGCATTTGTGCGAGATACTAATTCCGGGCTAAGCCCGAAGGCATTTGTGCGAGTTACTAAATCCGGGTTAAGTCCCAAAGGCATTTGTGCGAGTTACTATAACCGGGCTATGTCCCGAAGGCATTTGAACGAGTAGCTATATCCGGTTAAATTCCGAAGGTACGTGATTTGGGAATGAATGATCTTGCTGTAAAAATTTCAGTTAATACGCTTGAAACATCCCAACATTAAGGTATGTTTCGTATGTGCTTTGAATTAGTTGAGCCCTTACAAATAAGTATTCGCTCAGTTGATAAATGAGCTACCGGCCTTTGGCTAAGTTGATCTTTGTGTATGAATAAAAGGGTTGGTAATGTGAAGTAAGTATGATATTGAAAAATTGTGCATATGAAATTATCCGTTTAGCTACATGAATGCTATACTTTTGTTGTGCTGGAATCCCTTGCTCAAAACTTACTAAGCATAAATTGCTTACTCCGTCTCCTTGATTCTCTGTTTTATAGATTTTGGTTCTCCAGCTATCGGACTCGGGATTTTGAAGTCGAAGTCGCCCACACTATCAAAGCCCCCCCCTTTTGGTACAATTTTGGTTGAACTTCGAAATGGCATTATAGGACTACCCTTTTTGTTGGGGGTCATGGACCCTTTGGACTTGTATAATTTTGGATAGCCATGCGAAAATGGCTTATATATGTTTGAGTATAATGTTATAATCATTTGGTATGGATATGGTTATTGAGAGGTGTGGATATGCTTAACAAGGATTGGCCATGGGAATGGTTAATCACTATCATAATTTGTGCTATTTATGCTAAAAGGGCTAGTTGAATCATGGAAACCATGAAATAGGTAAAGTCTACCTTAAAGGCAGATGCTGACAGCAGCAGTGATGTAGATTTGGAAAATCACTAAAAATAGTAGGAAGGGAATTAAATAGTGAATAAATTATGTAAACGAACCTTGATGAATCTATTTTCATAGGAAAGTAACGAAACGATCATATGGACAGTATGTTAAGAGATATTCAGGTTCTCGTAAGACAGGGCCAGAACGGTTTCTGGATTCCCTGTTTCGACTTTGGAAATTCATTATAAATTAACCGGAGATAATTAGGAGTCATGCCATATATGTATAGATTCCTATTTGAGTCTAGTTTCTATATAAACAAACGAAATCAGTATTGAAGCCCTGTACAGGGAGATATCCAAGTCGTAATGCGCAAAGGTCATTGTAGTCGATCCCTGTAACATGGGAGACTTTGACTAATAAAATGTACTAATTTCCCCAACCAAAAATTCTAGAAAAAAATATGTAGATGGGAATATGAGTCTAGTTTCAGGGAAAATTTACGGAACTAGATTCCGAGTTTCTAAACTCAAGATATGATTTTTAAAGCGACTAGTATGCAGATTGGCAGTGTCTGGGAAATTTTTTTATAAGTGGTTTAAAGTCTGTTAACACCTCGTGTTCGACTCCGGTGACGGTCTCGGGTTCGGGGTGTTACATTTGATTGGTATCAGAGCTACGGTTTAGTCGATTCTAGGACTACCGTAATGCGTTGGGTCTAGCTATACATGCCATTTTATGTGATTATTTGATAGTGTGGTGTTTTCTGACAATTGTAAATGTGTTTATTTATAGTAATGGATCCCGATCCCGACCGAGCGGTAGCTGATGATCTTGAGAGTGTAGCGCCTGCTCCCGCACAAGGGACAGCGCCGGCGGACTCTCAACCTAATGCTAGTAACCCGAATGATGAAGCTAGACAAGCTTTCTATAGCGTGATGAATGATTGGTTCAACCAATACATTCGAACTAATACGGCTGTTCCACAACCTCCATTCCCGACTAATACCACCCCCGCACCTACAATACCTCCGGAAACTGACCAAATAAGGTCAAATAAGCCCCCAGTTGACAGAATCCGAAAACATGGGGCTACTGAATTTAAATCTACGGATAGCGACGATGCCGAGCAAGCTGAATTTTGGTTAGACAACACTATCCGGGTACTCGATGAGCTATCTTGTACACCCGATGAATGCCTAAAGTGTACTATCTCCTTGCTACGCGATTCTGCCTACTATTGGTGGAGTACTCTGACTTCTGTTGTGCCCCGAGAGCAAGTAACTTGGGAGTTTTTCCAAACTGAGTTTCGGAAAAAGTATATCAGTCAGAGATTTGTTGATCAAAAACGGAAGGAATTTCTTGAGCTTAAGCAAGGTTCTATGTCAGTTACTGATTACGAGCAAAAATTTGTTAGACTTAGTAGGTACGCTCGGGAATGTGTTTCGTCTGAGGCTATCATGTGTAAACGCTTCGAGGATGGGCTGAATGAAGATATAAAAATGTTCGTGGGCATTCTTGAAATACGAGAGTTCGTAGTACTTGTCGAGCGAGCTTGTAAAGCCGAAGAGCTTAGAAAAGAAAAACAAAAAGTTGATGTGGGAACTGGAGAGTTTCGTAAAAGATCCTCGGGAAAGTCTCTTCAACAGGCATCGAAGAAATTTCGAGATGATGTGGGCCGGTCTAGAGGCACTTCGGGCCTTTTTAGACGAGATCGTGATCGACCCCCTGTGGGTACACGAGGCACTTCGGTCGCTAGTGTTGGGAATGAACGTCGAGACAGAACGAAATGTCGATATTGCGGTAAATGGCATTCGGGGAGTTGTAGATTCCCTGACCGCTCCTGTTACAAGTGTGGATCAGTTGACCACTTCATTAAAGATTGCCCGAGGTTGTTTGAACAGAATGTAAATCAGAGTGGGAAACCGGGTGCTACCACTGCTCGAGGTAGACCATCTGGAAATACGGGCAATGCTAGTGGTGGTCAGAGAGGATCTAGAGATGCTACGACCAGATCCGAGGCTCGTGCGCCTGCTAGAGCTTATGCTATACGTGCCCGCGAGGATGCTTCTTCGCCTGATGTTATTACCGGTACTTTTACTCTCTTTGATACTAATGTAATTGCTTTGATTGACCCCGGTTCTACTCATTCTTACATATGTGAAACCTTAGCATCCAGTAAGACTTTACCTATTGAGTCTACTGAGTTCGTAATTCGGGTGTCAAATCCATTGGGTCGTTACGTGCTTGTCGACAAAGTGTGTAAGAAATGTCCCCTAGTAATTTGAGGTTCCTGTTTTCCGGCGGACTTGATGCTTTTGCCGTTTGATGAATTTGATGTTATTCTTGGTTTGGATTGGTTGACCGCGCATGATGCAATTGTGAATTGCAAAAGCAAGACTATTGATTTGAGGTGCGCAAATAACGAGATGATCCGAGTTGAGTCTACGGACTTAAAGGGGTTGTCAGCTGTAATATCCTCAATGTTGGCCCAGAAATATGTAAGAAAAGGGTGCGAAGCATACCTTGCGTATGTACTTGATGACAAAGAATTAGAAAAGAAACCCGAATCTGTGCCGGTGGTTTGTGAATACCCGGATGTTTTTCTTGAAGAATTACCAGGTTTACCACCTGTTCGGGAGATAGAGTTTGGTATTGAGCTTGTACCTGGGACTACGCCGATTTCGATAGCTCCGTATCGTATGGCACCAACCGAGTTAAAAGAGTTGAAAGCTCAGTTGCAAGAATTGACGGATAGAGGTTTCGCTCGACCAAGTTTCTCACCTTGGGGTGCACCAGTATTGTTCGTGAAAAAGAAGGACGGAACCATGAGGTTGTGCATTGACTATCGTCAACTGAATAAAGTGACGATAAAGAATAAATATCCGTTACCGCGTATTGATGATTTGTTTGATCAACTAAAAGGAGCCTCAGTGTTCTCAAAAATAGATTTGAGATCGGGCTATTATCAGTTGCGAATTCGAGATTCAGACATACCCAAAACTGCCTTCAGAAAGAGATATGGTCACTACGAATTCTTAGTGATGCCGTTTGGGCTCACTAATGCCCCTGCGGTATTTATGGATTTGATGAATCGGATCTTCAGACCATATTTGGATCGGTTCGTAGTTGTGTTCATTGATGACATCTTGGTCTATTCAAGAGATGAGACCGAACATGCTGAGCACCTGAGACTAGTGTTGCAAATTTTGCGGGATAAGCAGTTATATGCTAAGTTCAGTAAGTGTGAGTTCTGGTTAAGAGAGGTTAGCTTCTTGGGTCATGTGGTATCCGCATCGGGTATTTGAGTTGACCCGAGCAAAATTTCAGCCATACTTAACTGGAAGCCTCCAAGAAATATTACCAAAGTTCGGAGCTTCCTGGGGCTCGTCGGTTATTACCGACGATTTGTAAAAGGTTTCTCGATGATAGCCACACCAATGACGAAGCTACTTCAAAAGGATGTTAAGTTCGAATGGACGGAGAAATGTCAGAAAAGTTTCGATCAACTGAAAACTTATTTGACTGAAGCTCCAATTTTAGTGCAACCCGAATCAGGCAAAGAGTTTGTCATTTATAGTGACGCATCCCTACTTGGGTTGGGTTGCGTATTGATGCAAGAAGGTCGAGTGGTGGCCTACGCGTCGAGACAATTAAAGCCGCATGAGAAAAATTATCTGACCCATGATCTCGAACTAGCTGCCATCGTATTCGCTTTAAAAATATGGCGACATTACTTATTTGGTGAAAAGTGCCATGTATTTTCGGATCACAAAAGTCTCAAATATTTGATGACTCAAAGAGACTTAAATCTGCGACAAAGACGTTGGCTTGAGTTGTTGAAAGATTACGAGCTTGTCATTGATTACCACCCGGGAAAGGCTAATGTGGTTGCGGACGCCTTAAGCCAGAAATCATTGTTTGCTTTACGAGCGATGAATGTGCACTTGCCTGTTCTACCCGACAATGTGTTAGTAGCTGAATTAAAAGCCAAACCATTATTGATTCATCAAATTCGTGAAGCCCAGAAAGTTGATGATGAATTGGTTGCAAAACGGGCTGAGTGTGTTCCGAACAAGGAATCGGAGTTTCAAATTGATGATGATGATTGTTTGAGGTTCAGAAGTCGTTTGTGTGTTCCAAGCAATTCAGAACTCATTTCGATGATTCTGAACGAAGCCCATTGTAGCCGAATGTCAATTCACCCGGGGAGTACGAAAATGTACAACGATTTGAAACGTCGATTTTGGTGGCATGGTATGAAACGAGACATCTCCAACTTTGTTTCGAGATGTTTAATATGTCAACAAGTGAAAGCAGAACATCAAGTGCCTTCAGGATTACTTCAGCCGATCATGATACCCGAGTGGAAATGGGATCGAGTCACAATGGACTTTGTGTCCGGACTGCCATTGTCAGCAAGTAAGTAAGATGCGATTTGGGTTGTTGTCGATAGACTGACTAAGTCGGCTCACTTTATCCCCGTGCGTACGGATTTTTCATTGGATAAACTAGCTGAATTGTACGTTTCTCAGATTGTGAGATTACACGGGGTACCTATTTCTATCGTGTCGGATAGAGATCCGAGATTCACCTCACGATTTTAGAGGAAATTGCAAGAAGCTTTGGGTACGAAGCTGCATTTTAGCACTGCTTTTCACCCCCAAACCGATGGTCAATCTGAGCGGATAATTCAGATACTTGAGGATATGTTGAGATGTTGCATCCTCGAGTTCAGTAGTTCATGGGAACGGTATTTACCTTTGATTGAATTCGCTTACAACAATAGTTTTCAATCAAGTATTAAGATGGCACCTTACGAGGCTTTGTACGGTCGTAAATGCCGTACACCATTGTTTTGGACCGAGCTCGGTGAAAGTAAAATTTTTGGAGTTGATTTGATTAAAGATGCCGAATAGAAAGTAAAGGTAATCCGTGAAAGTCTGAAGGCAGCCACAGATCGTCAAAAATCGTATGCGGATTTGAAACGAAAAGACATTGAATATCAGGTGGGAGATAAAGTGTTTCTTAAAGTTTCGCCTTGGAAAAAGGTACTCAGAGTTGGCCGTAAGGGCAAGTTGAGCCCGAGATTCATTGGGCCGTATCAAATCTCCGAACGAGTTGGTCCGGTTGCGTATAGATTGATTTTGCCCCCTGAACTTGAAAAGATTCATGATGTCTTTCATGTTTCGATGCTTCGACGTTATAGATCCGATCCGTCACATGTGATTAATCCCTCAGAAGTTGAAATTCAATCTGACTTGAGTTATGAAGAAGAACCGATTCGTATCCTAGCTCGTGAAGTGAAAGAGTTGCGAAACAAAAGGGTTCCATTAGTTAAGGTGTTATGGCTCAAACACGGGATCGAGGAAGCTACTTGGGAAACCGAGAGCTCGATGAAAGAACGATACCCAAACCTATTTACCGGTAAGATTTTCGGGGATGAAAATTTCTTAAGTGGGGGAGAGTTGTGACAGCCCAAAATTGACCCTAGTTGGGAAGTGGTTTCGGGACCACTAAACCGAGTCATAAAAATAATTAACCGTCATAATTGATGCTCATTATATGTACATGTGCATGTGTGAAAATTTCGTGTTTGAATTTTGTTAATTGTAAGTGAATTTTATCAAATAGGACTTATGTGAGAAAATTTTGAAATGTGCTAGGCAAATGCAAAGTGGCCTATTAATGCATTTGTGAAAATGATGGGTTTGCATGTCAATTTACCCAAATTAAGGCATAGTGGCCGGCCATGCTATGAGTGGAAACATGTCACAAACATGTTATGTTAGTGAGGTATGTTAGGAAAAATAAAATAAGGAGTATGGGTAATAAAGAAATGGAAACAAAAAAAAAAGTGTGTGGTTGTTTCCCCCCCATTGCCGTGAGTTAAAGAAAAGAAAAGAAAAATTTTGTTCATCCTTTTTCATCTTCTTTTGGCCGAAAATTCTAAGGAAGGAGGAAGGAGTTCTTGCTTCATGTTTGGTTTGGAAGAGGATTAGGAGGAGGTTTGGCCATACTTGTATCTAGATCAAGGTATGTTTGAGGTTGTGCCATGAGATTCATGCATGTTTTTAGTTGCTAGCTTGAGTTCTAATTAGCCCATGGTTCAAATCTTTGTTATGTCATGGGGATGATATTCGGCCTAGGTGGATTTTGTGTTAATGCCATTGCATGCTAAATATGAAGCTTGTTAATGATGCATGTGATGGTGGATTGATGATTCTTGAATCTTCTTTTTAGCATTTTTGAGTGAGCACATATGTGCATTGGTTGCTAGATGGAGAAGAATCGGCTAGCAAGTTGTGTGCTAAGGCCGAATATAATTTTTGTATATTAATGAGTAATGCATGTGTTAAATTGATGGAAAGGGAGAGGATGCTTTACTAGTGTATATATGTGTGTATTAGCCAAGTTTTGAACTTGAAACAAAATGGTGTTTAGTCAATACAAGTAACCATACTTGTAGAATGTATTAAGTGTTGCAATCGGCCCCAACATAGACATGTATGTTCGGCCACATGAATAAGTACATAAGCTATGTGTATGTTCGGCCATAGGTAGCCTATTGATGGCTTTAGCTTGACTTAGAAAATTCGGCTAAGGGGAAATATTAGCTAGTATGTTGAATTCGATTCGTGATTTCGTACACATGTGACTCTAATGTCTAATGTATATATGGGCTAAGTACCTTGAGCTTCTCTTTTGATGTTCGAATGAATTGTATTAAATTGCTTGATGTGATTAAAAATGCGTATGACCATTGTGTATTTGAGCTAAAAGGGTGGCCATATGACCTATCAAACTCCTTGTCATATTCGGCCATAAGCTAGCAAAATGAGACTTTAATGAGTTAAATTTGTTTGAATTAGCTCAAGAGCTTAGAGGAGCCCAGTTGGATAAGGGAAAGGAAAAAGTGGTCGAGTAGCCATCGGAATCGTTCGACAACATCCGAGGTAAGTTCGTGAGTAAAAGAGCTTAAATTATGATTTGATTAGATCATGTTTTAAGCAAATCAAAATCATGCTCTTTGTGTGTGGCTATTGAGCCGAAATTGCAAGAATGATAAGTGTCTTGTGTTTGAGTTTTGCTAACGAAAATGAAATACGAATGTGCCATGATTTATTGTTAAATGTGCATGGTTATTTGAATGATGTCCGGGCTAAGTCCCGAAGGCTTTGTGCTAAGTGACCATATCCGGACTAAGATCCGAAGGCATTTGTGCGAGATACTAATTCCGGGCTAAGCCCGAAGGCATTTGTGCGAGTTACTAAATCCGGGTTAAGTCCCGAAGGCATTTGTGCGAGTTACTATAACCGGGCTATGTCCCGAAGGCATTTGAACGAGTAGCTATATCCGGTTAAATTTCGAAGGTACGTGATTTGGGAATGAATGATCTTGCTGTAAAAATTTCAGTTAATACGCTTGAAACATCCCAACATTAAGGTATGTTTCGTATGTGCTTTGAATTAGTTGAGCCCTTACAAATAGGTATTCGCTCAGTTGATAAATGAGCTACCGGCCTTTGGCTAAGTTGATCTTTGTGTATGAATAAAAGGGTTGGTAATGTGAAGTAAGTATGATATTGAAAAATTGTGCATATGAAATTATCCGTTTAGCTACATGAATGCTATACTTTTGTTGTGCTGGAATCCCTTGCTCAAAACTTACTAAGCATAAATTGCTTACTCCGTCTCCTTGATTCTCTGTTTTATAGATTTTGGTTCTCCAGCTATCGGACTCGGGATTTTGAAGTCGAAGTCGCCCACACTATCAAAGCCCCCCTTTTGGTACAATTTTGGTTGAACTTCGAAATGGCATTATAGGACTACCCTTTTTGTTGGGGGTCATGAACCCTTTGGACTTGTATAATTTTGGATAGCCATGCGAAAATGGCTTATATATGTTTGAGTATAATGTTATAATCATTTGGTATGGATATGGTTATTAAGAGGTGTGGATATGCTTAACAAGGATTGTCAATGGGAATGGTTAATCACTATCATAATTTGTGCTATTTATGCTAAAAGGGCTAGTTGAATCATGGAAACCATGAAATAGGTAAAGTCTACCTTAAAGGCAGATGCTGACAGCAGCAGTGATGTAGATTTGGAAAATCACTAAAAATAGTAGGAAGGGAATTAAATAGTGAATAAATTATGTAAATGAAACTTGATGAATCTATTTTCATAGAAAAGTAACGAAACGATCATATGGACAGTATGTTAAGAGATATTCAGGTTCTCGTAAGACAGGGACAGAACGGTTTCTAGATTCCCTGTTTCGACTTTGGAAATTCATTATAAATTAACCGGAGATAATTACGAGTCATGCCATATATGTATAGATTCCTCTTTGAGTCTAGTTTCTATAGAAACAAACGACATCAGTATTGAAGCCCTGTACAGGGAGATATCCAAGTCGTAATGCGCAAAGGTCAGTGTAGTCGATCCCTGTAACATGGGAGACTTTGACTAATAAACTGTACTAATTTGCCCAACCAAAAATTCTAGAAAAAATATGTAGATGGGCATATGAGTCTAGTTTCAGCGAAAATTTACGGAACTGGATTCCGAGTTTCTGAACTCAAGATATGATTTTTAAAGCGACTAGTACGCAGATTGGCAGTGTCTGGGAAATTTTTTTATAAGTGGTTTAAAGTCTGTTAACACCTCGTGTTTGACTCCGGTGACGGTCTCGGGTTCGGGGTGTTACAGGAAAATGTTAAGTAAAGACCGAATGCGAAATCGAATTAAGAGGTTCAAGTATGTGTTAGCTAATGTATTGAAATTAAGGTAAGTTTTGGTATTTGAAGTGATGATATGAATCATGTTATTAAGTTAGTTATATGTATATTGAATGCAAATCTATATTCAGCAAAATGATATATGTATGTGATATTAAAGTGTGAAACATGTGTATACTTATATGAATGTGTATATATATTCATCTATATGATGATATATTGACCTTGGAAGTAAATGATAACTTTGATAATGGATATATATGTATTTCGGCCAAGTTAAAGTTGATACATAATTTTATATGTTGTATATGAATTTGTAAGTTTGAGACTAAATGTGATTATGATAGCATGAATTGGTTTGGTTAAATTGAGTTGATTATGTCATTGAGTTGTTTATTTGCTTATGACTTACTAAGCTGTGATAGCTTACTATGTGTGTATTTTTGCTTCTGTTTTATAGATTTTGGAGACTAGTTACAAGCTCGGGGATCATCAGCAAAGTCTATCACACTATCATTTGTTTATCGATATTTTTAAAAGCTAAATTTCGAACCTGTGGCATGTATAGGCTATGGTACTTTTCAAATATGTTTAAAGTGTTGTATATAATATGTCATGCGAAAATGGCTAATTTGATATATAAGTATTTGCTATCTTGACAATGGTTCTTGTGTGTGCCAAGTTTGGTTTGTATGCTATGCTCAAATGATTATTTTAATTGGTTTGGTTGAATCGGCTATGGTATATATATATAAGTATGAATTACGCTTGATATGTTACCTATTGTTTTAATGATTCGGCTATGTATTGTATTTGATAGTAATGATTTAATTTGGTTGATGAATGTATTCGGTTAAATGTTGAATTTAGATAATAGATTTATATTTGATTGATGGTTCAGCCATGCTTTGTATTTATATGTGAAACATGTTTTATTTAGATTTGTTATGTATTATGGTAACTATGTAATTCGATTATGGCTTGTGATAAATGTGAGTTCAATATGCTTGCGTTAAGTGAAGAAATTGTTATGAATCATGTTAGTAAGTTAATCATGATTCGGAATTTATATATACATAAGTATATGATGTATTGGTTTGATATTTTTATATATACAAGATGAGATATATTTGTAATATGTTTGACTTGATGTGCAAATTATGGTTGATATATATGTATATTGATTTATTTCTATGAAAGGTTATATGCGTATAAAGTGATAGATTAAAAATGATGAAAATTTAAACATTTAACAAAGCATATGTATTAAGCATGATCACATTCATCTAATGCACTGAAAAATGACCAAATGAATAGTGATTTGTGTATTGGTAAAACAAGAAGATTGTATGAGTTTTATGTGATGCATATATGTCCACTTGGTTAAAAATTGATGTTTGAGTAGTATATAGGTTAGTCATTAAATGATGAGCATAAATTGATTGATTTATAAGTTTATTATTCGGTCAAATAAGAATAGCATTGAAGTTGTTTGTATGTGAAATTCTATTTTCCTTATGGAAATGATTCGTGAACTTTAGTATGTATTTTGATGGATAGAATATTTGGTTTTCTTTTCAAATATGTCTAAATTGATACAGGACCTATTAGTCTTGCGCAAAACTACAAACATGAATTTATAAGTAGATTTTTTCATGTTCTAGTCATTTCAAATCATATGTAGTAATGTACATATGCCATGAATGATTTGGTTAAATTTGATATATCCTTATTGTGCCGAATGGAGTTTTGGTAAAAATGATATATACTTTAATATGTTTTCTTTATATGATTTATGTATGATAATAATAGATTGAATTATCTGTATTATCATTGATATGTGCATATGCTATATGGTAAATGATATATTCGGCACTATTAGCTTATGAATTACATAACTGGTTATATGTTTGAAAAAAATAAAAATGTTATGATATGATTCGTAAAAAATTTAAATTAGTTATATATGTTAATATTTTATTGGTTTAAGAGTTTGAGCAAGTGTATGCGTACGATTGTTCAGAATTTGTGTCTCGTCCAATAATACCTTATAACCCCATCCTGGCGATGGATTCGGGTTAAGGGTGTTACAAGCTCTGTTGACCGAAGTATTAATTCTGGTTCAGCCTGAATAGGCTAAGGAGTTTGTTATTACAAAGATGTATTATCGAATGGGATTAGATTAGGTTTTGATGCAGTAAGGCAAGCTAATAGCCTATACTTTCAGACAGTTAAAATCACATGGAATGTAATACCCTGAAAATTTTTACAGTAAGATATTATCCTTGATATAGTAAAATAAGGAAATAAAGTGACAAAAAGGGAAATTTTGAGTTATGTCAATATTGGGAAGTATATTATGATATATTAATTCAAGAAAGGACTAAATTGTAAAAGTGAGAAAAGTTTTGTTGCACAAGAGTAAATATTCATAATTTAAGGGGTTAAAGTGTAAATATGAAAAATTTGAAGGACCAATAGTGTAAATAATTTAAGAGTGGAATGATCTAGAAACTAAGGAAAATGGATGAATTAGGACCAAATTGAAAAGATGAAGAACTATGAGGGACTAAATTGCAATTTTACCAAATTAAATGATGACTCAAGGATGGAATTTTAAAAGATAATGAAGGGCAAAATGGTCAATTGGAAGAGAGAGAAATCTAGAAAGTAATAATGATGCTAGAGATATTTTGATATTTTATAATTATTTAATTAGATAAATATTATTTTATTAATACTTTAATAAGATATTTTATTATTATTTTATTAGTATATAAAGAAAGAAAGATGAGAAATTCCCATCCATATTTTCCCATGCACTAACGTGAGAGAAAGAGAGGAAGAAAGAAAGTTTTGCTTTCTTTATAATTTGGTCCTTTTACCAAAAATTCACCATTTTCACCCAAAAATCAAATGAATTTCCATAGCTACCAAGAGACAAAAATGTTAAGGAGAGCATGGGGAGTTAGAATATCAAGTTGGATTTAAGAAATCGAAGCTGGAGGAGAGAGAAAAATCAAGTTAAAGATTGAAGTTAATAAGAAAAGGTAAGTACATCAAGATTTCAATATGTTTTTAAGTTTGTTATTATTGACAAAGCATGGAAATAATGTTATAGTAGAGTTTTCTTACATAAGGTCCTATGTTTTTTATATGTTAGTGAAGAGAAAATAAGAGAAAGTGATGAGAAATGGTGTAGAAAAAGAAAATAAGGGTGTTATAACATGGTAATTAATAGCTTGCACAAAAAAAGTTTGGACAGTAGCAGTAGACTAACTTTTAAAAATCACCATAAATTGTAGAAATCGAATAAGAAGATGAAAAAATATGGAATTAAATCTTATTGATTATAGTTTCTCATAGAAGAAATAGTGTAAGCAATGGATTTTTAAATTTTTAGATATGATGAATTTTGTGAGACAAGGTCAGAATGATTTCGGGTTCCCCTGTTCTGACTTTGAAAAATCATAAAAAATTGAATAAAAATAATTAGGGGCTTAAATTTATATTTCTAAAATCCTGAATGAGTCTATTTTTAATACAAACAAACAAGAACATCATTTAAATCCTGTATGAGGAGATAATTAATTTTTGGTGAAGAGGGACAGAACTGTCAGACAGCAGAACAGAGGTAAATTTAAAAATAAACTGCACTTATTGGATAAACCAAAATTTCTGAAATTTGTATGGTAAGAATATATATGAGTCTAGATTTAGGCAAAATTATCGGATATTAATTTGGAGTTCTATAGATCCAGAGATAAATAATTTAGTGACTATGATGCAGATAGACAGCTTGAATATTCATAAAAGTAAATAATAAAAATTATGGATAATGTTACTTACAAGTGTGTTATCTACATTAAGGATGTGGAATAGAGAGGAGGAGGAGGAAAAATATGTATGAATATTCATCTAGCATGGCTAATTTGCATATTTTAGGCTCAGGGACTAAATTGAATAAAAGTAAAACTTTATGGGCAATTTTGTAAACATGTCAAAAATGACCAAATTGCATGAAATGGATTATTTTATTATTTAAATTACAAAATTTAATGAAATTATTAATTTAGTTCAAGATCGGGGGAAAACATGTTTTAGGGATTAAATTGAAAAGTGTTGAAATTATGAAAAAAATTCTGATATTTTATAGAATTCATGGATTGTTATCAATATATATGAGAATAATAGCTGGAAATAAGGATTAAATTGCAAGAATTTTATTTTCCTGACCCTAAGGATGAAATCGTCATTAATTAAAAGTTTAGGGGCAAAATGGTAATTTTGCCTAGAGCATTAATTAAATGCATTAGAATATGAAATGAATGAAAATGATGATCAAATTTATTTATAAAGATCCGGACGACTCAAATATGAGACTTGGTCATGGAAAAGAAATGATATCAGATTAATGAAATTATAAACACAAACAAGCAATGAGGTAAGTTCGTGTAACTTGAATTATATTCTTAAATGCTTGAGATTGTATGTTATTTATGTGAATATGATTTGAATGTTCATTGTATGAAAATTTATGAAACATTGATAAATTTGATAAAAGGAGAAGAAATCCCGGTTGAATGAAAGGAAAATTCGATGGATCTCTGAAAAGGAATTGACGGTAAAAAGGATCTAGCCCGGACGGGTGATCCCATCCTGATATAGCCCTCCCAAAGAATATGTGTAAAACGGATTTAGCCCGGACGGGTAATCCGAATTAGGGTCTAAATTTAGCCTGGACTGGTAATTCAGATCCAAGCTCATTAGAGTAATTGTCGTTGCAGGGGATTTAGCCTGGACTGGTAATCCCGACAATACTCTATGAGTTTATATTACAGGGGATTTAGCCTGGACTGGTAATCCCACTGTAAGGATGAGGTTCGCGGGAGTGTGCTCTCTGATATGAAATGTGTAAGACCATGGTTGAAAGATACCACGACAACCTGATATGAGTGTAAGACCATGGTTGAAAGATACCATGGCAACGTGACATGAAAAGAATAAGACCATGGTTGAAAGATACCATGGCAACATGACAAAAAATGAGTAAGACCATAGTTGAAAGACACTATGGCATCACGTCAAAGATAAATAAGACCGTGGATGGGAGACGCTATAACATCTGTTGAACAATTGATATTCAGGTAAAATGTATCAGATGACGAATGGTTATATGAAATGGTTGTGTGAAATGTTTACAAGAACTGGTCATATGGAAATATATGTACAAAAACGTTGTATGAAATAATTATGAAAATGGATAAACGAAATAAGTATAAGTACATGGAATATAATTTATGTTAAGTTTGATATAAGCTATTACCAGAATAAATATACATAAAATATATGGAAATGATGAAGCATAAAATATTGATATAATGAAATGAATGATATATGCTTGTGAAGAAACGGTAAGAGCATGATATGTTTCATGACATGTACATATATGATTATCTTTGATATGTTGATACAAGGAAATTATGTAATTGAGACTATTATTAAACTCAAGTGCGACATGTCGAGAAAATAGATATATCAATGTTGAATTTATATGAGATATGTGCAAGTATACTAACAATGTTGTTGTTTGATGCTTATACAAGTGCCCAACTGTTGATTGAATGGTAATATATTTATTTTATATGATGCATTGAATCAGTAAGTATTTTAATTTTTTTAAGTGATCTACAAATGGTAGTAATGCTCCGAAACCCTGTTCTGGCAGCGATACGGGTTAGGGGTGTTACATGGAAAGAATTACTCGATACATGATCTAGAATTGTCGGCTATTCTTTTTGTATTGAAATCTGACAACATTACTTGTTTGGTGAAAAATGTCATATATTCACCAATTATAAAGTTTGAAGTATCTGATGTTGCTAAAAGATTTGAATCTGAGATGGCCTATATGGTTTGAAATGTTGAAAGATTATGATTTGATAATTGAATATCACTCGGAAAGAGCGAATGTGGTTACAGATATTCTGAGTAGAAAATATCTGTATACTTTGCAAACCATGGATACTGATTATGATTGTCTGATAATAGCTCAATTTTAGCTGAGTATAGAGCTAAACCGATGATTTTACGACAGATCAGTAAAACTCAGAAAGGTAATAATGAGTTGTAAGTTAAATGAATACAGAAATAATTTCTGATTCAGAATTTTAGAATAGATCTGATAAATGTCTGTTATTCTGAGACAGAGTCTGTGTATTGAAGAATTTAGAGTTTATACATAAAATTTTACATGAATGATCATAGTGGTACTATGTCTGTTTATGTGGGTAATGATAAAAAGTATAATGATTTGAAAAAAAAAAGATGTATTAGTAGCTCGGAATGAAATGTGGTATTTCTGAATCTATGCTTAAATGTTGGATGTATCAGTAAGCTAAGGATGAAACTTTCAGGATGATTATAGCCAGTGAAGATACTGAAATAGAAATGAGACAAAGCTACTATAAACTTTATGTCAGGATTATCCTTGTCTATGAAAAAGAAAGATACTTGAGAAATTGTCGATTGTTTGACAAAGCCTGCACATTCCATCCCGGTATGAGTGGATTTCTTATTTGATAAACTGCTTGAATAATCTGTTTTTTGATATTGTCAAATTATATGATACGTTAGCTTCTGCTATTTTTGATAGAGATCAATAGTTCATTTCCGCTTCTGAAACAAGTTACAAGAAACTCTGGTATATGGTTACATTTTAGTACCATGTTTTATTTTCAAATGGATGATCAATCTGAACATATGATTCAGATCTTAGAAGATATGCTTCGATGTTGTGTACTTGAATTTGAAGGTAACTAAGAAAAGTATTTGTCTTGGGTTGAATTTGCTTATTATAATAGTTAACAGTCAAATACAAAATTATACTATACGAGGCTTTATATGGTCACAAATGTAAAACTCCAGTATTTTGGACGGAGTTCAGTGAGAAAAGATACATGTAGTAGGTTTTATTCTTTGAAACTAAAGAAAGATGAAGTGATCTGAGACAGTTTATAAGTAGTATTTGATCATTAGAAATCCGATGTGAATCTGAAATGAAAAGAAATGGAGTTTCAGATTGGCGACAAAATGTTTTTGAAAGTTTCGCCATAGAAGAAAGTTCTTCGGTTTGGCAGTAAAGGCAAATTGATTCTATGGTTTAATGGGTCATATGAGATCATTGAAAAGAATTAGACCTGTTGCGTATTGATCGGTATTATTATCAGAGTTCTACGAAATTCACAATGTTTTATGTGTATATGTGTTATGACAGTATCGATCAGACCTGTCATTTGTTATTTCTCTGGTAGAGATTGAAATTCAGCTTGGCATGACTTACAGTGAGTGACTGGTTGAAATTCTGGCATGTGAAGTAAAAGAAACAAGAAATAAAAAGGTAGCTTTAATAAAAGTTTCTGACTATGACGTGATATAGAGGGAGCTACCTAGGAATTGGAGGAAACTATGAGAAAGTAATGTCTGAATCCCTTTACTGGTAAAATTTTCAAGGACGAAAATTCCTTAAGGGGGGAGAGTTGTAACAGCCCAATTTCAGTGAAATCGGAACAGTGGTTCGAGACCACAAATTCAAGCCAAAAATAAAATTTATTTTTATTTTATTATATGCCCCGTATTATGTTAGAAATGTCATATTAAAATTTTGGAAATAGAATTTTATCGATTATATGCTTAATTATGAAAAGGACCAAATCGCATAAAATGAAAAAGTTGAATTCTAGTAGCTATAAGGATTAAATAGCTATGGAATTCAAAACTTGAGGTCCTTATATGGTAATTACACCATTAAAGAAAAGTATGTAGATATTTTGGTCACTCATCTATGTAAATTTAGAAAAAGGGTAAGAACTAAATTGGAAAGTGAAAATATTTAATTAATTAAAAGATGATAAAAGAGATATCATCTTATTTTCTCATCTTTTTCCCCAAAATAATGCATGGAAACCCTAGGAGAGAGAGAAGAAACTTTCATGGCCAAATTGGGTAAGTTTCCTTGGCCTATTTTTAGTAATTTTGATATTTTTGTAACTGAGATAACTTAATCTATCTATTTGGGGGATTAATTTGAAAAGTTATCAAAGCATGGAAAATGGGTCATGGATGAATATGCTGAAAATTAGAAATTTATGGTAGAAAATGAAAGGTTGTTGATAGAAAAACAACTTTTATAAAGTGATTTTTGATGAAAACATGATTTAGGGACTAAAATGTAAAGTTGTGAAATTGCAGAAAAATACTGATTTTTTATGAATACATGTGCTGTAAATTTTGTAATGGGATTTTGGTTAGGCTTGGAATATGGAGTAAATTGCACAAATTTTATTTTCATAGGAATTTATGGAAAAGTTAGGGGCAAAATGGTAATTTTGTGTAGGACGTAAATTGAGTCCACCTAAATATGAAATATGATAAATTGATGTTAAATTTACTCGTATAGATTCGGATAGACCAAATTCGGAGCTAGAATAAGGAAAGGAGGAAAATGTCGAATTAGTAGATTTTACATACACAAACATTGTCGAGATAAGTTCGTGTAACTAAATTGTATATGTTTTTATGCTTGAATTAAATGTTGTGTTTGTGAATTGTATAAATGTCATAAATATGTGAAATGATCACATACACGTTAAAGCTCAACAAATGATAAAAATGTTAATTTTATGCTTGAGTTGATTGTGAACATTTGAATGGCATAAATGCATAAATATATGAGATTGACTAGGGGTGAGTATTCGATCGAGTCGAGTCGAATCGAGTCAAAAAATTTCGAGTTAGTCGAGTTGACGAATCCTATTTTTGCAACCGAATTCAATTTGAAATTTTTTCAAATCGAGTCGAATCGAGTGAAAAAATTTTGAGTCGAGTCGAGTCGAGTTAACGAATCCTATTATTTATACTCAATATTGCGTTTACATGGACCGATTATTTAACTAGTAAACGAAGTACAATATTATTTAACTACATAAACAATATAATTTACTAAATAATTACATGTAAAGAACTATTTTAGGCATGCAAAATAACTATATATAACGTTCCAAGATGATCATTGTAGCCATAATTTGAGTCAACTACATAAGCTATTACACCACACGCATAATTATATTTACATAGTGCATAATTATGCATCAAGAACTATCTTATATACAAGATAGAAAAATGATATACCAAAAGCATGATATAGGGATACATGTCACTACTACACAAAATATGATATAACAAAATGATACACCAAAAGTATAATATAGATGGTCATGGTGTGGCACTCCAAGACTCGAATTCAACAAAATAAATTCAAGCTTTGTACACAAAAAAATCCAAAATTTAACCGATTGTTTTGACCAAATCAAAGCAAATGCAAGGTTGAAGTTTTCATAAGGTTTAACAAAATATCTATTCCAAAAAGTTAAAATCAAACTATCTTCAAGCTTCATCTTCTTCAAACACTGTAGATAGTACCGACAATTCTGTAACAAAAATAAAAATGTATTCTTAAAC
Organism: Gossypium hirsutum; assembly: GCF_007990345.1. Lineage (NCBI taxonomy): Eukaryota > Viridiplantae > Streptophyta > Magnoliopsida > Malvales > Malvaceae > Gossypium > Gossypium hirsutum. The sequence continues at coordinate 72,079,750 of NC_053427.1, forward strand.
TATGAAAATCTTTACTAGAAAAATTAAAAATAAACATTCAATTTTGTGAGTTGTAGTTAAGTATGTTACCATCTTCATGTTCCGATAACTTTGACAATTCTAATAAATATCAAAAGAGAAAAATGTTAGTTAAATTGTGAGAATATTTATAAAAATAAATAAAATAAGCAATTAACCTTTTGGATTAAAGTTAGTCCCTTACCATCATCTATATTTTGAAGTTCCTTTACATACTCCTCAAGGTTGATAGGATCTTTTGACCTTCGAAGCCAATCTTGTGTGCAAACCAAAGCCTTAACCATAGAAGGAGTCAAAGAACTTCTAAAATTATCTAGTACACGCCCACTCGTGCTAAAAGCACTTTCGGATGCAACGGTTGAGATAGGAACGAATAACACATCTCGAGCCATTTGTGCAACAATTGGGAATCTTGGACTATTAACTTTTCACCACAATAACAAATCAAATGAATCTGAATTATTTTCACAATCTTCTCCCAAATATCTATCCAACTCCGATTTACTTTCCAAGCCAACACGTTGTTTTTTCTTCATATATTGTTGCATGACTAAGCCTATCTTAGGTTTTACTTGATCTATTTCATTTTCACTTGAACTTGGAGCTCTAGTAGGAAAATTACTTTCAACTTCAACGTTCATGTGATGATTTCCCTCAATAATTGCAGAATATTCATCAAACAAATAATGCAATTATCTATTGACCATCCTTATAATGTCATCTGCAATAGTAGGAAAAAGCAAGTTGACTCCAAATGCAAGAAAATCAATTTTGCGTCGTGGGTCAAAGATAACTGCTAGATAAATAAGCAAGTTCATCACTTTTGAATCACCCCAGTACTTCTTGTACTTGTCATTCATTTTTGAAGCCATAGACATTATGTCTAAATCCCCACAATGTTTTCACCCATCAATAAGACAATGCACATTTGTGACTACTTCAAAAAAAGTATTAGAGGTGACATGTAATGATCCAGGCACCTTCAATGTAAGTTCATGAAAAGGCTCAAGCACTTTTGTAACTCTTCGAACATTTTCCCAATCATCACATGTGGGGACTCCATATCCAGCACTAAGGTCAAGAAAAAAGTTATGATCATCATGAACATAAGCTTCAAACACACATTCATATTTTTCAGCCACATTTAACATCATATAAGTTGAATTCCATCTAGTAGGCATATCTAGACATAAATGAGCCTTAGTACCTACCATTTCTTCTTCTGCCCGATGGTTGAATTTAAATAACCTTGATGGTGATGCTCTAATATATCTCACAGCTCCTCTAACTCGGTCCACAGATATAGAAGCGTCCTTAACCCCTTCTTGAACAATGAGATTAATAATGTGTGCCGCACATCTCATATGTATATATTTACCATTCGCAACACAAGCTTTTCGATGAACCAACTTCTTTCTCAAATAATCAACAGCAACATTGTTAGAAGATGCATTATCAACAGTAATTGCAAAGACCTTCTCAATCCCCCAATCCCGAAGACATTTCTCAAGGGCTTGACCAATGCTCTCACCTCTATGAGCAGAAATTGGGCAAAAGTTTATAATTCTCTTTTGTAACTTCCACTCATTATCTATCCAATGAGCTGTTAGAACCATGTAGGATATCCTTTGCAATGAAGTCCAAGTGTCTGTCGTCAAACAAATTCTACTTGTCTCTTTTTGAAAAGATTGCTTTAATGTATTCTTCATGGAATTAAATAAATCAAGACAACATTTTCTAATTGTCCAACGAGATGTAAGATGAAACCTTGGGCATGCTATAGAAATAAAGAACTTAAAACCCTCCCCTTCCACAAATTTAAAAGGCAATTCATCCATAATGATCATATTAATCAATGCATTTCTAATATCATTTTGATTAAACACCCAAGTTGCCAAATCTACATTTTCTTGGCTAGATTTTGTAAATGCAAGTTCTGCTTGTTTAAGATTAGAGGTATTACCTCGGGGCTTTCTTGAGCAAGTCTTCAAATGGTTATTTAAATTGGTGGTAGAAGCCCCGGTTTCCATTGCGTAAGTGACATCGCAAGAATTACACTTTGCCCTATTCTCCCCATCTTCTGTTGAGTATTTGTTGAAATGTTGCCAACAAGGTGCCCTTGGTTTGGTCTTTCTTTGAGTATTTCCTTTCTTTGTTATGCGAACAACTTTAATACGAGAAGTAGGTGTAGCTTCTTGTAATGCTTTTTTTCTTTGGGACTTTTGGGATGATATTGAGTCATTCATCTACAAAAATAAATATAATAATCAATTAAAATTACAAAATAGTCAAGGGTCATAATTCCATCAAAGTTTTATACTAATAGATATGTTCCACACAAATATCCATCAACAATTCAAATTAAAGCGTTCAAAATTAACTCAAAACAAAAACAATGGAGTAACTTACTTATAAAATATACTAATTTAACTTATCGAATATATTAACGAAACATATAATTGAGCAAACATAACAAAATTTTTTAAAAAATGAGAATAAAAAGCCAAAATTTTAAAACTCTTATTTAAAGAGTTGTGGTTCACATAAATAATAAAAAAAATAAAGTCTACAATAAATAATATAAAATAAATCAATAGTCAAAGATGAAAGAAGCTATAAGTCCATAACACTTCTTTTGAGAGATTGGAGTGAGATTTCCAATCATTTCAACTAATATTTATAATGGATAGAGATTAACAAATTATTTTAGCCTGCAAATCATTCTCATCCACATGTTTAAGAATAGAAATTGAATGAACTAAAATTCCATCACGTTTGTCACATACTGTTTAAATAAATGTAATAAACATAACATTATGAGGCATTAACAAGTTAAAGCTTTGTTTTTTTTTTCTTTTGCAAAATTAATTGATTTAAAGAGTTGATTAATTTAATTTTAATTGGTTTTTATAATATATATAATATAATATATGCATGACTTAAATGAAGCTAAATGGAATATATATGCATAATGCATTAATATATATATATGCGCATGACTTAAATGAAGCAAAACATTATATATATGCATTAATATTAAATGAAGCTAAACAGTATACATATGCATTAATATATATATATATGCTTGGCTTAACTCAAGCTAAACCTGCTAATTATGGTATATATATGCAATTATGCATGACTTAAATGAAGTTAAATGGAATATATATGCATTATGCGCATGACTTAAATGAAGCAAAACATTATATATATATGCATTAATATTAAATGAAGCTAAACAGTATACATATGCATTAATATATATAAATATGCTTGACTTAAATGAAGTTAAACCTGCTAATAATGGTATATATATGCATGACTTAAATGAAACTAAACCTGCTAATAATGGTTAATTTAATTGACCTGGAATAATACAAGACAGGCAGTTTAGTTTGATTAGTAAAAACATGGAATAATACAAGACAGGTAGAAACATGGAAACTCAGAAACATAGAAACTTTGATTAGTAAAAACTAAAACCAGACCTTTAAATCATACAAGGTAGCAGGCAAGGTTATTACTTTGATTAGTAAAAACTAAAACCAGACCCTTAAACCAGACCCACTACCTCAGGACCCTTTCGACGTTGTACAAAAGCCATTACTTTACGTTCAGCTAGCAGTGAATAGTTATGTACGTTTTTTATTTTCTATTTACTCTTTCTTGCCGTAAGGAGCAAGAAGAAGATTCAAAAAGAAAACAATAACTGTTTTTAGAATGTAAAGGTGAAAACTAGAAACACTCACTCACACACAGTCACAGACTTACTCACATGCACAAAGCTAAAAAAAGAATACAATCTCACCTTAAACAACTGACAGTGGTTGTGGCTTGTGGAACCTTGTTTGTGGCTTGTGGAACTGTGGTCGTGGCCTCGTGGGACAAAGCATGAAATCATATTCTCAAAAAAGAGTAAACAAATGGAAGGGGGACGTTAGGTGTGGGGAAGGAATGAAAATATTTGAGTAAAGAAGAAAGGAAAAATTGGGGAAGGGGGTGGGAATTTGGAACGAGGAAAAATTGGGGGAGGGGTGGGAATTTGGAACGGTAGAACGAAACTAAGCTTAACTGCTTAAGTTATGAAAAAAGAATTAAATTTAAAAATTAAAATTTATCAAAACGACGTAGTTTTGTCATTTCTTATTCGGATAACTCGAATTGTGTATTTTATATCCGAGTTAAATCGAAAAATTTGAATTTTTTTTCGAGTCGATCCGAATAAATCGAATAACTCGAACTATTTAATTCAAAATTTGAATTTTTTATCGAATTTTTCGAATCGAGTCGGATTTTGCTCACCCCTAAGATTGACCACATGCTCGATAATGCTTGAGAAAATGTTTAAATCCCGGTTGAATAAAATGGAAATTCGATGGATATGTGATTTCCCGAAATGAATGAGATCCTACATTTGTTGCTGACGGGATTTAGCTCGGACGAGTAATCCTATTGACCTCATTACAGAAAATATTTAGCCCGGACGGGTAGTCCTGATATAAGTCCTCTTGAACATATGTTATGGATTGGATTTAGCCCGGACGGGTAATCTAGATCAAGCTCCTTAAAACATATGTCATAAAAAAGATTTATCCTGGACTAGTAATCCTGTTGTATACTTATGTGGCTCGAGAAAATATGAATAAGAAATGAGTTATTACACATATCGGCCTGAAATACATGAAAACGACGATACGTGATAATTGATATATGGAAATATGAAATGACGATATTGTACCTAGAATTTATTTGATAAGTATGTACATCTTTGATTATAGACTTATACACCTTGAGTGTACTAATCGTGACCTTGATATTCCGAGTAATATGAGTAAATTTCTTATATGAAATGATCTGAACTCGAAATGAACTAGTATGAGATTATACTTGTAATAATGGGAGAAATTACTCATATTGAATGAATACATGTTGTGGAAAGCTTATGTGCTTAGAATCTTGATTGTTGTTGAGCCTATATATGTTATGATGTTATTATGGATTATATAACTAACGAGGGCAATGAGGATGTGTATATAGGGTTGGAGGTCAAATCGATTGAATATGCCTTACATAGTTACCTCATAATAGAATGAATGGTAAGTTAAGTACCATGTTATACGAACTTACTAAGAATTTTATGCTTACTTTGTTTTATTTCCTTGTTTTAGAGTAAATCGAAAGCTCGTTGGATTAGAAGCTCGGCGGAGATCACTCACACTATCCATCGGCCCATGTCGGTACACTATGGTAAATCAATTATGGTTGTAATGGAATGTATTACATGATGCTTGTAATCTTACCATTGGAATGGCTAGTAATGGTTTGTTTTAATATACTTGTAATGTCAGACTATGGTAGCTACATATATGTTAAGTAGTTGATCAAATTATGTCTAACTTGAGGTCTTAACCAAGGCAAGAATATGAACATGTATGCATGTAATTGTATGTCATGTTGAATGATAGAATTTGATTAATTTAAATGTTTGGAATGGCTGGTATTGGATGTGTGTTTCAAGTGCAGGTTATGAGTGTGATTTTGGGTGAAAAATGAAGCTAGAAAAGCTTTATTTTGTCCACACAGGCAGACACACGGGCGTGTGTCAAGACCGTGTGTGACACACGGCCGAGTATATGGGCGTGTAGTTAGGCCGTGTGTCCCCTGCACCCTAAATTTTGAGAAAAAATGCTCAGAATTGAGCACACAGGCAAAGGCACGGGCGTGTGTCTTAGCCATGTGTGCTACACAGCCTAAACACGAGCGTGAGTCTTGGCCGTGTGAAACCTGCACCAAATTTTGAATTGAATTATTTAACCACACGGCCTAGCACACGGGCGTGTGGCATGGCCGTATGCACAAGTCAGAGAGTTACACGGGGTCGAACACGGCCTATAGCATAGGCGTGTCCCAGGACCACACGGGCGTGTGAGCCCTGTAACTTGGAAAAATTTTAAAATGTCGCGAAAAATTCTTAGAATTCTCGATTTAGTCCCAATTCAATTCTAATACTCGTATTGAGCCTCGACGGTCCAATTAAAGGATGTTTTGAATGATTTTTGTTAATGAATAGTAATTTACAAAAATTATTTGTAAAATGTTTTGAAAGTTCCAGTAATGCTCCGAAACCTTGTTCCGACGATTGATATGGGTTAGGGGTGTTACACACTAGGTCGATTGTCAATGCCAAAACCTCTTGCCTAGTCCAATGGGAAACTATTGGGGAAATTCTAATTAGAGTGAGTCATCTTGATTTTTTTTATTTTTTTAAGATCAAAAGTTTGTCCATGCTTATTGCACCAAATTATTGAGTATTTTTATGTGTGTGTCCTTTTCAAAAGGGTTAAATTCTCTATTTATACGATACGATTACTATTCATGAATGTGATGTTGTAGGTAAGTTCCCATGCATGCCAACACGTACCCTACTCTAGGATTAACACATATTTTCTATGTATTGGTTTGTCTGAATGGTAATGCGAACCCACATCGTACGAGGTCATTAAAGGACATGAACACCTCATGTGTGAACTCAAGGTGCAAACAATGTAGGCGACAGGCCAGAATTCGATCGGGTAACCGAGTAGTGGATCAGTAATGATGAGTACCATAACACTAATATTTAACTTTCACCATCTTAATGTGAAAAAGAAAATAAAGTTGGAATCTAACCATTTGCAATTTTTTTAAAATTCCTCAAATGGAGACTTTATTTGCAAAATCATTTTTATTCAATCATAAACTTACTTTGTTCATATAAGAACCAATGTAATGTGATTTCCCAGACCTGGATAGTTTGGAAAATAGCTTGAATGGAAGGAACATCTTGAATAGGTTCAATTGGTAGAAACCTTGACTCATAGCATTTGAATACTTTAAGGAACCGTAACTATATTAAAACTGCGGCCCACTTAAACATGACAGAATAATCGAACCTTGGTTAGCGAAGTCGCCACACTCCATGATGGGAAATAAAGTGATAAGACAATTGGGTGAATGCCACAAACTCGTAAAAGTTTGATAAGTTCAGTTTAGTTTAATGAAGAACTGAGAGAGGATAATCTCACCAAAAAAGTTTATATTCAAAATAATTGTCTAATCTTATATAAGTAACTTAGGCCAAAATATATGAATTTTCAAATCCTATAAAGGGTCTTTCAAATTCAGCATTTAACTAGCTATTAAAACAAACACTTAAGGTTATAACTCATGGTAGATAGCCCAAAAGTCATGTCTATTCACTTGATTCATGTGTAACTAAAAAGACATGTCTCTTCACTTGATGAAAGCTTAACTGTTCCTTAATTATGTTGTTTTGTAGTCCTTTCATCTCGCTTAGAACCGAATGTTTGAATGCTTGGGCTGGCAACTCTTTAATTGGCACCATAATGAGCTTTGAGTGCATAAAACTGACGAAATTTGAAAAGCCATTCTTGGTCCAATGAACAGCCACAATGCATCAACATTGAATGCTGGTTCTTGAATGACTTTTGTTCATTTATTCACCTTCTACACCCAACAAAACGTCCTCTTCATATACCATCAATTAAGTGACCGAATACACACTTTATCATGCCAAAATCGAACAGCCTTTGCGTGTGAACGCCTCTAGACCTTCTTAGTACCATAAATCGTCCTTAAGACACATCAAACATGCTTTTATATATTAAACATTTGCAATTTTTCATATTCTTATTCAGCTAAAACATTTAATTAAAACACACATGTCTATGATAGAATTCAGCATATTATAAATACACATTTATTTATAAATATGTAACTCAAACCCATGCTTAAACATAATTAGCATATAAGACACATAATTATAATGCATGACATAATTAAATGCAAATTGAAGTTAAACTTAATTAATGACACACTCCACACATATGACACAAACTCACATAAATATAATGCATGACTTAATTAAATATAATTTTTTTAAATTGAAATAAAACTTCACTAAATGCAAGACATAAATTAAAATGCAAACTAATTAAACTGAAAACTTAATTAAAAGTCCTTTAAATTGTCTTATAATTATTCAAAACCCATTGGAGGTGTCATCCAACCCTTGGATCAGCATTTGATTTGGACTTGGCCCAATCAGGACAAGATTAATTTGGACTTGCTTCCAACGTCCACTCAGAGGCCCATAGCCTGGTACATCACAACGTCAAAGCGAGGCTCGACTTTCCTTCACATATCTTACTCTTAATACAAAAGTTCCCCATATCCTCTAGCTTACAACTCTACTGTTGATAGATACATAAATATATGAATGCATGTGTGTATGTATTGTTAAAAGAGGCTTGAAATTTAGATGAATTGAAAAGCAAGCCTCCATGAGCGGCGAAGAAAAGAGCAAAGACGAAAGGTTCAACAGCCATGAGCTTGATGAGGATGTTGAATGATGGACTTGAAGTGTCTTTCAGTGGATCCCCTTCTGTGTCTCCTTTCACTTCTGCCTGGTGACATCTTGAACCTTCCGGTTCCAATGACTTTGCATGTTCGCTAACACCCGCTTTTTAGCACACAAACCATTAATGCAATAAAAACCCAATGCTTACATCATAGAACAATTTGTTGGCTTGCCTCAATGTATTTCTTGGCATTATTATCCCATGATCCTGTGTTTGAAGCTGAGATGGCAACCTATGGCAACACAAATTTTGATCATGGTGTTGTTTAGATGAACTTAGACTGGTAAAAGTAATGGATATGTTTTGTACCTGGACACTGGCGAGAGCTTCGACTCCAAAAAGGGTTCCTACTATAAGTGGAGTAAGCATAATAAGTGCACCGGGTGGGGATTATTTCGCAGAGTGAGGCATCGGTTGATACTTGAAGCAGTAGGTGTAGTCTGGTTTCGCCTTGCCTTCCATTAGTCCCGGAATTGTATTGAATTGCTGATGAACTTCTTTGACCATTTTGAGAGCTGCGCTTCCAATACTTTTCATTGTCATGCCGGAAAACCAGTATGGGAGCACGGCTCCGACTATGAGACCAATGAAAGCTTTAGGTGTCAATACATCTACGTCTTGATGCCTGTTCTGCCAACATAGGCACCGCCAATCCTATTACGGAACCTGAGAACATGGCATTGTTTTAGTGGAAGGGCCAATGTGATGAATTTGAACAAAAAGATCATGGTATTAACATATAAATCTTACCTTACCAATAGCTGCAGTGGTCTAAAGCATCATTTCTTTCGTGGATCTTGTTTTCTATAATTTATAAAAATCTTACACCCGCGGCTTTGATTATGCAAAGACAGCAATGAAGAGAACAAGGCAGAAATCATAGCACTATATACAAATGACATCAAAGTTAATGCACAACCCAATTCCACTGGGAGTCTAAAACAGAAGCATCAAGCAAGTACACTCACTCAGAACTTATACTAAAAAAATACAATAAATTTTCACTGAGATTTTTGTTCCTTTCATCATTTGCTTTTGGCTTTTAACAGAAGAGGCAAGAGGAAATTGGACATTGGAAGTTTGTTGGTAAGCAATGAAAGTGTCTATCCAAGAGGAAAGAAGTGGAACTGCCACCTCCACTCTATTGACTTTTAGCACCCGCAATACCTTGTAAAATTATCATCATTTTGAGATATTTCTTAATCAGTGTGTGTTCCAGAAGCACATAAGCTTAGTCACTGTCAAAAACTCTGTCCACTCCACTACCCCATTTTAATAATTCATCTCTGAATGCGTCCAAGAGGTTCTGATGGAAAATCCAACCAAAATCCCAAGAAATACAAGAGAATATGGCTGCAAATTAAGTCCAAACTTTAACCCTTACCTGTAACAATTACATCGAGAGAGAAGCATTGCTACTACTACTAACACAACCAAAAGGTGTTAGTTTCTATTTTCATATTAATTAATAACTATAATCAAAAGTAAGTTTGAATAACAATTGTGGCTACAAATCGAATGGTTTTACCAGAATGTTGGGACAAAAAAAAAATCGTAGCAATTAGTGAGAAAAAAATTGCGAAAGATAAAATGTGAGATGCAGATATTTGTTTCATAGATTACTCTGTATGATACAAAGTCAGTAAAAACAATGTAAGCACCAATCATAGCAACTACCCTTCTATAATGCTTCTGTAACTACTACTTCATGTCAACATGAGATCACTCCCAATAAGCTTAGGCCGGAGGCAGACAAGTACTTCGTGTTCTTCAGGTACCACTCGCAGTTTGGGCACCATAATCTCAAGGACAGATCCTGGTCCATCATGATACGCTTCTATGTTGGCGTCTTCAGGTATTCGAGTTGACAGTGGGATCTCTCTAACAAACTCCCCAGGAGAGCAATGCTCAGAAGCAGGATCTGTTAATTTGAAGGTCCTATCATGTCTCTTGATGAAAGGCATGCCAGATGTGCTAACACAAGATATCTTTATGATACCATGAGTGAGAGTATTCCTCCAAGAGACTTTGACCCTCTGAAGATCGACAAACGGCAAGGTGATAATGATCAGGTAACCTGCTTCATCTTCGTAGATAGTTTTCGCAGCGGTCACGGGCCCATGCACATTTTTCATTATCCCGCTGAAGTCTTTTAACCAGTGTGACTCACTGGGATGAATTTCCATATCCGGATTTCGGTCAGATGGAGGAATGGCAGGCAAATAGCAATCATCATTGTTTCTATGCCGAAAAAGTTCTTTCCTCCTTTTGTTGCTAACAAGTGTTAAGTCCATCCCATCTCCATTGCTATGGCTAGATGGTTGACTACACAAATTCAGCCCAGATCCATTAAGAAGTTTTTTTGAGTGAGAATTTGAAACACTCTTTATTGAAGGAGGAGGAACAGGCCTCTCTAGCTCAAAATCTGTGTTTGGAAGGTTCCTCCATGAACTAAAATCGCTCGCTTCAGGTGGAACTGTAAAGTTTAAATCCCTTCCAGTAAGCTCCATCCACCTTTTCCGGTCTTCCTCACTCAGAGCCATGAGATTTGGTGCTGGAACAACCTCAATCCCATGTAGACATTGGGGGTTTGACAATCCTCTGTATTGCTTCCGTTGCATCCTGTGTGAACGGACAAATCCTTTATCCACACTAAACGGAAATGGACGCTCTCCTTGGCGAGAATGGCCATTCATGTAGCTTCTGAGTTGCATCTTACCCAGAGCATTCTCGGGTCTCTCCTTGAAAACCCACATGTACATATTCTCCATATCGTGTTGAACCATAAAAATATCCAACTTCAGATCTGATTTGTCAAAACCAGAAACACCGTTGCTATCGCGAATAATCTTGCCCTTTGATTTGTCATTCAAAGCAGGCTTAAAGTAAAAGCTAAAGAATAACCAAGCACCCCATATGCTGTCTACCCGCTTGGCAAACTTTCGTTCCGCTTTGGGTGCAGCAAGGTAGCTCTCAATCTCAAATGCTTGTGAACTGAGCCCAACATCCAAAATATCACACTGGTCTGAATTCCATGGCTGTGGGGGAGGGCAACGCTCGGCGGAGAGAGGCAAATTGATATCAGGCGGCCGAGAAAGAACAGTTTGCCTATTCATTTCCAAATCCAATTCATCATGAGAAGAAGCACTTGAATCCATAGATAAGAGGGTGGAAGGGTGATGATTTTCCATTAACAAGGCTGTGAGCAAAGAATCTCCCATTTCAGCTTATCCGGTTGGAGAAGGTAAGTACTGCTGTTGGTGGTTTAATTTTTTCCATTTTTGCCCCCCCGAAAACGAAGATTTCAACAAAACAACAACGTTATGAACACCATCATCATCATATCAGTCACCACATGATCTCCCTTCCATCAAAACCCTAAAATTTATCCATCAGAACAAACAACAATCCGCACAAAAATTCACAGAAATTAACAAAACTATATCAATCCAATAACCCTAACTTACTAAAATACAACAAAAAGAACATTCATTTGAAACAAATATTTTAAAAAAAAAACAGAGAAAAAAAATCTCTTCAATCTCTACCTGAATATAGAGAGAGACAGAGATTTTCCTATCAAAAAGCTGCCAAAGAAAGACATTATCTAACACTATCTAGAATCTCCCCAAATCCTCCAAACACAGGTGGGAAAAACTGAATCAAAAACATCAAAAAAAGAAACAATTCTTATTTCCTTTTCCACGAAAAAAAACCAACTTTTTTAAAAAGAAAAGGAATTTTTTCTAGAAGAGAAATGAAGGGATCTTAAAAGTGTACCTTTTGGGATAAGCATCGAGGAATCGAGAAGAAGAGTGACCTCTACGAACGATTATCATGCTAATCTCCACCAAATCATCATCTTCCACAACCTTACAGACCATTTTTTCCCTTTTGTTCCGTACTTATTATTGTTCTTTATCTTCCCTCTATTATACGTTTACACTTTCTCGTTTTCTTCCTTTGTTTTGCCGTAAAGGAGAAAAGAAAAAAAAAAGAGAAATGAGAAGCAAAAAAAAAAAAACAAGTGAATGAGGAGAGAAACAGAATTGTAAGCAACATCGAAATATAGAGAGGTTTTCGTCAGTAAAAGCCTACACCAGATACCACCGATTCAACTCGCTGTTACTTAACGGTAACGCTACACTTTTTTCCAGTGTCATCTTTTTTAGAGGTCAATACTCCACGGTTCCCTGCAACCAGGTATTACTTATCTTTTTCATTTTCTCTTTTCTTCCCCCAACCCCCCCCCCCCTCTTTTTCCCCCTCTTTTTTTTCCTTTTTATTTGAATATTATTTTATATTAATGGAAATAAAATCCTCTCTTTTACCATATCATCATCTTTAAAAAATAATATTAATTAATTTTAATATTATACTTGCAAATAGATTAATTTAAACGAAAATTACCTAATTTTTAGATCATTTTAATCTTGAGTGACCAAAAATAAAATCTTTACAATTTTATCACTTGATTTTTAGGCCATTTTTATTTTTGTCACACAATTGTTAAATCTCTAAATGCAGCTAACTTATACACATCATATCAAGTTTATACTTTCATTTTTAGTCACCTGACTTCTAAGTTGCTTTCATTTTTGTCCCAAAAAATATCCTATTTCTTAATATTGAGTAGTTAAAAAAAATTAAGATTAATGTGAAAAATGGTAAAAATTAAAAGAATGCTTTAAAAATTATCAAATTGTACTTGTTTATCCCTTGCCGAAAATTCTAATTTTTTTTTCAATATTGAAATTTTAAATTTTAAAACATTAAAATTAATTAAATAAGTTATTGAAAATATTTTATACCTTAATAGTGTCAACCGATTAGTTATTATAATATTGAAAATAATTAAATGAATTAATTTAGTCTCCTTTTAAATCTTAAAATTTTATTCTATGTTTTCAAAAAACCAACTCAAATAAAACATCTTTACTAATTGTACATAAAACCCAAAATTCTTTTGATTATATGATATCAAGTCTTTCATACTAAGCTAAAAGCAAAAAAAAATCCTTACAATTAATTAAATCAATTAATTTTATCTTCCATGGCAAACAAACGCAGAATTTTTTCATCATTCTTTTACCCAAACGAAGAACAAACAATTAATTTAATTAATTGTAATGATTTTTCTTTTCTTTTAGCTTAACTTAGTATGAAAGATTTGATATTATACAATCAAAATAAATTTAAATTTCACACACAATTATCAAATATGAGTTATCGAGTTAATTTAATTAAAAATAATATGAAAAGATAAAATAAAATTTAAAAAGAGATTAATTTAATTAATTTAAATATTACAGAACAAATTGGTTAACATTATGTTTTGAAATATAAAATTTTAAGGTATAAAAAAAATTTCAATAATTTATTTAATTGATTTTTATGTTTTAAAATTAAAATTTTCGGCAATGTGATAAACAATTATAATTTGACAAATTTTTAATATATTACTTTTTTTTATTTTTTTTACCTAATCAATGCTTTTAAAAGGATTTTTTTTTGTGACTAAAATGAAAAAGACCTAAAAGTTGAGTGACCAAAATTAAAATGTGAACATGATATGACGTGTATAAGTTAACTGCCGCAAGAGATTTAATGGCGGCTAAGTAACTAAAATAAAAGTACTATGAAAATTGAATGACGAAATTACAATGATTTCATTTTAAATGACCAAAATAAACGTACCTTAAAATTAGTAAACTAATTTACCTTTAATTTAATTGGTTTTAATAATAAGTAACATCACATTGTATAGAGATTTATAAGTAATTGATGAATATCTTTTGAGATCTTTTATTTTGTTGTTTTCTTCACTTATTTTGATAAATTTCGTGGATTTGGTCGATAAATGGTTAAAGGCTAATGAAGAAAGTGTTTCCACTGTTCCACTCTTTTTTAATGGTGGGTGTGCCTATCAATCCTATCTCACACATATGTAAAGGCAACTCACCAAAGATTATAAATAGAGGCAAAGTAAGGAATTGTGGAATGGAATCAACATGAAATTTATTTTATAATTGAATATTTAACATGCAAGAGAATATTTTCATTTATAAATAATAAAAATTAGGGAAATAAAGTAATAATGAAATATTTTTGGTAAAAATATTATGAAAGTATTTGTACTAAGAGTTAGATTATGGTTTTATCTTTTCACTCAAAAAAATGAATAAATTAATCCATATATGTTAGATCATAACAGACAGTGACATGTGACGTGTCATGCGTACCTCATGCATATATATATAGACTAGTTTTTAATAGTAAAAATTGATTAAATTTATTAACAAAATAATCAGTTTACTTTTTGATCTAACATATATAAATAAATTTATCTATTTTTAAGTAAAAAGATAAATTACAATCTGACTTCTAATATTTATTTTCTAACTAAAAGAATCAATATTATATATATATATGGTTTAGGTTTAAAACAGATTTAAAAAGTGGTAGATGACATGATATGTCATTAAAACTAGACAAATATTTTATGTTTCCACTTATCTAAGAAAAAAGGAAAATTGAGTTTTGCTTATATGCAAAAAAAATACAGTTTTAAATATCACATTCCTTATATAATAAAATGTCCCAAAGTTTGCCTCAGATATCACCTAGTTAAGGGTTTTTGCTTTGTTCATTCCTGTTGTTTTGAAAACAATTATCCGTACGAGGAAAATGGAAAGTGGGGCCAATGCTACTTAATATAACAAATTTATTATATATAGGGAGAGCTATGGATGCCCGCCTATAATCTCCGCAAGGTATTTGATAATTTGACTTTGTTCATCGTCGGTATACGGGGAAGGCAAAGTCTAAGGCCGGCTAGATCTATAACATTAACCACGACAACAACAGCACAATTTGTGCTGTTATCACACATGCAAACTTGTTATAAACTATAAACTATACCTTTTAATAAATAGTAATTTTTTAAAGTAAATTTATTAATTCATTCAATGAATGAAATCATATAATTCAAAAAAAATAGTAAATATTCGTTGTAAATGATGAAAGATAAGTTTCATCATAACAATAAAGATTTTAGCCTTAGCATGTCATTTTAGCCTTAGCATGTTAATTTTAGAGTTGTGTGATCCAAATCTAAAAGATTACTTACATGTCAAGTTAAACAAAATATATTTTCTTTCTAGAAGATTTAGTATTTATTAATATAATATATTTAACATTTATTAGCATAATATATTTGACATTGATTAGAATTAGGTTTTTTCAACCTATAAATAGATGTAATTGAAACTCCTCTTGTATCATTCGAATTCAACATTAGTGAATTTTCTTCTCTTTTGCCTGTGAATTTTTCCCAAAAGGGTTTTCACATAAAATCTGTGTGTTCTATTTTTTCTTTCTTTTTCTTTACGATATTTCTACATCGTCATTATCGACATTCAGTTTTTAACAAAGCATCAATAGAACATTATGACAAGTTAACAATTGGTTTTGTCATAACTCAAGCACGATGTATTTAGAGTGATTGCAAGCACTTAATACGATAAGGAAATCAACCCGGATGATCCAAAGCGACGAGCAAAATTGACAAAAGATCGAGCATTCACCAAACTAGAGAGGACAACAACAAAATCATCCCTAAAATCACTTGTAAAACTAAGATTACATGCATAAGCAAGACTAAAAAATATGCTACAAGAGTAGACAAAAACTTATAAAACTAAAGACTTATTAAACAATGGAAAAACAAACAAAAAAACATATAAAACTTAAGACAATGCCGGTCCAAATCGACACGTGAAATCATTTATTATTCTAAAATACTATCAAAACAAAATTAGATTAAGAAGTTGACGAAGAGCCACCTATCTTCCAAGAAAAACTACTGGTAGCCGGTAGAGTTTTAGCGAATGACAAGCATCGTCATATGTCCATTACAACTTGTAAAGACAACAAAGATACCCACAAAATAGATCTGGAAACTGAAAAGAGAGAAAACATGTGTAGTGAATGAGAAAAAAGAAATAAAGGGTTGATGGGAGAGGAAAAAGGCGGGCGATAGCCAACTCGAAGGTTAGTACGATCGCTGAGCAAAACAAAATATCAAAAATAAATAGCTTAGAGAAAAAAATAGGGTTTTTAGTTGTTTAATAAATAGTAATTTATTAAATAATTATAACACACATCATTGTTTATG
This sequence comes from Gossypium hirsutum, assembly GCF_007990345.1. Taxonomy (NCBI): domain Eukaryota; kingdom Viridiplantae; phylum Streptophyta; class Magnoliopsida; order Malvales; family Malvaceae; genus Gossypium; species Gossypium hirsutum. The sequence goes on from NC_053427.1 coordinate 72,096,364, forward strand.
CGAAACTCTTTTTTTTGGTAACTATTACAAATATGACTTAAAAATAATTATAATTAATAATTGGAATAATTATTATAATGCACAAATTAATGAAATATAATCAAAATATATTTAGATCTAAATTAAAATAAATTTGAATAAAATTTATTTATATAAAGATTTAAATTAAAATAACTTTAGAGAGAATCGACACATAATTTACAAATAGTGAAACTTGAAGATAGGATCTCAAAGTTCAACCTTAGGACTACATTGGCTTGGAAAATGTATTATATACTCGTACGGGCATGTATATGCTTGTACATAAAGTATAAAGTTTTTATTTTTTATTTTATCCATTATAACATTCTTTTTAAGTGTTATATTGGATATGAGATTAACCCGTTGAATCGGGAGTGTTAAACATAAAAATTCTTTTAATAAACATGTTTTTCAATATTCAAAATTATGTTCACAAACTTATGGAGGCGAGGTCACTACCACCTCAACAAACACCTTGTTGGTATTTATACCCTAATTAAGCATTTAATTGAGTTGATATTATAACATAACTATTACTTGGTATCTACACTATATTAATTAATATTGGTATCTATATTATATTTAAATACTTTTTTTCTTTTTTACAAATTTAGAATAAAATAATTTTCAAAACCTCAACTTTATTATTTCAAAAAGAAATTATTTATTTTTTTATAAAAGAATTTTTCACGCACCTTCTGCTGTCTCATAATTTATTATATATTTATTTTTCTTCAATATGAATGATGGATATGGTTTAACCTTTGAAAACGATTGAAATAAATGGGAACTTCGATTTCTATTTGAAAATGAGTCCAAAATGTAAATGGATACCATATGGCATATGCAACTTAATTGATGTTGTAAGAGTTCTTATCATCACCATTATAGGAAAACTTTGTCCTTAATCAACATAATTACATTTCTACTAATTAAGAAAACTCAATAAAAGGAATATGTATAATAATAATAATAATAATAATAATAATAATAATAATAATATATTTAGATGCGGTGTCATGAGTCAAGTGATATTGACTCAAATAAGAAAAATATAATAATATAAAAAGAAATATTATATTATAAAAATTAAATTAGTAGTCCAACTAATTTCATCATTAGGTTTTGTTTTAATCGATTGAATCATAATAAAATAAAATTAAAAAAATCTAAAAATATAACAAAAGTAAACAATTAATAAATATAAACATCAACAAAATTTAACGTTTAATTTTAAACAAGTTTCTTAACTTTTTTTTTCTTCTTTTCATTTTCCTTTCCTGATCATTCTTAATTTGTTAGTGTGTGGAAAGTCCATGCCAAGACTTTTTTTCCTTTTTTTTTTTGAATGGAAAAGAGCCAAAAGCTTACAATTGAGATAAGTCAACTTTAAAACTCGAACATCAAGACATTGGTAAAGTCAGAAAGTGACACAATTTGCCTCCCGTGGCACATGCTTCACCAACACCTTCCTAATCACACCCCATAGTGTTGAGATATGATGTACCAACTCAAAGGGACTAGCATCAGCCATGTGGTCATTCAATAACAGCATAGCCTACTCCAAATCCAACTCAACGACCAATCGATCATAGCCTACCACATGGGCAAGCAACAACCCATCCACAGCCCCCTAAAGCTTAGCTTGAAGAACATCAACTTTAACTAAATCTCAACATAAATCGAGATGCCACCGGCCACATGATTGCAAAATATACCTCCAACTGACCGATCCCCCAACATCGCTACAACGCCATCTATATTAAGCTTCAACCATCTAACAGGTGGCACCTCTCACCAAATAGCCCTTGGACGACAGTGAGCAATAACGCCTAGAGAAGAATAAATCGTAAAATATGCCTTACCCAAGCCTAGCTACGACACAACAGCGAGCCCCAACTAGAGTCCTCATTGTCAAACACCCTAATGTTATTATCCTTCCAAGCAGACCAGCACACGACCCCAAAAAGTACATCCCAAGTTGAACGACCATCACAACAAGAAAACGTCAGCCTAAGGTTACAACATATGCTTGAGGGTGTCGCGACACCGACGAGACGTGGCCACTTAAAGAAGCAAGGGTGGTTTCGTCCATACAACACAACTTAATGATGTTTAGTCAGCCAAATTAGGTCAAAAGGAGGCTGCTAACCTAAGCCCTGGAAATACCATTACTCAAAACTATTTAAGGACTTTGGCTTCCCTTTTATTTTCACTTTTTATTCTTAGTTTTTAGGTTTTTACTTTTAAGTTTTAGTTTTAGTTTTTGTTCTTGTTTTGTTCTTCGGTGGATTCAAATTGTGAATCACTCAGACACTGTCAAGGATTGCACTTCAATACAATATTTAGGATTTTTCTGCTCTCTATTTGATTTTGCAATATTTATATGTTTCAATTCAAACATAAGTTGTTTGTTAGATCCATGAGTAACTAAACCCTTAGGAAGATTAACAAGTGAATGTGGGTTTAGTTGATGACTTTTTAGGGTTTTTTAGCAGATTATTTGGTTTGGAAAGGAAGAACTTAAACCCTAGGCTTAACAACCCTAGGAAGTCATTTAGGTATATATGAACTCGAAATCGGTATAGTCTACAGTGAAAACCTTAACCCAACCCAGTCTAACCTGTGACATCGAGAGATAAGTAGTGCTTTCCGACTCTTTAGGTTAGTGGAAAGCCGAGATGCCCTACTAGGTTAATGACTAGCTGATTAGATAGAACCCAAAATAGGCGTTAACTATGAACACTGAAACGAGTTAGTCTTTTGCCTTTAGAATATGAGAATGCATAATCTTTTTTCCTCTTATTTTACTTTATTTTCATTAGTCTTATTTTCACCTCTGTTATGAATCATCGTAATATAATTTGGTTAAAGTACTAGTTAGACCTATTAGCATAGAAATTAGTATTAATTTAATCAAGTTTCCTTTGGGTATAATCCTCGGAGTACTTCCTGTACTTCGTTGTACAAAACTATATTACAACCTGACCCATATACTTGCGGACACCACCTTAATTCCTATCCTTAGTTGTAGTATTCTCACTTACATCGTTAGTATGCCAGGAGGCGATCAGCTTTATTGATGTGAACTTCATGATTAAGGTGTTGGCTAATGACTTTTGAGAAGTTTTGAATTGTTTTCTCAACAGCTGTTAATAATTCTTGATATTCTCATAATGCTCAATTGAGCCACGAACATTAGCAAGAACTTTACTCTTTATGAACATGATACTTAAGCGATTAAATCGCTCCCATTTTTCATACAAAGCAAGATCAACTTGAGTATTGGTTTCAATAATATGTGGCTCAAATTTCCTTATGGCATAATCAATATACAAACACTCCAATTGGAGAAGAATACTCTCCTTCTAGAACTTAAAGTTCTCACTAGTTAATTTAGGGATATCTACTCTATTATCAGACATATTCACAAGTTGTAAAACTGCAAAATAAATGAACATACATGTTTAACACAAATTTAAGACAAATATAAATCATAATTTACCAGTGCAAATTATGTAAATATTGAATCTAGTGACATAAAAATTGTTTGTGAGCTAAATTTTTAATTCAATTATATCCATTTTATGACAGAATAATTTATTATCTTTTTTTTCTATAAAAATTATTAAATTCATATTCATAACTCCTGTAGATAATTATGAAAATTCATCTAATAATTTTATCTTAATAGATTATGTAATAGGATTTAATATCTATGCTTTCTGAATGTGATTTTTAACTTTAATAATTTTATTTAACTAATGATGTTGTAGCTAGTCTTTAACTAAATAAAATTTTGAAAATCACTTGGTTAGATATTAATCCTTGAACTTTATTCAAGATCATTGCTAAGTCATTATGCAACATCTAATGTCTATAAACCTTATGAAATCTTTACTACAATAAATAATTTCATTTAATTAAAGTTATTGTGGCTAATTCTCTAATTAAAAAAATTATTTAGATCCCTAGACATATATTCTAAAATTTTATTGCAAAATACCTAATGCAATAAGTCTAAAAAATGTAATGCACATAAAAAATGTATGTAACTAATAACCAAATAATTCACATACAACCATTTCCTCTAGGCATAAATATTCAAACAAAAAATTTCTAAATCATTTATAAAAAAATCTTAGAAATTTTATTTTGATAAAATCCAACGATTTTGCAGAAAAGTTTGTAATAAAGACTCTCAAAAAATGTTTAAAAATAATAATTTAAAGAAACATGAAATCAACATTTTGAGAAATTTACAAACTTTTAAAACCGGACAAGATAGAGATACACTTGGCTCGGATACCAAATGTTAGCATAAATAATAATTTATAGTATAGTGCAGCAAAAAAGATCGAACATAAATACTTCTAGTTATCGCTTGAACCAAATGCCAAAATCAAATGTTGCGACACCACTGACAAGTACATCAAACCACCGATGAGGTCGTCAAATTTAGCCTACGAAAAATTGAAAATTGTCAAAGTCTTCTAAGCACTTGAAAACCTCACTAGATGGAGTATTTTTTAATTTTTAATTTTTCGGTGCTTAATGACCTTATGCTAGTTGGTATTTATAGTGATAGTTCCCATAAAAAACCACCAACTACACATCCCACTATCTCACATACAAAGATGTGGAAGTTGAGGACAGTAAAAATGAGAATGGGCAACAAAACGTAGGGTTATTCCCACGATCCATTAACGATTCCAACATTTAGGGATATTTAAATATTTTAAATTGTAATAAATAAATTTCTTAAAACTGATGATTTAGTTAAAACACTATTACTTTACCTTTTTAAGAATATAATTATAAATAAAGAAATGATATTGGTAAGATGCAAAAGTAAATTTTGTATGTGAGATAATATTAAAAACCTAAAAGAAACAAAAGGGGAGGGGAAAAAAATAACCATTGTTACTATTCAAAACACAACGACTGAAACAAATTATAGAGAGATGTTGAAGGACATTGGTAGCAATTGGGGATCCTACTCCTCTCACTAACCCTAAAGTGTTTTGTTTAGTGTTTTTTGAACACATGAATAGCAACGTCACAGCCCATATCTAATGAGTTTGGTGGAAATCACAGCACATGTAAATTAAACTCTTTATATATATATATACATATATGTTTTAATTATGTCCATAGCAAACAAGTTATTTGAGCAATTTGATATCTGCCATGTTATCATTGGATAGCAAGGGATTAGAATTTTGGGATGTGGAGCGGTAGGCTTCTTTTTGGATTTTGACCATAATACGTCTTCTATGTGTTCTTTTCATCTCGGGTTTCTTTTTAGCATATTGCATATTATATATTATTAATTTGGATAACCTTTTATTTCTTTTGAGGGCAAATATTTATACATCGTCTTTTAAAGCGTCACATATCTTTTAATTAATAAAAAGGACAAAAAAGCTTCTTAACTTTACTTTTGATGTTAAAAAAGGGTTAAAAAAAGTCTATTAACAATAATGCATTATATAATATTCTTTCTTTAAATATTTATACTCCTTACGTTAGCTTACACAGACGGTAACATTAGAGGTAACTTCGAATACATCCACCGATGGTCTTCTGGCTTATTTTTACTTTGTGATCCCATTCACATTTCTAATATCACTTGATACGAATTATTCATGTAGACCTTTAAAAGATTAAAAAATGTTAAAGCAGATTCATATAATATTACACTTGACGAAAATTGACATGTAGCAAACATGCCATCTGGCTGATCACACAAACAGATTACCTTTGTAATGTTGGTGACATGGCACTACCAAATAAGGAGACCTCTCTTATATATACCTCAACAAGCGAAGAATAAGGGATATTCTTCCCCTTTGAGCTCTCCACCAAAGAACCCATTTCCATACAACTTTCAACTATATATATTCTCCTAAGTCTTTTTTTTTTCTCCTTTCAACTTATTCTTTCGGTTCTCTACTTGTCATAGGTGAATTGACCTCTTAATAACCATTATCTTTTCTTCCTATCTCCTCCTCATTGAAATAATTTATTTATGAAATTAAAATAACTAGTATATCTAATAATAATAATAATAATAATTTATTTAATTTCTTTTTATTATTTAATGTTGAGCAAGTTAATTCACATTCCACAGCTCGTGACAACAAGCCAAACAACTGTTTTGGTTGGCATTTAAGTAATAAAAAGTTATTTAGTTAGGTATGTAAGAAAGCATCAGCACCGAGTCATCTTTCAGTTAACTGCACCATTTACATTAATTCTGCTGAAAGTAGAAATCCATCAAATGAATTTATAGAAAGAAAACTTGATGATTTTTCTGACGTGTTAGAATGAGAAATAATGATATGGAGCATAGGCTATAAATTCTATAGTCCACGATTTCATTTGCAATGATGATGGAAATGTTAGAAGGTTTAATTTTTTCTTCTTATCAACGTCACTGACTATCATCAATTACAATTCTTCTTTGGATTCACATCAAGCAACTGCTTACTTTTCTAAATATATGATAACTGAATTATTATTATTATTTGATAATGGAGTTGAGTTATCTTAGTAGAACCTAATTTCAATTTTCAAAGAAAACAGGTGGGTTTCTTCAATAATATCATTGTTAATTTGCTTGGAAGTGACCCAAAGAGAGAAAGGCAGGTTAATCAATGAAAAGAAGATATGTAATTCCATTCATTCTCTTATGACTTGGATTCTTGCCTAATATAAATTTGGGCCTGAATAATGTGGGCAACGGTTCAAGAACAAAAGTAGGTCGAGTTGCATTCATTTGGGCCTCCTTTCTTGACTTTTGCAGTCAAGATTTTAATTACCTTTATGCTTAAAAACTATATCCATAAACCAATAACATGCGTTGCTTTCATGATTTTATATGAAATTTGTCCCCACATTTCCCTTTCAATTATTGCTTTTCCAAAATACCCGAAAACTACATCTCCATTCCCCCACCACCGCCCCTAGCACCATTTCTTCCTTTACCTGTTCAATAAAAAATAATTCAAGTTTTACCATTGTTTTCTCCTTTATCATGGAGAACTCACCAACCGTTATCATGTCACAACCACCGCCGCCGCCGCCGTTCTTTGTGTCTTCGCCACCGGATTTCCAGCCTGACAACACGACTAACAGCACTATTATAAGCTCACCTCCCCCATTACCTTTCTCTTCATCACCCCAAATATACCCTCTTACAGATCAAAACGCATCCACTGTTACTATAGTGACAATCAATCAACCCCCACCTTTCCCTGATTCACCGAGAAGCATTGATTTATCCCCTCTTGAATTCATTCTCGCTCTTATGGCTGTCATAACTATCCCCGCTTTAATCTACTCTTTCTTTTTCGCCGTCAAGTGCCCTCCTTGGTCTTCCGGAGAGCGTCATCACGACAGCCCCGAAGACCTTCCCGGTGACAACCATGGGAGTAGTACTGTTGTTGAAATAACCGAGAGGAGGAGGGAGCCTGTTTCAGGTGTCAAGTACCGAAAAGAGACTCATTCTAAAGAAATCGGGAATGAGTGTCCCGTTTGTTTATCAGTGTTTGCAGATGGGGAAGAAGTAAAGCAATTGAGTGGATGCAAGCACTCGTTTCATACTACTTGCATTGATTTGTGGCTTAACAATCATAACAATTGCCCAATTTGCCGGGCTTCTGTTGCTGTAAAGAGGCCAAACAACAACCGTACGCCGCCGCCTGGTTCAGGCTCAACTAGATATAGTGATCACCATCAAGGCTTGCCAGATGCAGCCAGTTTGGTTTAATTTTTTTTAAACCCTTTATTGCTCAAATTTCAATAACTGGTAGTACTATAGAATCATGAGTCCAAAGTTGGAAATTGAGATATATTCACTTAGATTTGTCTGTGATTCTGCTATGAGAAGAACCCTTTTTGTGTGCATATTCCTTATTTTTCCAAATAGGGGTGGCCTTGTGTTGATAAATTGCAGCAAAACGCTTGTTTTCACCCACTTCATCAGTCTTGTAATTCTTTACTTGATTTACGAAAAGCATACCTCACACGCGTGATCCACGTTTTATACTTTTACTTCTCTCTTTGACACAAGTTGTATTCACCGACTGACCGTTAATGCTCAAGCTCAGTTTACATGATTGTTCCGGTAATAATTTAAAGAATACTTTAAATTAAATTAAATTAAATGTATATTATTTTTAATTTTAGATATTTTAAAGTAAGTATAAATAATTTATTAATTTTATTTGTTTTATAAAAAAAATTAGTGCATCTAAATTAAATTAAATTAAGTTAAATCACAACACAATACAAAACATAAAGGTTTCCTACGCTTCCGCTTTATCGAGGCACAGAACGTAGGATCAAATTCAGAACCCATCCACATGCTACTGCCCATCCATGCTAAGGTATTTGGGGCATTTATTACCCCTCCGTTTCAACATCACAAATTTAATTAAAGGAGAGTGTAATTATTAGGTAGTAATTTTTTTTTAATTATGAAGAATTGTAATTTTCTTTTATATGTTTGATTGACAGAGTGTAATTATATGATAGTTCTTTGTGCCATGCTTGGTAATATAAATAATAATTACATAGTTACATAATTTATATTTTTAACAGTAATAATTATTATAAAAAATTATTAATATGATAAAAATAATTTCTATTCAAGTAACACAAATTCAAATCAAATAATCATATATATTATGTTAGTCTAAAAAAATAGTTGATATTATGATTACTAATAGAAACAACAAGAAAAATAAACATCATATGCAATTTTATCTAATTGTTCTAGTCATATTTGTTGAGTTGTTTCCTCTTTAATATTTAACCTGTGCTCTTTATTATCATATGTTGGTCATTGACTGGGTTCATCATCATTTAAATTCGAACCCACATCATTAAAATTATCAAGATCTCATTCTTATTTGCATAATTAGCATCAACATTATAATACTTGAGTTCACAGTTCAAATCATATATAACTTTGATTATAAAAACTTATATAAACTTAATTTGGATATATGTTAAATCCTTTTTTTTATAATATGTAAATTAAATAAAAGTTAATCGAAAATTTATAATATATAATCTTTATAAAAATGTTTCTTAAATTGTCTAAAACTTTCATAGCACTTCTTAAAAATAATATAATTTTTTTCCGTAATTTTAGATTTTTTTTATAAATAAATATATTATAACACTCTCATAACATGTAAATTACTTTTTATAATAATTTTTTTGCCATAACTTTAGAAGTTTTTTAAGATTTAAATAATATATTTTTTGTTATAACTTTATAAAATACACAAATTATTTTTATAATATAAGATATTTTTTCCATAACCATCTCAAATACTCGTATGTGTTCATGCTTATAATATAATTTTTATAACTTGTATTAAAATAATTTTTTAAAAATTAGATTTGGGTGTTGTAATACCCCTTGCACCACCCGAGCGTTGCGTCCGAGCTACAAGATCTCACATTCGTTATCGAAGTAACTACAATCAATTGCAACATAATTTCTATTGATTCAACATATTATCTCTACTGACATGATCAATACATCGTTATCTTATAATATATTATCTTATCTGGGGTTTATATGAACTTACGAAAACTCTTTTCATAACCCGAGACCACTGGAGGACTAAACTGCAAAGTTTCAAAATGTTTCAGGCTGGAGTCGCAACTACAAGGGTGCAATGTCACGACTTCCAAAACAGTAGGTTGGTGACACAACTTGAAGACTAAAATGTAAAGTTTCCAAACTATATCGAGTTAGCGTCACAGCCTCAAATAGGAGATATCGCCATCAAAGGGGTGGTGTCGCGACTCTATAGGAAGAATACAATAATTTCAATCCCCTTTTTGGTTTCAACCAATCATTTACACAATATATAAAATTTTAGGACCTATAATGACAACATTCCAAGGTAAGAGTTATCTCAATTTCATCTAATCACAATATCATGCTAAGTTATGCTGCAATTTCAACTTAGGAAATCTTTAAAAACCAAATGGTCAAATGGAACACAACTCATGGGCCAAAAACTAGGCACAACTAGGCCATATGTCAAGCTTAATATCCACATAACCATAGGTACAAATTCTACATTTGTATTCATAATTAGGAATGACCATTTACATATCAAAGACCCTATATACTTGCCACAATATAAGATACCAGAACAATCTTATTTTGTAACCCTTTTATACCTAACCCAATTTGATGGATTCGAATATAAGATGTCATAATACTTACATATTTAACAACCTTTTTACAATATACGAAAGTCATACTAAATGTAACTCTTATTTATTTAAAATCCTTTCTAGGACAATAAGTTTGAATAAAACATTTATCGTTTGTCACAGACCTTCAAAAGTAATATAAAATCTTACAATATAAATATTTGATTTAATAGAAATATTCGTAGCTTGTATTACTATTTGTCATTTGAATAACATATTTATAATAATGTCCCTGAGTATGCATAATATTGCCTTCGGTCTACCACCATGACGCATCCCTAGCTTGGTCCCTCCTGACGCACTGGTTCGATTTTCAAACCTGCATATCAAAAGACACATATAAGTTCAAAGGAACTTATTGGGCTTTACTAATTATTACCTTTAAACGGTGTTGTAGAATTCTTCGAATCAAAGGCTTGTATTCCTTTTTAGACCTTGGCGAATACTTTTCTAATTCTTGGTTAGTGGATAAGCATACGCCAATCTTTATACCTAATCGTCTTATACACATTTCACCCGACTACCAGATCATATACCTCACACCATATTTTGAATCCCATTTCACAATGTCTTTGCAAATATTAGTTGGTTACACTTTCCAGAATGATACTCAGCGGATGCTACTATTAACATATTCTTTCACATAATCAACAATTATCAGAACACCAGTTAATCATACTATCAAATCAGTCCCGACAATTAAACTTTCTTTGAAGAATGTAATGTTTAATTCAAGTGATACAATCCCAGATGACTTCAATATCGAACCTAAGAAATTCCAAGTTTGGCGGACACTTACACCACCAATATTTCAATTACCCTAAGTTCCCTGTCATGGGGGTCACCATGACGAAATCATTAAACAAGTTCACTACCAAGAATTATTTCAGATAATGTGTAACACCCTTAACCCATATCTGTCACTAGAACAGGGTTATGGAGCATTACTGAAGCATTCAGAATATTTACAAATGATTCATGTTAATTACTATTCATTTACCGAAATTATTCATAATGTCCCTTAAATGGACCATTGAGGCCCAAATCGAGTATTAGAATCGAGTCAGAACTTAATTGGGAACTCCAAGAATTTTTCGCAAAATTTTCTAAAATTTTCTTAGGTACAGGGCTCACGCGCTCGTGTGGTCTAGGGACACGCTTGTGCTGCAGGCAATGTTCGACCCATGTAACTCTCTGACTTGTGCCACACAGCCAGCAACACGCTCATGTGAGTAGGCTGTGTAATTAATTTAATTTTCAAAAATTAGGTGCAGGGTTCACACGGCCAAGACACACGCCCATGTTCTAGGCCGTGTAGCACGCACATACGCCCGTGTCTCTGTCCGTGTGTTCAATTCTGAGCATTTTGTTTCTCGAATTTAAGATGCAGGAGACACACAGCCTAACTGCACACGCATGTACCAAGCCGTGTGTGTAACGCCCCGTACCCGAGACCGTCGCCGGATTCGAACACGAGGTGTTAATAGACTTAATTCATTACTTAAACAGCTCAAACAATTTATTTTTAAAATTTTCAGTCAAGCTAACAATCTGCGTCATAGTCGCTTAAAAATTCATATCTCGAGTTACAAAACTCGAAATACAATTCTGTAAATTTTCCCTGAAACTAGACTCATATATCTATTTACTAATTTTTTTATAGAATTTTTGGTTGAGCAAATTAGTACAGTTTATTAGTTAAAGTATCCCCTGTTTCAGAGTTTGACTGCTCTGACCTATGTGTATTACAAATCAAATATCTCCCTGTACAGAGTTTCAATGAGTATACCGTTTGCTTCTAATAAAACTAGACTCAATAAGGAATCTGTACATATAAATTATGACTTCTAACTATCTTTTAACAATTTATGGTGAATTTCCAAAGTCAGAACAGGGGATCCAGAAATTGCTCTGGCCCTGTTTCACAAAAATTTAAACATCTCATAAAATATAACTCATATACCTGTTTTGTTCCATCCATATGAAAATAGACTCATAATTATTCAATTCCATATATTATTCATCATCTAATTGTATCTCTACTATTTTTAGTGATTTTTCAAACTCACGTCACTGCTACTATCTGAATCTATTTTATGGTAAATTTTACCTATTTCATGGTTTCCATGGATTAGCTAGCAATTTAGCATACATAACACCAAATATGATCATGATTAGCCATTCCAATGGCTAATCATTACCAAGCATTTCCATACCACTCAATAACCATATCATAAGACCATATGCACAAAATGATTATAATGCTATACATGCCATACTCAAAATATACAAGCCATTATGCCAAGATGGTATACGGATAGTGTGAGCGTGCCTCCGACCGTTTCCGATTTCCGAGCTGGCTTGTCAACACTACAAGGAATGGAAAGGAGGGAGTAAGCATAAATGCTTAGTAAGTTCACATGCAAATAGCAAGTAACATAACTATATAAGCAAACATAAAACATCATTTGCATAATCATCACCGAGACATTCATATCACATTTTCATTTATCATCTTACCATATTGTTGTTATATCGAGTTTTCAACACGAGGGTTAAGTACATACCTGTTCAAAGTATTCATTTCACAACACTTACCAATACGTCCCTTTTATCTTGAGTATTCCTCCGCTTGAGTAGAATTTTACCCGTTGAACACATCGGAATATAATTCGGATACATGGAAAGTTTGCACATAAGTGCTACATATGTAGCCAAGCTACCATGTAACCCGCCCATAAGTGAACTCGGACTCAACTCAACGAGCTTGGGCGTTCGCATCCATAAGTGAACTCGGACTCAACTCAACGAGCTCGGATGCCTAGTTACATCTCTCGAACTCGGACTCAACTCAACGAGTTCGGACATTTGCATCCATAAGTGAACTCGGACTCAACTCAACGAGTTCGGATGCCCAAACATCCTAGTGACATGTCACTTGTATCCTAATCTATTCCTAAGGTTCAAACGGGCGTTTTCCTCGATCACACATCTTTGCCATCTTCCACGGAATATCGAAATTGATACTTCGGTGATAGTTCATATTCATCAAGTAATTCACATAATTACATATTATTCAACAATAACCACAAAGCATAATATTTCATGATAATAATCAGCATCATATCATATAAACAACATTAAATTGCTTAAAATGACAATTATGTTACTACATTTACACATGAACTTACCTCGTATGCGAAAATGGCTACTTTTACCATTTCGTCCACAACTTGGTATTTTCCCCATTTTAGCCTGAATTTTAGTTTTCCTTGCTCTATCATTTAAAATATAGTCTAATTAGGACTCACATTATTCAAATTGACCCAAAATCATATTTTGGAAAAATTATAATTTTGCCCCTAAACTTTTGCTTATTTACACTTTTTCCCCAAAGCTCGTAAATTAAACTTCAGCCTATTTTCTTATGTTTTATGACATGCTGATCATTTTTCCCTTCTATGGAAACATCAAATTCTCACTCTAACATGTACTTATGACTATTAGGTATTTTTACCGATTAAGCCCTTTTGCTATTTTTCGCTTAAAACTGAGTAGCACAAGTTGTCTAACATAATTTAAAACCTTATATTCTATCATAAAACACCAAAATACACAAATTTCACCTATGGGTATTTTTCCAAATATGAACCCTAGGTTGAATTATTGCTAGCATAAGCTTAATCGAGCTACCGGGACTCCAAAAACGTAAAAATCATTAAAAACGAGGCTAGAACGGACTTACAATCAAGCTTGGAAGCTTGAAAAACCCTAGCCATGGTTTCTCCTTGCTATATTCAGCCATGGGGTTGAAGATGAGCAAAATTGGCTTTTAATTTTGTATTTTAATTCATTTTACCCCTAAATGACCAAAATGCCCTTACTACTAAACTTTCCAAAAATTCCATCCATGTCCAATTTTTGTCCATAGACTTAGAAATTGGTAAAATTTCTATTTAAGACCTCCTAATTAATATTTCAAAACAATTTCATACTAGAAACTTCTAGAATGCAAGTTTTACAAATTATTCGATTTAGTCCCTAATTTCAATTTAAGCACTTTATGCATAAAATTTCTTCACAAAATTTTCACACAATCATGCATTCATATCATAGACCTCAAAATAATCATAAAATAATTATTTCTATCTCGAAATTTGTGGTCACGAAACCACTATTCCGACTAGGCCCAAAATCAGGATATTACAGTGTGTCACATACAGTTTAGACACACGCCCGTGTGTCTGCCCATGTGGACAAAATAAAGCTATTTCTAGCTTCATTTTTCACCCAGAATTTTACCAATATCCTGCACCAAAACTTACATCCAAATACCAACTAATCCAAACATTATTTCAAGACCAATTCAAGCATTTGATTCAATCAAATTTTAACATCTAAATATGGTATAACATAACATACACATATGTTTATAATCTTACCTTGGTTTAACCTAGACATTAACAACATTTGACCACATACATTTAACATAACACATGTTTTATTCATGATAACTTATCTTATAATACCAAAATAAACCATTACTAGCCATTCCAATGGCTAGGTTACAAACATCATTTTCAAGCCACTAATGGCCAAGTATCCTATACATGCCATTATATCAAAATGATTTTTACTATATATACGCAAAATAAGCTAGTGGATAGTGTGATGATGCTCCAACTGATCTCTAACCTTTGCGAGCTTCCAAGCACTATAAAACAAGGAAAATAAAACTAAATAAGCATTACATGCTTAGTAAGTTCATATAACATGAATTAAAACTTACAATTTACATTTATTAACATTAAGCATTCAATAACATGCTTTTTCATCAATTTGGAAAATTCACCTATACACATACACTTAATCAAATAATTTAGTTACATAAATGTTCACATAAGCATCAAGTAAGCATAGATGAGCTCATCATACTATATTCTTTCAAGACATCATTCATTTGGTCTCATAATTCTCATATTATGTCAAGTATTTTATCCGTTGAATCATTGAAATTCTTATGGATATTCAAACAGTACACTCAAGGTGTACAATTTAACAACATGCCCATTCATATTCAGGAGTACCCATTAGGGCACTAAATCGGAAAGCACACTCTCGAGCCTCATAAATATAACAGGATTACCAGTCCAGGCCAAATCATTTTTGTAATATATGCTCAGAAGAGCTCAATTAGGATTACCAGTTCAGGCTAAATCCTAATTGTAACATATGCTCAAGAGGGATTATATCAGGACTACCAGTCCAGGCAAAATCCCGTCAGCAACAATGTAGGACCTCATTCAGTAAGGAAATTTTGTTTATCCATTGAAATCCAATATTCAAACGGAATTTAACCCTTTTCAAACAATCTCAAGCATGTAATCATTTCTTATGTTATAACATTCAAATTAACTTACATAAATATAAAACACATTCCATACAACACAACATTCAATTTATCATATTTACAAAATCAATTAAGTTACATGAACTTACCTCGACACTTGTTCGCGTATATAAATCTACTAATCCGGAACTTTATCTTTTCCTTGATCTAGCTTCGAATTTGTGTTATCCGAATCTATAAATGAATTTATTCATCAATTTATCACATTTCACCTCCAAGTGGACTCAATTTACATCCTAGGCAAAATTACCATTTTGCTCCTAACTTCTCCATAAATTCTAATTTCGTCCCTAGGCTCGAAAAAAATGAAATTTATGCAATTTCCTCCCTATTCCAAGCTTAACCAAAATTTCACTATAAAATTTACAGCAATACATTCTATAAAATTCAGAATTTTTCTTCAATTTTCACAATTTTACATTTTAGTCCCCAAATCATGTTTTCATCAAAAATCTCTTTCTATTTATCTATTAACAACCTTTCACTTTCTAACATAAATTTCAAATTTTCAGCATATTCATCCATGACCTAATTTCCATACTTTGATAACTTTTTAAATCAATCTCCCAAATAGATAGATTAAGCTATCTTGGTTTTAAAAATATCAAAATTACTAAAAACGGGACAAGAAAACTTACCCAATTAAGCCAAGAAAGTTTCTTCTCTCTCTCCCAGGATTTTCATGTATTTTTGGGATGAAGATGACAAAATAAAATGATATTTCTTTTATCATCTTTTAATTAATTAAATTAATTTAATTTCCAATTTAGTCCTTACCCTTTTTCTAAATTTCCATGGATGAGTTACCAAAAATATCTACATACTTTTCTTTAATGATCTAATTACCATACAATGACCTTAATTTTTGAATTCCATAGCTATTTAATCCTTCTAGCTACTAAAATTTAACTTTTTCATTTTATGCGATTTGGTCCTTCCCGTAATTAAACACATAATCGGTAAAAAAAATTTATCAGAATTTTCACATGACATTTCTAACATAATACGGACCATGTAATGAAATTAAAATAAAATTTATTTTCGCCTTGGATTTGTGGTCCCGTAACTACTATTCCAATTTTACTGAAAATTAGGCTGTTATATAATGCCTCATAGGCATGCTCAGGTCTTACCACAAGGATGAAATAACAACTCACTACAATGACTTTCTAGATAATTCGCTACAAAAGTTTTCCAAATGGTACACCACAAAGGCTTTCTAAAGAATTCGCCACAAAAGCTTTCCAAATGATACACCACAAAGACTTTCCAGGGAATTTGCCACAAAGATTTTCTAGAGAATTCTCGAGTTTACAGCCTCAACAGAGCTTGTGTTTATTGTCCCGACGAACTACATTTTTGTCGTGCTAGCCTTTCTGTTTACTATTTCAATGGACCAACACAATGGATGTTATGGAGCATCACTCACATGGTCTTACATGTAACACCCCAAACACAGCCTAGACGTTATGGCCGCATCCGGGAGTGTTACGAAGAAGGGTTTTGAAACCAATGATACTTCGATAAAACCATGATTAGTTACTTGATAAAACATCCTAATTTTATAAAACTTATTTATATATATTACTGAAACCGTTACATGTTGTCCTTTAAAATTAACTAATTATTTCGTAACAGAAGTTTGAAAACCATTTAAAAACAAAACCACGCTCGTGTTTTCAAAAATAACATTTTTTCGCGTAAAATCGATATTTTGTCGAATCATCATAGTTTTGAAATCATACCTCAAAAATTCAAACCAAATAGTCCAAAAAGTCTGGAGAGTCCAAAAATTACAAAACTCTCATGAAAAGCAAAAAATTCAGTAAAATCGTTAAATAATTATAATAATAGTTCCCGTCAAGTGGTCACCGTTGAGCCTCCGTCGCACCAACCTGCTTATGTTTGTGGATTATCTGAACAGAACAGAAAAACAGATGTGAGTTTTCGTTAACTCAGAGTGTAACCCAACAGAGATAGTCATGCAACATATACAGAATTTCATATACAATCAGATACAGATTCAGACCTAAGTCTATAACAGAAACAAATATCAAAATCAGATGTACAGAATCCTACCCCCATTCTCTACACACCACCTCTGACTATCCCATCACACCATGTGAGGTTAAATACTTCCATCCATCACTACACATTATATAGTGTCGATGTGACACATAACAGATAATATGCAGTCAAGCTACCAGAATATAGGAGAAAGGTCACCGTACAGATCACTTCCTCCACATATACAAATCCCACCCCAAACACAGATACAAAATACAGATGCAAAAA
The DNA here is from genome assembly GCF_007990345.1 of Gossypium hirsutum. Classification (NCBI taxonomy): domain Eukaryota; kingdom Viridiplantae; phylum Streptophyta; class Magnoliopsida; order Malvales; family Malvaceae; genus Gossypium; species Gossypium hirsutum. Next base: position 72,114,338 of record NC_053427.1, read on the forward strand.
CAACAGAATAAACATGCTTGACATGCTCGTATATATAGATAATTACATACTTAATAATACAGTCAAACATACAAATCAGTTTGGATTGTGTGTTGACGCAAGAGGGAAAAGTGATAGCTTATGCCTCTAGAGAGTTGAAGCTGCATGAAAAGAATTGTAACACCCCTTACCCGAGTTCGACGTCGGAACAGGGTACGAGGAATTACCAGACTTAATCGTTCATAAACATGCAAAAACCAGGCTACAAAATTTCTTTTAATTCATAACTTTTCATACACATGCATAATGTCCCATACAAGGGCCTACGAAACCCTAAACATACATAGGGATTGATTCGAGACTAAACCGAGAACTTTGAGAAGTTTCAGGAAAACTTAAAAATTTTTCCCATGGAACAGGGTCATAGCCCGTGTGGACATAGGGACATGCCAGTGTGCCTTTGACACGCCCGTGTCCTTAGGCCATGTAACTCTCTATTTATGACGTCAGCATGCAAATCGAACCACACAGCCGGGCCACAAGCCCGTGTCTCCAAGCCGTGTCCCTCACACGGTTGAGACATATGACCGTGTCTCAGCTCGTGTAATCAACACTTAAGCTATTTTCCAAGCCTTCATGTTACCCATAAACCCTTACAACCTTATGCACATTAAAACCACAAATCATGGCATCATTTTAGTGATTAAACAACCTTTATTAAGACATTTTCATAACATTAACATATCCTCTTACAAGCTACGCATCTACTCATGCAATACCAAGTCTAGATTCCTTAATCCACATTCATAAGACTAGTCATTCTAACAATCACTTTTACCATTATACTATGGTTACCAACTTATCCATCAGGCATTCATGTTTAACCATTATCACGTTATTTTTATAACGTGCAATTACTACATGGCTATGACCACTTCAATTGGTCATAGAGCATACATCCAACACACATGTCATATTACCAACCAAGCATGGTAAACAAACATAATCGCATCATAAACATTAAACATGACATGAATAGCTAAGTTTACAAGCCATAATCAATATGAGCCACATCTCATGGCCATATACATATAACTCAATTTAAGCCAATACATTTGCCCAAAGCATAATAACACATGTCAATAAACTAGATCCTTATACATGCCACTCACTCGAAATTTCTAATATATGCTTCATTATTCCAAAAGTAGAGACTTGATAGTGTGATGCTGCCTCCTACGATCTCTAACCCCGAGCTAACCTGACAAGCTAAATGAAATGGAAAGGAGGGAGTAAGCTTCATGCTTAGTAATTTCATATGAAAATAATAAGCAATATGCCAACATGCTTCTCAAGGTAATACAACCATAATTACACTTTTACTTATATTCTATTCATGCTGTTTTCTCGACTCATAGTTACCAATTTATTTATATATAGAGCTACAGAAATACAAATAAAGATCCGAAAATTTTCCCTGAAACTAGATTCACATATCTTCTTACCATAAAATTTTCAAATTTTTTGGGCTAGCCAATAAGTACAGCTTATTCCTTAAAGTTACCCATTTTTTGTTGTCTGATAGTTTTGACCCCTCTTCAGTAAAAAATAATTATCTCATAATACAGGAATGGATGACGTTCCTGTCTATTTCTCTTGAAAATATACTCATTAATAATTATAAGCATATAAATTATAACCCATAACTATTTTTGTACAATGTTCAATGAATTTCTCAAATCAAAATAGGGGATTTCAAAATCATTCTGACTCTATCTCACAAACATTTAGATATTTCATAGTATGAAACTCCTTTGCTTACATCGTTTCTTCTATGTGAAACTAGACTCATTAAGCTTTAATTTCATATTCTATTCAGCCTCTAAATCAATTTAAAAAAATTTTGGTGGATTTTCAAAGTCGGACTATTGTTGTTGTCCAAAACTGTTTTAGTGTAAATTAATGATACTGAGTTTATCACACCTTATTAATTCATTTTCACCACATTGGTAAAAATACATGTTTGTACATCATAAGTACAGACCTATAATCATAAGGTCATCACAAAATCATTTTCACAGGCATGACTTACCTATTTACATCCTCACCAAATGTGTATCATAAACCGAAATCATTTCTCATGAGTTTGGCATACATACCTGTGTTACTCAACATGCTCATATACTTACTCATATTCATTCCTTATCAATCATGCAACATGAATTAGATTCACATCTCATCAATTTCATGTAAGTGTCTGTACCACTCACAACATAGCCATAAGCTCTATCATTTGATATAAATCATACATCTTACGTTAAACCATTTGGAATACTACAGGATATTCAATAGCCCCAAACATGGGATAAGATGCCGACGCCATGTCCCAAACATGGTCTTACACTGGCTAGCACATCAAAGTTGATGCCATGTCCCAGACAAGTCTTACACTAACTTTCATATATCGAGGCCGATGCCATGTCCCAGATAGGTCTTACACTGGCTCTCATCCATCGGTGTCGATGCCATGTCCTAGACAAGTCTTACACTGACACAGAACAAGCTGGCGCCATGTCCCAGACAGGTCTTACACTAGCTTGTATATCTCGAGGCCGATGCATGTCCCAGACATGTCTTACACTAGCTCTCGTCTTAATATCGATACATGTCCCAGACATGTCTTACACTGGCTCTCATAATGTGGCCGATGCATGTCTTAGACATGTCTTACACTAGTACACATATCACTCAATGTCATGACATGAATATCCAAATCTATTCTTAATGTTCAACCGGGAGTCTTTATTACATTAATTTCTCATCATTTGTACTCATATTCACAATCAAAACAATTTATGCAATATTAATTCAATCACACATCATAACAATATGATTGCATTATTAACATACAACTTACTTGTTTCAATGGAATGTCATATTCCATCAATATATAATTAAATACAATCATAGCAAAATAGATTTCAAGTATATTAACATAATATAGATAACATCATTATTTATTCACACAGACTTACCTTGAATGAATTTCGGCTAATTACTCAATTTTAGTCCACAACCTCGTACTTTCTGATTTAAGCTCAAATCTCGATTTTCTTGATCTAACATGATGAAATTCACTCATTTAATCATTACATTAATTAAAACATTCTATAATTCACAATTTAGAAAAATGACCGTTTCGCCCTTAGACTTTACAAAAATTATGATTTTGCCCTTAGGCTCGTAAATCGATTTTTATCAAATTTTCACACTACCCAAGCCTAGTCGAATTCTTTTTATACTAGGAGCAGCCCACAATTCTCATTATTACTCATACTTATCACTCATTTTTCCATCTTTACAAAATGGTCCATATTAGGTGTTTTCATGAAAATCCTTTCACAAAAGTTATTTGTTACACAACCAAGACTCATTTTCTTCCATTAAAATTTAGAAAACAACATAAATCCTTTCATGGAAAATCCCTAGACTATTAACCATTTCACAAAATGGCCTCCCCCATTAGCTAGATGAAGCTTTAGGGGTTCCAAAAACACAAAAATTATTAAGAAAGACCACCAAGAAGACTTACTTGCAAGAGTTTAAGGTTGCTGAAAATTTTGAGCTTCCATGGCTGTTTTCTAGAAGAGAAATTTGTGGAGAAAGAAGGAGAGAGATGAGAAAATGAAAACTTTTCCTATTTGTTTTATTTTATTTAATTTTATCACCTAATTTCCACCAAATGTTGACTTTTCTATTGTAATGGCCTAAATTCAAGGTTATCGGAACAATGGTTTCGTAACCATAGATCCGATTTAAAGAGAAATTTATTTCAATATTTTTGCTTGAAAATTGATATGATAGGAAAATCGTATAAAAATATTGATAGGAAAATTTTATCGATTTAGTGATTAGTTAGAAAAAGAAATTATTGAAGAAATTGGGTAAAATAAGGTATCGGGACCTCTATCTCGTAAAACCGAGTCGAAAATAATTTTATAAATATTTATGAAATGTTATTAATGTGGTATTAAAATTTCGTTAGGAAATTTTAATGTTTGGGTAGTCAATTAAATGAAAAGGACTAAATTGTAATAGGTGTAAAAGTTGCTAGAGTGATTAAATAGCTTAAGAGTCTAATGAGAAAGGATTTAAAAGGAAATTAGACCCAAAATTTATTTGAGCTGGACGGAAAGGGTATGAAATCAACAGAAAAATTGATAAATTAAGGGTAAAATTGGAATATTGCAAAATTAACTAAATAAAACTAGGACTAAATAAGAAATATCTAGATTTCTCTTCATTTCTCTTCAATTCCAGCAGCTAAAAATGCCATAGGAGGGTTCTCTAAGCTCGTATTTCATAATTTTTGCACCAAGTGAGTTAATCCTTGCCTTTTTCTTGTAGTTTTTGTGTTTCTAAGACTTTTACAACTAGGTCCTACTATTAAATTCATTAGTTTTTGATTTCATGGATGAAATTGAAAGTCACCATGGTTGAGTGCTGTAAGTTTATGATGAAATAGAATGAAATTAAAACTTTAATTTGTGTATGATATGATTTTATTAGGCAATTTCAATGGAAATTGATTTTTAGGACCTAATTGTGAAAATGTTTGGAATTAAAGTCTATTGCTGAAATTCTGATTCCTAAAGGTTGTAAACTAGTTTAAGGTGATAGAATAAAATGTTAATTGAGAAACATCAGCTCAATTGAGAGGCTAATTGAGTAGGGATGAAATTATCATTTATTAAAAGCTTAGGGGAAAAATGGTAATAAACAGCTTGCACTAAAACAGTTTGGACAGCAGCAGTAGACTAACTTTGAAAAATCACCAAAAAATTGTAGGAATCGAATTAGAAGATGAAAAAAATATGGAATTAAAGCTTATTGAGTCTAGTTTCTCATAGAAGAAATATTGTAAGCAATGGATTTGTAAATTTTGAGATATAATGAATTTTGTGAGACAATGTCAGAATGAATTTGGGTTCCCTTTGTTTTGATTTTGAAAAATTATAAAAAATTGAATAAAAATAATTAGGGACTTAAATTTATATGTATAGAATTTTGAATGAGTCTATTTTTAATAAAAACAAACGAGAACATCATTTGAATTCTGTATAAAGAGATAATTTATTTTTAGTGAAGAAGGGTCAGAACTGTTAGACAACAGAACAGGGGTGACTTTGACGAATAAAATGTACTGATTGGCTAAACTAAAAATTCTGAAAATTTTATGGTAAAAATATATATGAGTCTAGTTTTATGGAAAATTAACAGATCTTAATTTGGAGTTCCGTAGCTCAAGTTATAAATAATTTAGTGACTATGACTCAAGTAGATAGCTTTGAATGAATTATAAATAATAGTTGAATTATAGAGAATGTTGCATATGAACATGAAATGTATTAAATTGATAATTAAATTTATTTATTTAGATCCAGAAGATTCAAATACGAAGCTAGATTGAGGAAAGGAAAAAGTTCGGGATTAGTAGATTTTTACTGTTTACAAACAAGTATCAAGGTAAGTTCGTGTAACTTGAATTATATTTTTAAATGCTTGAAATGCATATTTTTTATATGAATATGATTTGAATGTTCATTATATGGAAATTTATGAAACATTGATATATTTGATAAAATGGGAAGAAATCCCATTTGAATGAAAGGAAAATTCGATGGATCTCTGAAAAGGAATTGACGGTAAAAAGGATCTAGCCCGAACGGGTGATCCTATCTTGATATAGCCCTCCCGAAGAATATGTGTAAAATGGATTTAGCTCGGACGGGTAATCTGAATTAGGGTCTGAATTTAGCCTGGACTGGTAATTCAGATCCAAGCTCATTAGAGTAATTATCGTTGCAGGGGATTTAGCCTGGACTGGTAATCCCGACAATACTCTATGAGTTTAAATTGGAGGGGATTTAGCCTGGACTGGTAATCCCACTGCAAGGTTGAGGTTCGCGGGAGTGTGCTCTCTGAAATGAAAATGTGCGCACATGAATATGAATTGACAGACCCGGAATTGTACACTAAAAGTGTACCTCTGAAAATCCATCAAAAATTCCAAGAAATTCAATGGGATAAATATGGAAAAATAACAAGGAAATGGAAATCATGGTATTGACGAGCTCATCAATCATAGTATATATTATTGGTACATGGAAATTATTGTACTAACTTGAATGTTGAGTTTGTGCATATTAGGGTAATAATGCATTGAATGGATATATGGATGTTTATTGTATTGTATTGAAAATATTAGGTAAGTATAATTCTTGTTACATGAGCTTATTAAGCACAAAGTGCTTACCCCATTTCCTTTTTCCCTGTTTTGTAGTGTTCAGAGCTCGGAGGTCGGATTTCGTCGGAGACACATCACACTGTCAACCTCAGGATTTTGGTATATAAAGAAACTTTATTTTGGAAATCAATGGCATGTATAAGCTAACAAAGTAAGTGTTAACGTGAAATGAATGTAAAGTTAGCCATTAGTATGGTTAACAAACCTGGTTATAGATATGTGATGACGTTATCTTATATAAATGCATGAATCTATCATAAAAATATGTTGAATTGATTTGGTTGATGTGGATTGGTCTCGATTTAATATTGCAGGGAAGGTTAGATATTTATAAAGGGGCTATATTGAATAAAAAAATATTTAATTCGTAAACTCCGGTAATGCCTCGTACCCTATTCCGACAATGAATACGGGTAGGGGTATTACATCTATTTCTTTGTCTCCCATGGTCGGCCACCTCTCTCAAAAGGGTCTATTTGCCCTTTAAAAACCTCACAATATGATTCATAGTTAATTTACACATTTAGCTAATAAAATAGGACTTTTGCATTTTATGCGATTTAGTCATTTTTCACAATTAAGCTCACAAATGCTAAAATTAACTCATCAAAATTTTCATGCACTCATATAATCATGCTATAACACATAAAATAACATTAAAAATAATTTCTCCTGACCTAGAATAGTGATTCTGAAACCACTATTTTGACTAGGCCCAAAATCGGGCTGTTACAATTCTCCCCCCTTAGGAATTTTCGTCCTCGAAAATCTTACCAAGAAAGTGGTTTGGTTCTTCACGTAAACTTTTCTTTTCCATAATTATTGATAAAGAACTTTCACTCGACTGTGTCTTTAATACTTATCTCTTTACTTGTCATATCAGTCTCATAAGCAGTTCATTGCTATACTACACCTCGGCTGAATTTCAACCTCTATCCGAGAGTTTATATACACAAAAGTCTGATCTATGTCATCATGTCACATATCATACATACCTAAATCTTTTCGAATTCAAATAGTAAAACTAGCCAATTCATCTTGGCCTTATACTCTATTACCTCGTATGGCCCAATAGTTTACGAATTCAATTCTCAATTACTCTTAAATTCTGAAACACGGAAATGAAACATATTGTCAAGAATCTGAACCGATCAAACCAAAAATGAAATGCGGTTCCAAAATACAACCCCGCATTCAAAGCTTTCTATGAAATCTAACAACCTCGGAGGTACACGATTCCATTGATTCGTTAAGTGAAAATTCAACACATACTGAAATGATTTGTAGATTTCATCAAACATTTAGCAACAAGCCACAAAACATTTTTCTCTTTCAAAGATAAGAATAATACTGATAACAATTCATGTATCCAAATACAAAAATCAGAAATGTCGAGTTCCAAACTCGAGTACCAATACATCATTCCTGTGAGTTTTCTTACAAACTCTCTCTGTATAAGCTCTGGATTTTCTACCCAAGCACTTGTAATCAGATTTTTCTTTTCTCAAAGATCATACAATAACTAACTCAAGTCATCTACGTTATCACAATTTAGATCTGTCTTTAACATCGGATACTTTAAGCTATCATATTGCCTTATAGTCTCATAACACATCACTGAAGGTCAAGGAGTCTTTGCCCAATGCAGACTAAACCAGTTCAAAGGCTTCGGTTAACAATATTCTCATTTGACCAAACCTTTCTAACAAGTAATAGACTTTTCAACTTCTGTAAGACAGAAATTTCTATTGTTCAAAGAAGCCTTAAATTATATCAAAGCTTTATAAGAACTATATACTTTTCATTCAAACTGTCCGTCCTTTACCCATAAGGAAATGAAATCCTATTCCCAGACACACATATCTCATTTAATCCTCCAAACAATAACCGATTACTGATTGAACAACCAAGCCAATCTTAATCATCAATAAATGATATTTCAAGAAATCTTCTCTTCCAGTCGATAGAACGACTCAACATGTAATCATTCAAAATTCACTTTAACTCAGAATAACAAGAATATCTCGACTGAAGGCATTAACTTTAATTCTCAGGAAAAAAAAATCCAGATACTGGAATTATCATGTTGCTGTAATCAAATTGGAAACATAGTTGTAATTGGCGTAGTCTTCATAAGCCAAAGAATACACTTTAGGTACGAACCATGATTAATAATTTACGGAATAAATATGGCAAGAAAAACCCATATAAGGATGTCCAAGACAAAGATATCCAAGATAAAGAAATTCTATGATTTAGAAATCTAAGACACATTATCAAAATAAAAGATTCAAAATAAAGATAATAAGAAAAATATGAAGGGTCTCGATAATTCCTCAGAGAAAAGAAGTCTGGAAGAATACATCATTCCAACCCACTGGAAGTAAATGCAACAAGAATGATATACCTTCCCATATATATATACATATCTAATAGAACATCAATTAGAAGAAACAGAGTTATATCATCATGTGTTCTTTTTCATAAAGTTTCAATAGATGAAACGCAATCAAATGTCAGAGGGAAATGGAGCAATACTGATTATATATACGAGTTGGACTACCAATACTTTTGTCTATACATCATGATTAGAAAATATTTCCATAAAACAAAGGTTTAATTAGAAGAGTAAAGGCCATAAGAACAAATCTCAAGAACAATTACACATATAGAATACCTCAAAAGAGACAGTCAAAATTCGTTCAGCCATAACTGTCACACTCAATGTCTTACCTTTCAAATATTATTCCTTTAACTATTTCTGTCATCACTAATCCCGTATTATTCCTTTCATTGAAGAAAGTAAGTTCAGAAGGAATTTCAATTACTACATTCTTTCGACGTCGTGTCTGAATTAGTCGACTTACCAAAGTTAATTTCTTCTCTCATTACAATATTTTGTAAATCGAATAATCTTTAAATCAACTTGATACCTTTCTAGTTATGTCTTTACTTATCAACTCATTCTCAAACTCTGACCATATTTACAATTATTCTACCGCTGAACTCTTTTGGTTTCATACTTGTGAGCTTATTTCAGCATAAGTCCCATGAAATCCTTTATAAACACCACTCTGGTAAGGGGGTGAGGTCGTAGGGCCTCTGACTCGACTCTTATATACATATGCTTATGACACAACTTTCATCATCATAGCAACACCATCACAATCATGTCATTCATTTCAGGAAAAATTATCATTCATATTTGCATTTCACAATTTTCCAATTATCTTATTCACTCAAGTTCACTTATGCACACATTCTATGGATTCTGGATAACTTTTCTCGTCACATTCACTTAATTAAACATATCAAACACATAATATCATATGAGGGCCAACAAACATGGATGAATATACATTACAATTGAAACCTTGATTTTACACATCATCATATGCATGTCATTACAATCATATAAATCTCTCCGAACAATTTAACGCATTTACTTAAGCTATACGAGCTTATCAATCATAATCATTCAAATAATTATAAATAAACACTCGTTCTACCTGTATTTTTAGTAAGTTATCTAAACACATGCATTTACTCAAACAAATCAATCATATACACCATGGGATTGTCGATCAATCATAAGTAAGCTCATTATGCCATGTACACATTCTATTTCATGTTTCTCATATCACAAATATGTATATATACATATCACGAATTCTTATTTGTTCCTTTCTGAGTTTCGATTCATCATAACTGCACTTTATTAGAATACCTTCGTATCTCTGTCTACGTGATCGGGTGTAGCTCGGTTGGAGAGTACTTTTGTCTGAGCAAGATAGTTCTCATTTGCGTCAGGAGACATATCACACTATCACAAATCTGTAGCATGTATAACTAGACTCTTACACATTCTAGGTTAGTCCGAGAATCGACTAAACCATAACTTTAATACCACTAAATGTAACACCCTTTACTCGAGTCTGACGCCAGAACAGGGTATGAGGCATTACGGACTTAACCATTCACAAACATGCAAAAACCAGGCTACAAAAATTCTTTTAATTCAAAACTTTTCATACACATGCATAATGTCCCATACACGTGCCTACGAAGCCTTAAACATACATAGGGATTGATTCGAGACTAAACCGAGAACTTTGAGAAGTTTCAGGAAAACTTAGAAAATTTTCCCATGAAGCAGGGTCACACGCCCGTGTGGACATAGGGACATGCTCGTGTGCCTTTGGCACGCCCGTGTCCTCAGGCCATGTAACTCTCTGTTTATGACGCTAGCATGCAAATCGAACCACACGGCCGAGCCATATGCCCGTGTCTCCAAGCCGTGTCCCTCACACGGTTGAGACACACGACCGTGTCTCAGCCTGTGTAGTCAACACTTAGGCTATTTTCCAAGCCTTCATGTTACCCATAAACCCTTACAACCATATGCATATTAAAACCACAAATCATGGCATCATTTTATAAAAAACCTTTATTAAGACATTTTCATAACATTAACATGTTAAGCTATGCATCTACTCATGCAATACCAAGTCTAGATTCCTTAATCCACATTCATAAAACTTGTCATTTTGACGATCACTTTTACCATTATACTATGGTTACCAATTTATCCATCAGACATTCATGTTCAACCATTATCAAGTTATTTTTATAACGTGCAATTACTACATGGCTATGCCCAGCTCAATTGGTCAAAGAGCATACATCCAACACACATGTCATATTACCAACCAAGCATGGCAAACAAACGTAATCGCATCATAAACATTAAACATGACAGGAATACCTAGGTTTATAAGCCATAATCAATATGAGCCACATCTCATGGCCATATACATATAACTCAATATAAGTCAATACATTTGGCCAAAACATAATAACACATGTCAATAAACTAGATCCCTATACATGCCACTCACTTGAAATTTCTAATATATGCTTTATTATTCCAAAAGTAGAGACTTGATAGTGTGATGCTGCCTCCGATGATCTCCAACCCCGAGCTAATCTGACAAGCTAAAAGAAATGAAAAGGAGGGAGTAAGCTTCATGCGTGGTAATTCCATATGAAAATAATAAGCAATATGCCAACATGCTTCTCAAGGTAATACAACCACAATTACACTTTTACTTATATTCTGGTCGTGTTGTTTTCTGGAGTCAGAGTAACCAAATTATTTATACCTAGAGCTATAGAACTCTAAATTAAGATCTGTAAATTTTCCCTAACACCAGATTCACATATATTCTTACCATAAATTTTTTAAAATTTTTGGTTTAGCCAATAAGTACAGTTTCTTCCTTAAAGTTACCCTTTTTTTACAATCTAATAGTTCCGACCCCTCTTCACTAAAAATTAATTATCATATAATACAGGACTAAGATGACATTACTGTCTATTTCTCTTAAAAAAAGACTCATTAATAATTCTAAGCATATAAATTATAACCCATAACTATTTTTGTACTATTTTCAATGAATTTCTCAAGTCAGAACAGGGGATTTCGAAATCATTCTGTCTCACAAAAATTTAGATATTTCATAGTATGAAACTCCTTTTCTTACACCGTTTCTTCTATGTGAAACTATACTCATTAAGATTTAATTTCATATTTTATTAAGTCTCTAGCTCAATTTCTAAAATTTTTGGTGGATTTTCAAAGTTGGACTACTGCTGTTGTCAAAAACTATTTTAGTGTAAATTAATGATACTAAGTTTATCACACCTTATTAATTCATTTTCACCACATTGGTAAAAATACATATTTATACATCATAAGTATAGACCTTTAATCATAAGGTCATCACAAAATCATTTTCACAGGCATGCCTTACCTATTTACATCCTCACCAAATGTGTATCATAAATCAAAATCATTTTTCATGAGTTTGGCATACATACCTGTGTTACTCAACATGCTCATATACTTACTCATATTCATTCCTTATCAATCATACAACACGAATTAGATTCACATCTTATCAATTTCATGTAGGTGCCTGTACCACTCACAACATAGCCATAAGCTCTATCATTCAATATAAACCATACATCTACTGTTGAACCATTTGGAATACTACAGGGTATTCAATAGCCCCAAACATGGGATAATATGCTAACGTGGGAGCTCGAGGAACCTATGAGAAAACAGTACCCTAACCTTTTTTATGGTAAGATTTTCGGTGACGAAAATCTCTTAGGAGGAGAGTTGTAACAGCCCGTTTTTCGTCCAATCGGAACAGTGGTTTTGGGACCACAAATCTGAAGTTGAAATATTTATTTATTAATATTTTAAAGTCTACAGTATTAATATATGTTTATGTGGAATTTTCGTTTAGAAATTTTATCATTTGAATGCTCAATTTGGTAAAAAGGATTAAATCGCGTAAAGTATAAAAGTGTTGTTCTATTAGTTAAAAGTGTCTAATAGCTATAGAAGAGGTCGTTAATTAGTAATTAGACCATTTATAAAGTTAGTGGACAAAGATGGACATTATTTGAGTGAATTTTAATGTTTTAATTAAAGGTTATAATTGTAAATGGTTAATTAATGAATAAATAAGTTAAATAAAATCATTTTTAGTCCATATTCTTCATCAAAACTGATTGGAGTTGAGAAAAACACCATGGATAGAGCTTCAAACATTCGGCCATAGTTTAACCTTACATGTAAGTCCATTTTTCATCCCATTTTTAATGATTTCTATGTTTTTGATTTCGTTGCAACTAGGTCTAGCTAGCCTAGGTACTATTTTGCAAAAATGTTAAAGATTTTGAAAGTTTCCATTGATGAAAATATGTGTTCTTTGATGTTTGATGATGAAATATGAAATCTTGTTGCTAGGTTTACATATTTTGTAAAGTGATTTTGAGTAAAAATACAAAATAAGGATTTATTTGTGAAAATGTGAAAATATGTGGTTAAATGTGTGAAAATTTGATAAATGTGGCTTGCTAGGGGCATTATAGTAATTCGGCTAGCATGGGTTTATTTTGAATTTCATTAATTTGTGATTTTATGGAATAAGGACTAAATTATAAAAGTGGTAAAACAATAGGGGCAAATGTGTAAATGTGCTTAAATGCGTATTCTAGATTAAATTTAATAGAGAGATTATTAAATGAGTTAATTTTGAATATATTTAGATCAAGAGAAGCAGAATTTGGATCTAGATCGGGGAAAAACTAAAGTTATTGACTAACCGACTTATTCCGTCATTTTCACATTTGAGGTAAGTTCGTATGTGATAAATTTCATTATAAGTGTATTTTAATTGTTTTGATATTGTATAAATTGTGAATATAAGATTTCGGATAAGTTTGACAATGACTCGACGGTAATTCGATATTTGAAATCCCAGTTGAACCTTAGGAATAGTTTAGGATATTAATGACATGTCATTAGGGGATACATTGAGTTGGCTTTGGGTCATGATATTAGCACTTCGGGTACGAGTTATACCGATTTGGCTTTGGGTCAAGAATATCAACTGATTTGGCTTCGGGCCATGATATCAGTACTTCGGATATAAGTTACCTTGATTTGGCTTCGGGCCATGGTATAGGTACTTATTGTGTAAGACTCCTGAGTATCCAAATTCTATTCTGAATGAGATTGGTACGAGATAGTACAGGTATGTTCATAAACCATATTAGCTTTGAATCAAAGAAATGATGAAGAAAGTATATAGTTTTGTGAATGAGTAATTGAAAGGTTTGTTAGTTGATGTGAATTCATGTATCTATAATAAATCATTGAATTATGTGAATATGATTATATTGAGTGTATTTCATACGAGATTACTAAGCTTTATAGCTTACTTTATTTATTTTTCCCGTGTTTTATAGTGTTATCAAGCTAGCTCAGATTCGGGGATTGTCGGATATCGCTTCACACTATCCACCTATTACTCGGTACCTATGAACTTTGGTATTTTAAGTATATGGCATGTATAAGGAATTTGGTCATGTTGGTTACGTTTTGGTTATGATTTTGGCCATTTGAATTAGCTTGTAAATGTCTAAGGTTTGGTTTGTATATTTGGCCATGTGAGTTGGCATATTTTGGTTGATGTTGGTTATGTTATATGTGTACAAATGACTTATGTTGTGTGATTAATGTTGGAATCATGGTGCTTAATGATAATTGGTGATTTGAATGTCAATTGGTTGATAATTGGGAAGTTATGTGCTTGTGAATTGGTGAATTGGTGAATGATGATGGATGTTTGGAAAGGTTTATTTAGTTGATTTGTATATGTGAAGTTGGTATGATTTGAATGAGTGAAACTTGAGATAATAAGCATGTTGTTGATATTGAAATGGTATGTTTTAGCATTGGTTGTGGTTGAATCGAATGTACATTTATGCTATAAATGAGTACCATTGGATTTGTATAGGTCTACCTAAGTTTGGGTAGAAAAATGGTTTGGTAAATAGTCTATTTTTGTTCACATGGGCAGAGACACAGATGTGTGTCTCAGCCGTGTACAACACATGGTCATGTTACACGGTCGTGTGTCCCCTGGTGTTGAAATTAAAATCAAGTCAGTATACCCCACACAGCCTCACACACGGGCGTGTGACTTGGCCGTGTGGCATAAGTCAGTATACCCTATAGGTTTGGCACGGCTTAGCACACGGCTTGGTACGTGGGCGTGTAGGGCCATTTTTAGGGTACACGGGCGTATGTGTTGGCCGTGTGACCCAAGTCAGAGAGTTACACAAGGTCGGGCATGGGCTAGAACACGACCGTATGCTCTAATTTCGAATGTCCATACGGCCTGTGACACGGGCGTGTCTGTTGGCCGTGTGAGAGACACGGCCGGGCCACATGGGCGTGTGTCCCCTGTTTTGAGAAAATTTTTCTATGTTTCATAAAAAAATTTCTTAAGCTATCGGTTTAGTCCCGAACCACTCCCAAAGCATGTTTAGAGCCTCGTAGGCTCGTTATAGGGACATTATGATTGAGTTTGAATGATAATTATATGAAATGTGTAAATCTATACATAGTGAATGCTTAATTGTTTTATAAGTCCGGTAATTCTTTATAACCCTATTCTGGCGTTGAATACAGGTGAGGAGTGTTACATACTTACTTACCAGAATCCATTTATCTTTTGACTATATCTCTATGTCAATTCAACCGATTAAACAAATTTTAATAAGCAAATGTGTTAATGCACATACATACTTACGAAATCAAAAAAATCTTTTGTACATATCTCTATGCCAATTCAAACAATTAATTCAATCTCATAAGCACATAAAAGATCATGTGAGGTAACAATGTATTTCCACCTTGAAATAGTTTAATCACAATAATCTTGCAAGTTATACAAGGCTAATGTATCGTTAGATACCGTTACTAATTTAACCCTCAGCTACCTTAGATGATTAAACATGCACTGATTAAGTATCGTGTCAATTAATTACTATTCAATCCATTTAAATAATTAATTCATTAGTTACCTTACAATAGTAATGCAAGAAATACTTATTCATGATTTTACTTAATCAAACATCTTACTGAGGCCTATAACAACACAAACACAATTTTAATAACTCAAGTAGACAAAATGTAATCAACCTAACACGAATTAAATTTAAGCCATATTAATTAAATTAAACATATCAACATCACAAATATTCATAGACATGTTCATCATAACAACAACAAAATTAAAAGGATAGGGAACAAGAATCAAATCCGGTGTTTTTTCTTCGTGGCTTAACTAGTTTGCTCCACTCTTCATTCTCCACTTGTTATTGTCGAACCAAGGCTTCTACGAACACTTGAATACTGCTCCAAATGGTGGTTGATTGAATCTTTTTCAAGAGGTGGAATCGGCAAGGGAATATGGGAAGGAAATGAAGAAAAATAGAAGGGAATGAAGAGAGTAAAAGGAGAGAGAAGTAAAGAGATGAGAAGGGTTGAGATATGTTTGAAGTGAGCAGCAAATGGGGTATTTATAGGTTGAGATGGCTGCTAAAATTAGAAAAAATTAGCAGCCATAGAGTTCCTCCATAGCCGGCCACACATGTGGCAAGTTGAAGAATTCAAACTTGCTATTTTAAGGTAGGGGCAAATCTAGAAAGGCACAAATAGTGAAGGGATTTGAATGCAATTTGAAGGAGTCTTCAAGGGCCATTTTGCAAGTTAAATAATCATCCAAGCAAGCTGATTAGGTCAGTGTGTGGGACGGTTTTGGGTTGCCTAGTGCTCGGTTGGATCGGTTTGTAAGAGTATGCCCAAAGATCAATCACGAGATGGTTGTAATAACATACTTGATTTATCATGTTTATTGATATAAGGCGTTGCGATTATTATTTCAGTTTCTTTTCTGTATACATAAATAAACTGTTTTATAATAATGTCCTGAGAATAATATGATTATTTTTAAAAGATCCTTAGTCAAGTATTATTGTTGGCTAGGACAACAATAATGCATTAAGACTAACATGTAGTTGATTGATGATAAAGAGTTGTCATTGATATGGAGTGTCAAAATCAATGCATGAATATGTGTGTTAGAGAACAACATATTGGAATGACCTGCTATGAGTATGTTTCTTGGATTATTATGTAATTGTCACAATATTACTCATAATGATTGATATGTTTATGATCCTCATACTTGAGATCATCATTATCCCAACATCGTGAGTTGTATATTTCAGTATAGTCAAACGAACATCATAACTGGTTGTTCTATAAAGACTGATGTTGGATATACCACAATCTATGTAGAGGGATATGGTTGATCAATATAGGATAAGTCCCTCCTACATAATGGGAGTAATATTTTAGGCCACTTGATTGAGTGAGACTAGAAATGCATGGCCATGCTCAAATAAGTTGATATAAGATGTCATACTTATTTGTGTATCATAGTTCACTTAAGGTATCAAGAAACATGGGATGGGCTATGCAAGTGTGACTATTCCATGACTTGTGTCCATTCCAAAGATATAGGACTTAAGGATTAATGCATGAAAGGTTAATCACAAAGGGTTGTGTCGAATCATGACTTCTCGTAACTTAGGTAGCAATGATGCATTGCTAGATTCCACTCATTGTTTGTAACATTAGAATCGTTCTAATATTACTACTAACGTTACAAGAACCTATAGGGTCACACCCTATGGTTGAAATGAACAGAGTAAAACATAGTTAGTATTGTATTCTGATTGTCAGATGAATTAAATTAATTATAGAATTAATTTAATTGGGTAATCAAATTGTTGAACATACTATACGTACAAGGATGTTGTACACATAATCAGAACATAATTTCATTAGTATATGAATTTGATTCGTATATAAGTTTAAATAAATATAGTTTACCGAAATCTTTATTATAATTAATGTAATTATAATTTTCGGTTAAACATTATTATATTTATTTTAATGATGACTATTATGTTCAGATTAATTTTAATGAATTAATATTCATTAAAGAAAAAAGATATACCAATTAAAAGGGTGTTATATATGGCAAGGGTAAAAACCCTAAAGAAATAATATATAAATAAGCCTGAAACTATGCTAAAGGGTCTAGCAGCCGTCAAGCATAAAAATCACTGAAATAGTTTCTGATATTTTTCTACCGTTCATTGTCAACTGGGTGCACTACGTAGAGGCCAACATCGGAAAAGTTGCAGCTTGGTTCGATAGTGGTTCAGGATTCTCGTTGCCTAGGCGTTGCTGTCTACTCAGATTAAAGTTTCGGTAATTTCGAAACTTTTATCACCCCGATACGTTCCTTAGACATGGATCCATGGTTTGGATCGCCGGAATATCTTTAATTATTTTATTTTTCCGCTGCGCCTTGGAGGCACCGGCGTTCCAATATAGTTTTCTCGGTTCAGCTCAACTAGGCCACTTTTCATAATGACTTAATAATAATTTATTTAACCCAAATTAAATTAGATTAAAATTGAAATTAATTATATTATGAATTAATACACATAATTTTAACCATCTTAGGCTGAAAAACTAGTTCACCTTGATGCTTCAAAATTGCTTCTCGGTTTTGTGCTTCTAGTACTGTCTGCCGAGCCATTTTTCGCCATTTGTGCGAATCTATCGAAAATGATCAAAATTAATCAAAATTTATTATAAAATTAATTAAAATTAAACATTTTAATAATTAAAGTACAATTTAATTATTTTATAATAATTAAATATTTTTCGACAAGAATTTTGCCGAAACTGCATGAATTTGAGTTAAAAGGGCATGAAAAAGTGTGTATATTTTCGTGTTTCCACTAGTAAAGTAATTATACTTTCAAAAGGAAAGGTTAAAGGGTTTATGCCTACCTATCCTATGCAACTATCGATCATAGATTCTATCACCACATCGATCTAATGTTTTTTGTTAAAACTATCAACTTCATTTATGTGGGGGATTGTTGGAAAAAAATAGATTTTTGGAAGCTTTGAGGCATATTCTCGATTGGTAAAGGCGGAGATTTGAATCATAAAATTATGATTTTATATTTTACCCCATGAGACCTTTACAATAATATTTCATATGCTCAAAATGGTTGAGTGATGAATGAGAAATTGATGCTTCAAGTAAGCCACTTGTGAATTATGTTGAGGAAACTGGAAAGCTTAGTTCCACATTGGTTAGTTCCAACTTGTTGGTTATTGAATGACTAAGCTAATGCTCTACCTCGCGTGCAGGGGGGTGCAAATCCAAACCCGCCGGGGTTGGTGGCGCACTTGCATGACGTGGGTGACGCGAAATGTCCGGATCGATTGGACCCTTCTAGATCTGCAAATATTTTAGCCCAATACGTAATTTTATTTTTCCTCAGTAGAGCTCATCTCTTCAAATTCTATTTGGAATTAAAAGGACAAATATTAAATTGAGTTTAATGACTCATTTATTTTAGACATTAATTTAGGTTTTTAATGGCTCCTTAATTCACGGATGTTAATGGCTCCATTAGTAAAAAAATTCCAAAAGTTATTTCATTTTAAATATGTTATTTAATCTACAGGAGAAAATACACACTGAATTTAATTCACACTGAATTTTTTCTTTATTTTTCCTAAAAAGAATTTCGAGATCTTTTTGCTGCATATTTCAAACCTGTTTTCGGTGATTGAAGAAAGCTAGGCTATAGTTCATTGATCACTACAACCTTGCTACTGCCGTGCTCATCTCGTTGTTGTATCCTGGGAGACAGTCGACCAACATTTCTCCAGCACCAAAGGAGCGGCTAAATCTATCTTGAGGAAACTGTGAAAATAGGCCTCAACTATTAGTCGGATTTCTGACTACATGCGAGTACACAATTTCGATTTAGTTTTATTTCCAATTTCTATTTTTCAAATTTTATATATATATATTTATATTGTTCTGGTTCTATCTTGTGATTTAAAATAATATTTTACATTACTGTTTATTTCTTTAATGTATTTGTAATAACTTTTACAATCGTATGGCTACAATCTCTTCCACTTGGTTTGACATCCACACATATTGTCAAAATATAAATATATATATTGAATTTGAATTCCATTGTGAGGTGACATTAATTAAAGTAAACAAAATCGACCACATAGAACACAATTTATTGAATCTTTGGATCCCTTATCAATTGCTCCTCATATTAATATCAAATCATCTTTCCAGTATGTTGATTATGGTCATGACAACTAGACCATATATTAAATTACAAAATGTGAATACATATATAAAACATTTAGAAAGTAATGTATTTTAGGATTTATAGTTTTAATTTTACCTTTTAACTAAAGGGAAATTGAAAAGTTCAAAAGGTGTAGGTGCAATAAACAAAATTCGGTAGGACCCTCATGATTGTAAAATCTCAAGGGTAATTCATTTCCTTATTTCCTACTTTACAACCTATGCACAACTCCTTATATTAAGTAAGCCAAAATGAAAAAACTCCAACTACGTGTACCAACCATTTGAAAATTTGATAACAATAGAAGGCATATGGCATGAATTATGTTGCCTAACATTTTTGGCATAAGCACACCTCTAATCAAGCTAAGAACGCATGTTCGATTATAATGATTAATATCTACAGGAGTTGGATTCTTTAGGAGATACTCTAATCGTCTCTTCAACCAGCCTAGCTTCACTCGAAACCCTTTAAAATTAGATGGAAGGTCAGTACCTATTTTGGGAGCTTCAACAAAGACTTGTTCTAGATTGTGCTCAAAACTTCCATTACAAGATGCTCATACATTGGAGGCCCTATCAACAACTTTACATATTCCAATGTTTTTGTTGCTTCGCCACATAAGAGATGAAATGTATGGGTCTATTGTTCCCATTGTTCAATTAGAGCGAATATGAATTAGAAAATGTAAGCAACTATCCTAAATTGACTTGCATGATAGAAATCAATGTCT
The DNA here is from genome assembly GCF_007990345.1 of Gossypium hirsutum. Taxonomy (NCBI): domain Eukaryota; kingdom Viridiplantae; phylum Streptophyta; class Magnoliopsida; order Malvales; family Malvaceae; genus Gossypium; species Gossypium hirsutum. The sequence continues at coordinate 72,135,001 of NC_053427.1, forward strand.
ATTAATTGAGAATGGTTCTCTAATTTGGAAGACCTATATTCATATTACCACGAAGTTGAGCCACGAAAGGATACTCTAATGTTGTTGCATCTTGAGAAACATATCTTTGTTTAGATTTCAATAATTGAGAAGTCATTACAATATGTTTGGAAATTGTAATTTGAAGGTACTTAGCTATATAAGGTTTAGGGTAGAACATAGAAAAAGTTTAGGTTTGGTTTTCTATGAAAAACTAGCAAATATGATTGCCAATTTATAGGTTTTAAATTTAAAGTTCTATTTGGGTTTTTATATAAAACTCGACACCCATTATTTTTTATTTCAACTTTTGTTTCACTAAAATTAATTTTGATTATGTTGTTATTTTAAAAAAAAAATCGGTTCACAACTTGACACTGGTAAATATCAAATTTAAAATTTAAAATTATTTGTAACTATTTTAAAATTAAATTAAATTATTATCATTTAATTTTAAATATTTTACTATAAATTTAAAACATATAAATATCAAAATAAAATAATCATATCATAATAATTACTTTAATTTCAAGGGCGTAGGAAAAAAGTTGGAGGCGTTGATAAGTAGACTAAACTCAAAACAAAACAAATGGATATTCAAGTATTCCTAAAAAATTGTATGCTTCAAAATAACTTTTTGATACACATAATAATAAAAAAATATTAAATTTTATATTATATAAAAGTTTAAAAAAAAACCTTAAAAGGATACACTAAAATCTCTTAATATACAAGTTTTTTTTATAAATGAAAAATTTATATTTCTTGACAAGACGACATCACTTAATCATTAAAAATAAACATTTAATGTGGTAACACACAATCATTATATATGCTGTAACTAATTATAAAGTATACATATTGGTCCCTCCTATAAGTCTTTGGCTTCTCTCTTCATTCAACATCTCTTTCTCTTTTCCTTTTCTCTTTGTTTGATGTGATTCTCCACTATCATCTTAACACAGACGCAACAAAACTTTACGCAAGGAAATTGAAGACCAAGAAAACCATGGTTTTTTCCTCCATCCCTTCTTATCTTGATCCACCCCACTGGCAACATGTATGATTTCCTTTTTGAATATCTTAACATGGTTTTCCTTGACAAAAAAAAGCAAAAATTCTAAAAAATATATATTCTTCTTGTTACCCTTTTTTTTTTGGTTAATATCTTGTTGAATATACTAGGTATTTGATTTCTTTTGCTTGTATTTTAACAGCATACAAATCATCAAGCCGGTCCTAGCAGCGGCACAAGCGGTCATCAGCTTCCTCCTCCTCCAGGACCTCCACAACCACCACCAGCTCAACAACCACACGGAGGAGGTGGAGCTGGCTCGATCCGACCCGGTTCAATGACCGATCGAGCTCGTTTGGAGAACATACGGATGCCAGAAGCAGCATTAAAATGCCCAAGATGTGAATCAACAAACACAAAGTTTTGCTACTTCAACAACTATAATCTCACACAGCCTCGTCACTTTTGCAGAACTTGTAAAAGGTACTGGACTAGAGGAGGTGCCTTAAGAAATGTTCCGGTCGGAGGTGGATGCCGTAGGAACAAAAGGAGCAAAGGAAGTAGCTCGAAATCTGCGGTCACCGATGACAGGCAAACAGCTTCTAGTTCTTCAAAGAGTAGTGGAAGCACTGATATTTTAGGCCTTGGAACTCAGGTTCCTCCACTCAGGTTCATGTCTCCTTTGCATAACCTTACTGATTTTGGATTGAATTATGGGACAATTTCAGCTCCAGTTGGTGGACCAAGTGACCTAAGTTTTCAAATAGCAAGTACTTGGAGTGGGGGTGCCACCGCTGCTCCAGGTATGATTGGTTGGGAACAGTGGCGGCTACAACAAGCGCCGCAATTTCCCTTCCTAGGGGGCTTGGAATCTTCTTCCGGGTTATACCAATTTGAAACTGTAGGTGTTGAACCCTCGGGTCACGGTGGCGGACCTAAAATTTCAAGCTCAGCAGCAACCCAGATGGCTTCAGTGAAAATGGATGGTAATACCCAGCAAGAATTGAATTTATCAAAGCAATTTTTGGGAGTTCCTGGAAATGATGAGTACTGGGGTGGAACTGCATGGACAGATCTTTCCCGTTTCAGCTCTTCATCCTCTAGCAATCCCTTATAGATTTGGCTCTCTATGTAACGCTCTCTCATGTAGACATCAAGGACTTATGGTTCCTCAGAATCGACTGAAACCCTAAAATTGGTAGACTTTCACTTTCTTACTAGAATGGGTAGATTTTAATTTATGAATATGTCTTCCATCGTGAGCGTATCAGCAGTTTTATTTATATGTAGAGCTTGTATAAGGCATATATATTGATGATATACACTGCGCAAATTATGTGTTTTAAGTTCTATAATTTGATGATTATATATATATATGCCACTTAATATCTTCTTTACAAGTGAATCGCAAATCAGTTTTTACATTGTTAGATATATAGTTCATATATTAATCATTTTAACTCCACATTTTAATCCAAATTTGGAGCTCATATATATATACATAGAGAGAGAGAGAGAGAGAGAGAGAGAGAACCATACTTGAACTTCTTCTTATCGTTTCTACATTTTAAAACTTTCACTTTAGTCTCAAGTTTCAACCCAAAGCAATGCTCCAAATTTAGAAAATGGAATAATATCGAATTTAGTTTTACATAAATAATTTCTGATTCAATCTACTTTACTTTATATTTTTCTTTTGATTTATACGAAAGAGAAGGCCGTAAAGGATGATTGTATTCCGCATTTGCATTAAATGGTTACAACACTCTACATTTCAGTATCTATATGGTTGACATAGGTGTTTCCAAATTTTCCTTTTCGGGTTCGTTTGAGTCCCTAATGATTTAGGAGATGGAAAGCAATTGGACATGTTAGATTGCAGCATTATTACTTTGTGTCTAAATCCAGTTTGGTAATGATAATTTGTGAGAGATAATGAAGATGACATGGATGCTGGTGGCAGGGAATGATTTTGTAATAATTTGAGAAACGTACTTGTTTGTATTGAGATATGAGGGAGAGAAGATTGGACCAATGAGAAAAACCGAATAACTTAATAATTATTATACTGCAAGGACAAGTCTCAAAAGACTCCAAATTCCTTTTCATATTCTTAAAATATAAGGAGAAGTTGATTTGTACTGTCTTTGAGAGTTATGGAATTTGGGTTTGTTCATATTTGATAATAATAATAAGTTGCCTTTAGAATGTTATTGAAGTGATAAAAACAGAAAAGAAAAAGAGTAGGTATGATGATAGCAAGGTCAAAAGAGATTTGGAAGGCGAAGCAACTATAGGTTTCTGTTCTGACAAAGAGAATGGAATGTCTGACCCATTTTCCTAAGTTTGACGCAAGAGACCGCGTGCTGTCTTCAACACTCACTATGAGACAAACTACTGGTTTGTCATCATGTGGACCTCACTTCTCAGATTCTTGTCTCCCTCAATGTGCTGCCGGTTTTTCTAATGCTTAATGTATTATGTCTGTTTTAAATTAATATTTTTTTTCCAATTTATCTTGCTTTATCTCCCTTATCCTATTGGCTCATGTCAAGCTTCAGTGCTTTGGTCCAACACAGAGAGGAACCATCACCCAAATAATTATTTCTTAATTGATGCAAGTGCTGAATTAGTCAATTGTCCAATAAATTTGGCTTCATGTTTGTGGAAAGCTGGACAAAAAATTCAGCAACACGAGCTAATTAATTAATAAATTAAATGATCATTTGAGTAAAAGCATAAAAAGTACAATCACCGAAATATAATCATCAAACCCAAATTCATGATTAAAATGGTTAGAACAATCACAAGTTTTATACTGAGTGTTGCATCATCATATGAATGAAACAGAGCATCACTATCAGTGCTGTACATAAGTTCGGCATTGACGACAGCACAATGAGAAAGATGGTTTAAGGGATAGATTTACCATCTTAATCTCTATTATTAGTATGAATACCTAATATGATAATCTATCTCTTCTTACCAGCTTCACTCGATCAGACCACAAATTAAAATCAATGACAAATAAAAGTAATGTAATTAAAAATAATTTAGGCAAACAAGCATAAGGTGATGTTGAAAGAAAAGAATCTGAGGGAGGGTTTGGGGTTTTGCTTTTGCAAGAACCGAGGCTGCTTATCAAGCAATCGTATAAAGCAGAATCAAGCCATGGAAGGATGCTGTAGTGGGTGATTCGGTCAATCCCCTTTTTTCTCAGTAATCAATGGGATAGAACTTTACAATGTTTGTTCAAATTAACGTTAACACAATGTTATAATAACAATAAATGAATAAACTAATTTTTAAGGTTCGGAAATCCAAGCCAAATCACATCTAAACTTTGTATTTAGTGAGTTCTCATGTGGGTTTGATTAGGGCACATGCAACTCTGTGCCCTAAGGATTTATTGCTGCAGGCTCTCACTTTTGTTTTATTTTTACAGCATACTAATTGGATGTAAGTGTAATGATTATGAAGAATAATAAATTTTTAGACATGTTTGAGTGATAGAGTATAATTACACCGTAATTCTCTATATCATGTTTGGTGTACAGATGTTTATGTGTTGGGCTATGCCTAAACATGATATTAACACATATTATGCTTATCCAAACTTGATAGGCTCAAAATATGAGCCTGAAATTCTGTCCATATCAATACATATTTGTAATTGGCTAACTTAAGCTTATTTTAGACCCACCCATAATTTTTTTTAAAATACATATTTATATATTTTTAATTTAATATTTAATATGATTTTATACATAATCATCTCAGTTTTTTTATGTTTACATTATAGTAATATTATATATTAATATAAATTTAATTTTTATGTGTTATAAATTACATAATATATAATATAACACATTAAAAACTTGAAAAATAGGTCGGGCTCAAGCCTTGAATTTTCGAGCCCAAACCCAATCCATGTTTTAAACGAGCCTAATATTTTTGCCCAAATGCTCCCAAAATTCAAGAGAGCATTCAAGCTTGAGTGGGTAGTCTGGGCCATTATCAGGTCTAGTTTGGTAGTACAAATTGTAATTACAAATTATAATTATATAATTTATTTTTTTTAAAATATTAATTACTATAAAAATTATTAGTACAATAAAAATTTTCTACACAAGTGACAAAAATTAAAATTAACTAATTACATGTAATATATCAGTATAAAAAATTAATCGATAATGCAATTATTAATAAAATTAACAATAAATAAGCATCGTATAACATGGAGCATCAAAAAGTTATGTGCATTTTTTTGCCATAACTTTTTTATAATTATAATATTTTTATAATATGTAATTTAATTTTTAAATATACTTTTTTGCTTAGAAATTTTAAGGATTCAAATAATATAATTTTTTGTATAACTTTATAAAATACATATAATTTTTTATAATATAATATTTCAGGATTTATAATATAATTTTAGAATTTTTAGTTATAAATATCCTAAACACTTATATATGTTCATGCTTGTAATATAATTTTTATAACTTAAACTTGTATAAAAAAATATTTTTTTAAAAAGTTAAATCATGTATGATTGCTTGGGAAGACATAAGATAATTGTATTTGAGTGTAATTACCTATGTAATTACTTTAATTCTCATCCTCTCCCTTAAAATTGAAAAGTGTAATTGGTGTACTCCAATTACATCCAATTCAGTGATACCCATCAATTGCAATAGTTACCGAAACATGTCACCCTTCTCTAATTACAAACAATTACACACGAATTCATTTACTATGCGACTTTCCAAATAATACCTTAATGTAATTTTAGTAATTGAATTTGATAATTAAATATATATTATATTCACTTTAGTATTTGAATTTGATTTTTTTTTCATTGTAGTCCATGAACTTAGATTTTATAAAAGTATAATGAAAATTTTAAAATAAAAGTAAAACTGCAGGTGAGTATTTTGTTTTTCAATCGAGTCCATCGAATTATCTTAATTGTTAACCTTCAATATTAACATAATTGATTAATTGATTAATTGACCTAACTGAACTAACTTAACGTCAATAAATTAGATCAATGAAATTGATTAATTGACTTATATATATATTATAAATAGAAGTATTATGTATTAAGTTGGTAAAGTTAGTTAGATTATGAATTTTAATAATTGATAGTTGATAAACTAAACTGTACCTATAATCGTCTAACCATTTGGATGAATGGTGAGATTTACTACGATGAAATTAAAAATAGTAATGACGTTGGAATTAATTATTTTAGCGATTAGATTAAAACTAATGATATATATATGTTTGTGTGTGTGTGTTAAAATCCAATTGTAACGATAATTTTGAGATGATAATAAAAAATGATTATTAAAAATATTAAACTAAAAGTGGTACATAACTAAAATTTGAGATTATTTGATATTTATGAAATTATTAGAAATATGTGAAGTTATATTTCATTAATCAAATAATGATATGTATAGAATTTTTTTTATTTATGTAACTATTTAGTATTTATATAAATCATGATGTAATTATATATTTTCTATTTTTATATATTTATTAAATCATATAATATTTATTATAAGGTTTAAGCGAAAAAGCTTATGTGAAGGTGATATGTGGATTATTCAAAATTTGAGTTAATTAATAATTTTAAAATTTTGCGATAATGTTAAAAAATATATGTATAGCCCAATATTTGCCCAACCCATCACAAAATTAAACCAACCCTAACCAAACCCAATTTAGCCCAACAGACTAAAACCCTAAGCCCAGCCCAAACCTAAACAATTTTCAGCAAAAAAAGAGAGGAGAAGAACCCTAGCCGCCGCCCCACCTTGGCCCGCCACTACCAGTTGTCTGCCACCAGCACACCCACTTGCCTCCACCACTCTATGCCTGCAAAAGAAGACAAAAAAGGACAGCAAAGAAAAACACCAAAAAATGAAATTCTTTGTATTTTTTTTGGATTTTGGGCTATATAAAAGCCCTATGGTCATTGTAAACGAGGAGAGGATTTTGATGTTTTTTTTGGAGATTTCAAAGGGAAGAATCGGTTGTATTTTGGGGGGACCCCCTTTTTTTTTTTTTTCCTCTTCTCTCTTTCAATTTCTTAACCAAAAGCAAACAATTGATATCCGAAATACTACAATCTTAACATCAAAAGGCAGAGATTCGAACACCCAAAAATCAGTAAATCAACAAGTCAAAAATCAGAACCGGAAACCTAAGGTGGTTGTGAATCTATTCTTGTTTTGTCTTTTGTTCTATTTTCCCATATATATATATATACTTAAAAATATAAAAATAACAATATAATATAAACATAAAAAAAATTAAAAAAAAAATATTTTTTTTACCTTTTTCGGCCACCGCGTGCGGTGGCCGGCGCCGGCGCCGGCGAGCCTCCGGTGGCCGTCCGGTGACCGGCCCCCCTGGCCGGATTTTCCTTCCCCCCTCCCTTCTCTCTCCCTTCTCTCTTCCCTCTCTCTTCTTTTTTTTTCTTTCCCTCTCCCCAAATGATTTTTTGGTTAGTTTAGGCCTTATATAGCCCTCCAAAACGACGTCGTTTTGGGGGCTACACTTAAGCCCCAAAACGACGTCGTTTTAGCCATGCCCGACCCATCCGACCCGACCCGCTAGAGGATCCGCGTGTTCTCATTTGAATGGGATATTTATGCGCGCAGTCCTTCCGCTTTTTCAGGGTTTTGCAATTAAGTCATTTTCTTTTTTTTTAATTTGGCCCCATAATTTCTCGCGCTTTTTGATTTAGTCCCCGCTAATGTGCTGCGTTTTAATGGAATGGAATAATTGTTGTTTCGGTCCCCTATGTTTTGTGCGCGCTCAAATAAGCCCATTTCTCTTCATTTCCTTTCACATTTGCCCCACAACTTTGTTTTTAATTCAATTTTAGTCCTTTTTTTCGTTTATTTTTATATCTTTATTAAATATCCTTGTTATTTTTATATTATTAGTATTATTAGTATTAGTATTATTATTATGTATTAGTATATATTTTTATTATGTACGTGTATACATATACATATTTTCATATCTAATATTTTTATTTCATTTTTATTCTAATATTTTATTAATCTTATGTTTGTTTCTTTTATATTCCAATGTTATCATTATTATTATTATTATTATTATTTTTATTAGTTTATGTTTTGTTATATATCTATATATTTATAATACGTATATATACTTGACATATTTGTATATACCTCGGTAATATTATTACTAGTTTTTAATATACGCATATATTACCTAAATATTTTAGTATTATGTATATTCTTCATGTATTATATATGTGTCCTTAATACTATACTTTATTTGTGTCATGTTTTTTTATGTCGTATTATTATATTTTAATATTATATTATATAATTATATATACATATATCTTTTATATATATTATCATTGTATATATTTTATTATTATTAGTTATATTTTACATTATTATATATATTTTTCTAATATTATATTGTATATACTGTTGTTTATATATATATGTGTATGTATTTATGTAGTGTAGAAAATAGTTTTATTATCATTCTTATCATTTCTAAGGTATGCATATACTATATATGTTCTACGTATGTTATATGGATTCTTAATATCGCTAAATATATATGTCATCATCTTATATATTATTTATATTAAAATATTTTAATATTCATAATTTCAAATTGTTGATACATTTTTATAATATATTTACGTACATACTTTTCATTTATTATAAATATACTTTTTATATTTTTATATCTCATATTTTTATGTATACATAGGTATAAGCATAAATACATACATCTTAATTCATATATGTATATATACGTACTTATACATACTTAAATATATTTTTCATCTTTCATAATTTTTATATACTTACATATATTTATGCATATTTTACATCATATACATACTTATATATATTCTTTATATTCTTAAAAATGCTTTTTGTATACTTCACATATTTTATAATTCACATACATATATTTTATATTATCACAATTTGTAAATATATATAAACACATATTTACATTTTTATTTTTATAATACTTACCGATTTTTTTATATATGTATATATTTATCTATGTTTTCATATTCTATAATTTATATGCGTTTCTTATTTTATGGCTAAAAATTATACATGTATATACATTTTTACATAATTGTATTTATCGTCATCATTGTTATTTGGTGTTTGTTTATTTATCCATGTACACTTGTGCTTTTTCTAAATGTTAGTTCTATTTATTTATTTGTATGCTTTATTTATGTAATCGCCTCGTCATTTCATTTTTGCCTATTGTATTGTTGTTACTCACTTTACTTTGCTTACCTTGTCGTATTCGTTATTGTTTTGTCAAGCATTAACACCAAGCATCAAAAGGAAATTTTTCTAAATAAGGCAATATTTCGCGTTTGGAAAATCGAGAAAACGTGCCCTAACGTGCTGGGTTTCGATTTCTCGTTCGACTAAATAGCCAAATATCCTCTTAAAGCTTCAAAGTGTGATTTCATTAAACTATAAGGTGATCTTGGTTTCGATGGTTTAGAGTATCGTGTCCTAACGTGCTGGATGTGATATTCCTTCGGAACAAGAGAATCTTATATTTCAATTCACGTTATCAGAGTTTCTTTTAAGGATAGTATTTTTAAAACTCTTCAAATTTTCAATTTTCGACACTAAGACACTAATTAATCAACTAGGTACCAATTTTGGGCGTATCGAGGGTGCTAATCCTTCCTCGTGCGTAACCGACTCCCGAACTCATTTTTCTGAATTTCGTAGACCAAAATCGTTGTTTAAATAAAATTAAATCATTTATTAAAAACAACCACTTTTTTTTGGTGACCCGATCACACCTCGTCAAAAAGGATTGGTGGCGACTCCCGTTTTCATTCTTTTTTTAAAATCTAAGTCGACCCCGTTTTCATCAAAAATGGTGTCAACAATATATATTAGGTTAGTAGAGAAAAAAAATTGCTCTATTTTAGTAGTTTGAACCGACCCTGAATCGGTTATGTTTAAAATATAGAATGTTAATGTCACGATCGATTATTGAATATTGTTGTCATTTGCGAACAAATTTTAATAATTTTAAATTTTGTGACAAGTTAAATTAATAAAAAATATGAAATAACATGAATAGTAGAAAATATATTATTTAATATTTTTTATAAAAATTTAATAATATGAATTATATTAAATGATAATGTTTTTATTACAAAAAGTTTAAGTTATTTTTATTTAAAATTGTAAAGATTAGAATTCTATTATATTATATTTCGTAATATATTGAATTTAAATTTATTTTTATATACGTGATAAGGTCAAAGAGTAAAAAGTGACAAGGTTAACAATGCAAAAATTTCTCATTTTCCTTACAAATATCTATATTTAAAAAATAAATAATTTTCAATATATGTGATAAGTTCACTAAATAAAACAATTATTTTAACATATTGTCAATTTCACTTCTCTAATATAATTTTAGAAAATATCTTCTATTTTCTCTTCTTTTCCTTCCCTTCACAATCCTAGTCATCGTCATAAGTCATCGTCATAAGTCATCGTCATCTATAGCCTTCTTTAGTTGATCTGACATCATATGCTTTTTCTCATCTTATTGCTTAGATCTTCGTGAAATTATGTGGAAATTGCAAATTCTCAAATGGAAGTTAGGATTTGACTACTGTGATCTGTCTTTTTTATCATTGGTCGTTTTTTATCATTAGATCAAGTTATGATTTTAATATGTTCATCTCCTTTCTGATGATAACCTTCACACCATTTAGATTCCAATCCTTACTATTTTAAAACCTAATAAACCCAAAATGGGTCCTTATTCTTCTTCTTCTTTAATGTTGATTCTCTTCTCTCTTTTTTTTCCTTTTTTAATGTTGATTCTTTTCTCTTGCAAGTTCTTTCCTTTTCTTTGTGCTAAGTTGTTGTGATTTTTGGTATTGGTTTAAGTTTAGGTGACAGTGATAAGTAGTGGTCGAGAGTGTTAAAGATAGTGACTTGAGGCATGGTGTGGACATGTCTAGAGTGGAGAGTGATGTGGGTCTTGGGTGAGGGAGAGACTGAGGGTGGCAATAAAGGGTTTGGCAATGGATTCTATAAGAATGAGTAAATTGATGATGGTAATGACTACGAAAGGTAGACTTGGAGGGAATAAACAAAGGGACCACTTTTAATGCCCATAAGGACTAAAGAATAAGGATCTCTCTCTTAGCTATCTATCTTGCTCTTCTCAAATTTCAATCTTGGTCAGAACTTAAAATTTTGATCACCCATGATCATTTAAGGCTTCGTCTAACCGGTAAAAAACAACAACTATATTCCCAAGCTTTTCAACAAGCGACCAAAATGAAAACTTGATGTGGTACCCTACCTATAATCATATTATAGAAAATGTTAAAACTAACATCAATAATGACAATTTAGAACAATCATAAAGCAATAAGAAAAGAAAAATAAAACACACAAATTTTAGGTGGAAACCCTTTCGGGAAAAAATCACGGCCAAATGAGAAGAAATTCATTAATTTTGTTGAAAACTGAATGATACAAGAGGAGATTCGACTACTTCTATTTAAAGGTTGAAAAACCTTATTCTAATCAATATCAAATAGCAGAAGAGTAGTTCTATACGGATTCCACTTGTGCAGTATGGTCACACAACTCTAACCGAAAATGAATAAATATACACCATGTAAACTAATAATGTCAAATTTTAGTTCCCTTTCTTTAAAAAAGTAAAACAAAAGCTATAATTTCAAAACAACATGCCATTGAAGTAGCCTTTTGTTGCTCTATGCACTAACCATAAAAATGAGGATTGTTTGCTTTTATTTTTATTTAGGCATAATTTAAAAAAAAAACACTAATTGTTATAAAATAAAGAGAGATGGAGAGAATAAAGAACAAAAAAAATATGAGAAGGAATAGATAATGTATTTTATTGATCAATGGGATGATTACAATACTTCTTCAAAGTCTCTATTTATAGGCATAAGAAGTATAAATAAAATAGAGATCTAATTCTAATAACTATTAGGATTTAAAATACATCAAAACTTATCTTGATCTTGATGGACATCCACTTAATAAGATATTCATAACACTCCCCTTTGGATGTCCATTGGTAGATAACGTGCCTCGTTAAAACTTTATTAGGAAAAACCCTGTGGGATAAAAAAACCTAATAAAGGAGAAAGAGTACACAATCTTCTATTACAAGCTGCCTCGTTAAAAACCTTTACCAGTAAAACCTAATGGGACAAAACCTTGGTTAAAGGAAACGAGTACAAATTGTTTTTTAGACTCCCTCTAATGGCAATATTACATTACATCTTTGAGTCGATGCATTCTAATTTTGTGTAGTAGTCTTTCAAATATTGAAGTTGGCAGTGCCTTAATTAAAAGATATACTAGATTATCACTAGAACGAATTTGTTGAATATTTATATCACCTATTTCCTCAAGATCATGAGTGAAGAATAATTTTGGTGAAATATGTTTCGTTTTGTCACCTTTGATGTAACCACCCTTCAATTGAGTTATACATGCTGCATTATCTTCGTATATGATAATTGGCATTTTTTCTTGTAAAGGAAAATTACATATCTTTTGGATATATTGGGTCAATAACCTTAGTTAAACACACTCTCGACTTGCCTCATGCATTGCAATTATTTCTACATGATTTGAAGAAGCAGCAGCTAATGTTTGCTTTGTTGAATGCCATGATATGGCAGTACCCCCACATGTAAAGAAATATCCTATTTGAGATTGACCTTTATGTGAATCTAATAAGTATCCAGCATCAGCATAGCCAGCTAATAGGGATTTTCAATCATTTGAATAAAATAACCCCATATCAATGGTCTATCTGTGATATCTAAATACATGTTTAATTTCATTCTAATTTCTACATGTTAGAAAAGAACTAAATCTTATTAACAAGTTTATAGCGAAAGCTATATCAGGTCTTATGTTGTTTGCAAGATACATCAATTCCCCTATGGCACTTAAATATGGTACTTCAAGACCAAGAAACTCTTCATCATTCTCGCAAGAATGAAATTGATCTTTATTCACATCTAACGATTGTACAACCATCAGAGTACTAAATGGGTGTGCTTTATTTATGTAAAATTTCTTTAATATCTTTTCTGTATAAGTTAATTGATGAACATGAATTCTATCTTTTAAATGCTCGATCTGTAAGCCAAGACAAAATTTTATTTTTCCAAGATATTTCATCTCAAATTATTTCTTTAAATAATTTATTGTATCTTTGAGCTCTTCAGGAGTTTCAATCATATTTAGGTCATCAACATAAACAAAAATTATCACAAAATCTGATCCAAACCTTTTTATAAAGACACATTGACAAATTGGATCGTTTTTGTAACATTTTTTTAACAAGTATTCACTAAGACAATTGTACAACATACGTCCAGATTATTTTAATCCATATAAACTTTTCTTTAATCTGATTGAGCAATTTTCCCAAGAAATTCTATATCATTATGGGATTTTAAATCCTTTAGGGATTTTCAAATAAATTTCATTATCAAATGTACCATACAAATAGGCTACAACAACATCCATTAGATGCTTGTTAAGTTTTTCACGTACTACCAGACTAATAAAATATCTAAACGTGATTGCGTCCACCACAGGAGAATAAGTCTCTTCATAATCAATGTCGGGCCTTTGCGAAAATCCTTGTGCTACAAGTCGTTGTTTATATTTTACGATTTCATTTTTTTCATTTCATTTTTGCACAAATACCCATTTATATCCTACCGGATTTACAACTTTAGGTGTTTGGAGTACAGGTCCAAAAACCTCACGTTTAGAAAGTGAATTCAATTATGCTTGAATTGCATATTTCTATTTTGGCCAATCTTTTCTATTTCTGCATTCCTCAATAGATTTAGGCTCAAGATCATCATTTTCTATTTCTACTTCAATATCAATGTTATATGTAAAATTGTTGTTGACAACTATATTTTTCCGATTCCATCTTTTCCCCAAAGTAACATAACTTATTGAGATCTCTTCGTTATTATTATTTTCAAGTACCTGAATCCCTTCTAGGGTTTTATGATTATGATTACTTATATCTTTGGTTTCTTCTTGGGAACTTGTCTCCATAATATAATCACCTTGAGTATTTGCTCCTTTCCTTTTACGAGAATTTTTATCTTTGGAACCAACTGGTCTTCCACGCTTCAGGTATGGATTACTTTCTTTTGCACTAACAATTTGCCCTATTGGGATTGTATTGGAACATTTTCAGCTAATATGTCAGATTCTGTAATTCTCTTTAAGTCAGTAAATGAATCTAATAGTTGATTGGCGATGTTTTGCAAATGTATGATCCTTTGAACTTCTTGTTCACATTGACTTGTACGAGGATTTAATTGAGATAATGATGATCCATTCTATATAATTTCTTTTACCAGTTGTATTTTCTCTCCCTCTAATGTTGGGAATATTTTTCATTAAAGTGGCAATCAACAAATTGTGCAGTAAATAAATCTCCAGTTAATGGTTCAACATACTTAATTATATAAGAAGATTCATAACCAACATATATTCCCAACCTCCTTTGAGAACCCATCTTTGTTCATTGTGGTGGAGCAATTGGAACATATACTATACATCCAAAAATTCTAAGATGGGAAATATTTGGCTCCTAACCAAAAGCCAATTGCAATGGGGAGAATTTATTATAACTTGTTAGCCTGATACATATAAGTGTTGCTGTATGCAAAATAGCATATCCCCAAGATGTAACAGGGGTCTTTGTTCTCATAAGCAATGGCCTAGATATTAGTTGGAGGTATTTGATAAACGATTCAACTAAGTTGTTTTGTGTGTGAACATAAGCTACACGATGTTAAACTTTTATCCCAATTGACATGCAATACTCATTGAAAGCTTGAAATGTAAACTCACTAGCATTATCAAGACGGATAGTTTTTATTGCATAATTTAGAAATTGTGCTCTTAATCCAATTATTTGAGCAAATAGCCTTGCAAACGCCATGTTGTGAGTCGATAATAAGCATACATGTGACCATCGACTAGATACATCTATCAATACCATAAAATATCTAAATGGTCCACATAGTGGATGAATAGACCCATATATATCACCTTGAATACGTTCTAGAAATGCGGCAGTTTAGCTGATGATGGTCTAATAATTAGTTTACCTTGAGAACAAGTATTACAAGAGAAATCTTTGAATTCAAGAATCTTCTGATTCTTTAATGGGTGCCCAATTGAATTCTCAATTATTTTTCGCATTATAATAGATTCGGGATGGCCTAACCAGTTATGTCAAATGGTAAAAGTATATGGTTCTACAAACTTCTAGTTTATAGTAACATGTGCCTTAATTGCACTAATATGTGTATAATATAAACCTGATGAAAAAGCATGTAGTCTTTCCAAAATATATTTCTTTCGACATTCAACATTTGTAATATATAGATATTCAATATTTTTCTCATTTATAGTCTCAATATGATATCCATTAATACGAATATCTTTAAAACTCAATAAATTTCTTGGAGACTTACTAGAAAATAAAGCATCATCAATGACAAATTTTGTACATTTAGGTAATAATATAATAGCTCTTCTAGAGCCTTTAATAAGTTTTGAACTATCCGATATTATTTTAATATGATCATCACTTATTGTTAAATGAGAAAAATATTTTTTATCTTTGAGCATCATATGTGTTGTAGCACTATCAATAGGACACATGTCTCCATTGAATTCAGATCCAACAAAATTTTTTTGATCATTTATATTCTTCGTAAAAATAAATAAAATATAACATTAGAAATGTTGCAAATATTTATTGAATATATGTAACTTGCAAGAAAATAAACATATTTTTTTTAATCAAGAAAATAAACATACTTAAAATAACATAAAAATGCCAAAATAACACCAACTTATTCTTTATGCAAGAAAACGAAACATACTTTAAAACAAAATAAAATGCTAAAATAACACCAATTTTCTAATGATTCTCAAAGAAATCTACCATATTAAGGTGAGTTATATCATTAAGGCCATGAATTACATCACCCTCCTCCTTTGCCTCAATTTCATCATTTTGGGATATAAAATTTGTCTCAATATTATTTTTCTTCCATTTAATGGATGCTTGATAAAGTTTCACTAAATGTTCAGGCGTACGATAAGTACATGCCTAATGTCCCCTCATACCACATCGGTAACATAAATTCTCAATAACCTTTGAAAGATAATTTTGACCACCTTTTTCCTATCCTTAGTTGCTATTCTTTTTTAGTGGTTAGGAATTCCACTATTATGAACACCATGATAACGGTTACTAGTACGTCCTCAACCACACCCCCTACTACGTCCATGACCACAACCATGATCGCGACCTCTATAATTTTCATTTCCATATTTATTGTGTACTATATCATTCACTTCAGAGAGTGGTGCAATACCAGTAGGACGAATTCCATGATTTTTTATCAACTCATTATTTTGTTCAGCCACTGAAAGGCATGAAATCAATTCAGAATATTTTTTAAAACCTTTATCATGGTATTGCTACTGTAGGAGCACATTAGTAGCAAGAAAGGTTGAAAAGGTTTTCTCTAACAAGTCCTTATCAATTATCTTCTCTTCACATAATTTAGTTGAGAACTAATTTTGAAAAGTTCTGAATTGTATTCACTTACAGTCTTAAAATATTGCAACCGTAAGTGTATCCGATCATAACGAACTTTAGGGAGGATCACCATTTTTTGATGGTCAAATCGTTCTTTCAAAATTTTTCACAACTCAAGAGGGTCTTTCACAGTGAGATATTCTACTTTTAATGTAACGCCCCAAATTTTGGGGTTAAAAGTTTTGAGATTTGTGATTAGGGTCTGCGCGTAGCTTGACCAATTATGTGTGTTTTCACATTTTAGTTTCAGAATGGGCCTGTTAGTCTGGTAGTTGGTTGTGTGTTAGTTTGTCTCTGGATCCCTAGTTCAAGTCTTCTTGTGTGCATTTTGGGGAAACAATTTTGCTTTAGTATGGTTTTTAGGTATAGCAGATTTTGTTTATTATTTTATTTCTAGTTTATTTTTTTATTTTAGTTGGGGGAGAGAGAAAAAAAAAGAGGGGACCCCAAATTGTTTTACACGTTCCCATATTTCTCTGTTTCTTGTTCAATTATTATTATTATTTTCATTTTCTCTCTTTTCCCAATTTTGTTCTATTATTTATTTTCTGGTGTCTTGATCTTTCGTTTGGAGTCTCCAAACGTTTTTGTTAGAGGAATTATTCGCTAAGTCGTCAGGTGTGAATCAGAATTGGATAGTTTGAGGCGTCGATTGTTTTGGGCATTTCGATCGCGAATTAAGGTATGGGTTCTGAACTTTCCTTTTTATTATTGAAATACTGAATTGGTTCTAGGTAATTCGACAAAATGAGTGTGTTCTAAATGGTATAACTCGGTATTGAATTGCTTCAAAATTCGACAACTCTTTTTGTGTGATTTAGTAGTTGAGCAATTGAGGTTTGTATTGGCTTTAACTAGTATGAATTCAGTTTATTGTGGTGTTTTCTGAAATGCTTTGATTAGGAGTCATTTTAGTGATTGAAAAAGAGACTTTCAGTCAATTTCGGTGGGGTTTATTGACCACACGGGTGGCTACACGGGCGTGTGCCCCATATGGACAGTTTACACGACTGTGTGCAATTGGGATTGAGGGTTTTTGGGCTAATTTGGGGATTTAAGGATGGGGATCTCACACCCATGTCAGCCCTGTACTTCATTTTAGTACAAATGGATAGAGAGTTATACGATCGGATCATACCGCCATATCCCTAGGTCATACGAGTCTGTGCCTCTCCACATTGGCGTGTTGACCCCCCACAAAGCCTAGGCATTTCCATACGGCCGAGGTACATGGTCGTGTGGCCCTTTCTTGCTGATTTTTTATCTGTGTTGATTTCAGGCATGGTTGTGTTTTTGTAGGTTCTAACTCTTAGCTAAGTCTCAGTAAAGGTAATTAGGACTTTGTTTTGACTTTGACTTGTGTGTTTTCATTGTTATAGCTTTATGTAAGCAACTCGCTGAGGGTATTCGATGTTATTATTAAATTGATTTTAAATCTGGGATAGTGTATGTACGTATTTCTAAATCTGTTTAATTGGTGTGTGGGAGTTTGTATGTGATGTGCATTCTGCGGCTGCACAAGAATTCTGTGATGATTGTCTAGATGTGACTTTCTGTGTCCAAATAACTATCTGGAAATTTGTATTTTGATTTTGTACACCTGTTTGCATACGTACTCTTGCATAAAATTATTTGGGGTTTAGTTGTGAAGAAAAAGAAGACTGATTCTGATCTAATCTAGCAGTTTAAACTGCAACATGTCTATACAACGGTTTATCGCAATACACTATATTGTAGATAAGTCAACTTTGTTGCGTATTGTTATCTGAGGGACTTAGTCCACTTACATGGTGTGTTGGGTTGGATGGGCCTTTCGAGGTCCTATGTGGTGTGTTTGGGTGGATAAGCTTAAACAGCTTTATTGGGGTGTGATTGGGGGACGGAGAGGTGTTTTGGCTGGATGGGTGGGTTTTTACTACTTGACTGCATTCATAAGCATTTGTTTAAGTGATTGGGTGTAAGTTTGTTTATCTACATTCTGTCTATTTGACTTATCATTTGTGATTGTTCTTATGTGTAATGACATTTGGTAACACTGTGTGTGATGATAAGTGCTTTGCTTAAATACGTTTCAAACTATTATACTGTTATCTAAAATTCCGGTCTGTAATTCTATTATTGATCATGTCTCAAACTCACACTAAGCTCGTGTAGCCCACCTCTTAGTGTTTCCCCTTTTAGGTACACTCTCGATTTTGGTTGCTAGACTCGACACGTCAGAGGTTTTAGAGTTACGCGCTTTAAATAATTAGTTTAAGTACTATTTTAAAAATTGTGGTAAGAAATTTTGTATTAAATACAAGCAAACATTATTGGGACTGAGTTTCTTTCTAATATCAGGTTTTTATGTCTAAGAGTTTTTAAGAAACTTAAATACCGTAATGTTTTCAGTTTGTTAAACTAAAATTTTTCCACAATCACTTCGGTGATTAATGTAACCTCCAGAATTCGGTTAAAAGTTCTAGGCTGAGTATTGGGGTGTTACATTTAGTGGTATCAAAGCCAGGTTTTCAAAAAATCGACCTGTATTTTTACGTATCTGTTTGCGCACGTAATCGTTGGTTAAAAAAAAGGAAATTGAGAAACTTTACCATAGTAATTTGAAACGATTTGTATTTTGGAATAAGCTTTCGTGAAAATGAAATGTCTGAGACTCCAATGTTGGTCCATGTGAACTTGAGAAAAAGTAAGATTAGTTCTGTAATTTTAGAATCATAACGTTTCTGTATGTGAAACACAAATGTGTATCTACTTTAGTGGTTAAGTGTTCTGGATGTCTGTTTGAGGTCTTAAGTTTGGTATGGTACTGCTCGAGTTTAGAGTATGCAGTGGGAACGTAGTGGTGGACCCTGGATTAAGTGATTATTCTGTTAGTTCAAAATTTCGGGGACGAAATTTCTTTAAGGAGGGGTGAGTTGTAACGCTCTGGATTTTGGGGTTAGAAGTTTTGAGATCTGTGATTAGGGTCTGCACATAACTCGACCAATTATGTGTGTTTTCGCATTTTAGTTTTAGAATGGGCCTGCTAGTCTGGTGGTTGGTTGTGTGTTAGTTTGTCTCTAAGTCCCTGGTTCAAGTCTTCTTGTGTGCATTCTGGGGAAACAATTTTTCTTTAATATGGTTTTCAAGTATAGTAGATTTTGTTTATTATTTTATTTTTAGTTTATTATTTTATTTTAGTTAGAGGAGAGAGAAAAAAAGGAGGGGAACCCAAATTGTTTTACAGATTCCCACATTTCTCTGTTTCCCAAATTGTTTTACACATTCCCACAGTTCTCTGTTTCTTTTTCATTTTTTTTATTATTTTCTTTTTCTCTCTTTTCCCAATTTTTTCTATTATTTATTTTCTGGTGTCTTGATCTTTCGTTTTGAGTCTCTAAGCGTTTTCGTTAAAGGAATTATTCGCTAAATCGTCAGGTGTGAATCGAAATTGGCGGGTTTAAGGCGTCGGTCGTTTTGGGCATTTTGATCACGAATTAAGGTGTGGGTTTTGAACTTTTATTTTTGTTATTGAAATACTGAATTGATTCTGGGTAATTCGACAGAATGAGTGTGTTCTGAACAGTATAACTCGGTATCGAATTGCTTTGAAATTCGACAACCTTTTTTGTGTGATTTGGTAGTTGAGCAATTGAGGTTTGTATTGGCTTTAAATAGCAAGAAGTCGGTTTATTATGATTTTTTTTGAAATACTTTGATTAAGGGCCATTTTAGTGATCGGAAAACAAGACTTTTAGTCAATTTCAGTGGGGTTTTTAGACTACACGGGTGGCCACACCGGTGGTTCAGATAGTTGTGTGCAATTGAGATTTAGGGTTTTTAGGCTAATTTGGGGATTTAGGGATCTCACACGGCTGTGTTTGCCATGTACTTTATTTTTAGTACAAACGGACAGAGAGTTACATGGCAAGATCACACGGCCATGTCCCTAGGCCACATGGGCGTGTGCCTCCTTCCACACGGGCGTGTGCCCCTCCACATGGGCGTGTTGACCCCCACATGGCCTAGGCATTTCCCGATCATGTGGCCCTTTCTCGATAATTTTTTATCTGTGCCGATTTCAGGCTTGATTGTGTTTTATAGGTTCCGACTCTTAGCTAAGTCTTAGTAAGGGTGGTCGAAACTTTGTTTTGACTTTGACTTGTGTATTTTTGTTGTTACAGCTTTATGTAAGCAACTCGTTGAGGGTTATTGGATGTTATTATGAAATTGATTCTGATTCTGGGATAGTGTGTGTACACATTTCTGAATTTGTTTTATTGGTGTGTGGGAGTTTGTATGTGATGCGCATTTTGTGGCTGTATGAGAATTATGTGATTGATTATCTATATGTGAGTTTTTGTGTCCAAATAATTGTCTGGAAATTTTGTATTTTGATTTTGTATGCCTGTTTGCATACATACTCTTGCATAAAATTATTTGGGGTTTGGTTGTGAAGAGAAGGAAGACTGATTCTGATCTGATCTGGCAGTTTAAACTACAACATGTATATACAGCGGTTCACTGCAATGCACTTTACTGCAGATACATCAGCTTTGCTACGTATTATTTTCTGAGTGGCTTAGTCCACATACATGGTGTGTAGGGTTGGACGGGCCTTTCGAGGTCCTATGTGGTGTGTTTGGGTGGATGAGTTTAAACAGCTCTATTGGGGTATGATCAGGGGACGGAGAGGTGTTTTGACTGGATGGGTGGGTTTTCACTACTTGACTGCATTCATAAGAATTTGTTTAAGTGATTGGGTGTAAGTTTGCTTGTCTGCATTCTGTCTGTTTGACTTATCATTTATGATTGTTCTTGTGTGCAATGACGTTTGGTAACACTGTGTGTAATGATAAGTGCTTTGCTTAAGTACATTTTACTGTTATACTGTTATCTAGAATTTTGGTCTGTAATTTTGTTATTGATCATGTCTCGAACTCACACTGAGCTTGTGTAGCTCACCCCCTTAGTGTTTCCCCTTTTAGGTACATTCCCAATTTCTGTTGCTAGACTCGACACGCCGGAGGTCTCGGAGTTACGCATTTTAAATAATTAGTTTAAATACTATTTTAAAAACTATCTTATGAACTTTTATATTAAATACAAGTAAGCGTTATTGAGACTGAGTTTCTTTGTAATACCGGGATTTTATATCTGAGAGTTTTTACGAATCTTAAATACCGTAATGTTTTCGGTTTGTTAAACTAAAATTTTCCCACGGCCACTTGGGTAATTAATGTAACCTCCAAAATTCGGTCTAAACTTCTAGGCGGGGTATTGGGGTGTTACATTTAATCTTTCATGTAGATGATAATAGATGAAAATCATTGTTTTTGCCTTGTCTTGGTTAGATGCTTCTTTATTTGCTACTATAGTATTCCCTAGACCTTTAGCATCTAGGTGAATTTCAACATCTAACACTCATGACAAATAATTCTTGCCTGAGATGTCTAGGGCGGAAAATTCAAGTTTGGCAAGATTTGACATTATAATCACTAAAAAAAACTAAGAAAAAAAGATATTAGTAAAATAATAGTAATCAAATTATTTGTCAAATGTAATTATAATAATGTATTTAGGAATAAAAATAGGAAATAGTATAAAACAATTTATGATATAAAATTTAGGATTACCTTAAGTCGATTAAATTCGATTCCTCCCGAGAACTTTAAACAAATCGTTGCACAAGTTTGAACCCTCTTTTTTCATCAATTTTGGGGTAGTCAAGCAACCAATTTGAATGTTAGGTTAGAAAAATAATGAAAGTAATTCAATGGAGGGTTAGAAAGGGATAGAAAGCAATTGAGGTATGGGTTTCAAATTTTTTGAGGGGGGTTATCAAATGAAAAATAAGAACGAGGTGGGTTTAGAAAAAAAATTTGAGAATCGTGCTGATAACATGTTATAAAATAAAGAGAGATAGAGAGAATAAAGAACAAAGAACAAAGAACAAAGAAAATATGGGAAGCAATAGAGAATATATTTTATTGATCAATGGGATGATTACAATGCTTATTCAAAGTCTTTATTTATAGGCATAAGAAGTATAAATGAAATAGAGATCTAATTCTAATAACTATTAGAATTTAAAGTACGTCAAAACTTATCTTGATTTTGATGGACATCCACTTAATAAGATATTCATAACGCTAATAAAATAATTAAAAAATTCAATTAAATTCCTAATTGAAAATTACAATCAATTGAACCTCATAAAATATAGGTTTTTGTTGAATCCCTTAACGAGCTGTTAAGTGATGGCATGGATGGCTTAATTAATTATAGTTGACATGAAAAAAAATGATAATGTGGTTTTTGAAGTGAAAAAAATGTTGACATGGATGACTTAATTAATTTTTTAATTATTTTATGAGGACTTAATGGATATTTTAATTATTTAAAACTAAAAATTATTAAAATATTATAAAAATTTTAGAAAATTAGAAATATTATAGAAATACTATAAAAATAGAAATATTATAAATATTATTTCAATATAATTAATATATTATGAAAATTTTGAAAATTTATAAAACTATTATTGAAATTATAGAAAATTATAAAAAAAATAGAAATGCAATAGATATTATAAACTATTATTAATATATTATAGAAAAATATGAGAGAATTATAGGAATTTTAGAAATTATAGAAAAATAAAAAAGTTATAGAAAACTATATAAAAATTATAAAAACTTGTAAAACTTATAAAAAATCTGTTAACAATTATTAAAGAAATAGAAAAAATTACAAAATTTTTTTTGTTATTTCTAATGTTTGAAGTGTGATAATAATCAGACTTGTAAATGGTGCTGAGTGAGGGGCTTGAGTTATTATGAGTTTAGTGTTGGTTGAGGAGAGATGATGCCAGGGAAGTTTATAAGAATGGATGAAGGTTGGTAAAAGCACTAGGGAAGCCCTTGTATTTAGGGGCGGATTGCATATTAGTCCCTTTACTTAAAAAATTGGCAAATTAGCCTTTATACATTTTAAAATGGGTAAATTAGCCTCTCCATTAAATTTTATTTGTTAAATGATGATGTGGAATGTTAAATTCATGCCAAAAATTATTTTTTTATTGATAAACTATAAAAATGGTCACCCAACTATGCCTTTCGTTTTATTTTAGTCACCCAACTATTACTTTTTTATTTGGTCGCTGAACTTTTCAAAATTAAATATTTTAGTTACTTTGAGTTGATGTGGGTTTTTTTGTCTAGTAACAAAATTAGCCCTCTAATGTTTACATATTCTTTCAGTTTGATCCTAAATATAAAAAATTCAACAAATTTAGGCCTCAGTATTTACAAACCTTGTCATTTTAGTTCTAATTATGAAAAAATAAACAATTTGGCTATCAAAATTTGCAAAATTTGTCAATGTAATCCTAATTCTAAACTTAAAAAAAAAATCATTTTTAGCCCTTTATAACCCATCGTTAACCCATGTGAGATATTAAAATAAGAAAAAAAGTACCCTCTTTCAAGTTACTTGCAACAATTTCTTTTAGTATAATTTATGCTTCATATTTGACCAAACCAAATTATTTAGAACCTGGAATAATTGGCTGAATTATTGTTGAGTTAATCTATGTGCAATATACCCAGTCGTCATAAGTAATAAAGTAGTAATATAAGAGTTATTGTCTCCACATGGATTGTATATGAAAGACAAAATATTTATGAAATTATTAATCACAATTTGGTAAGAGAAAATAATAAGAGGTGATTTGAATTTACTGCCACTAAATTAAATCTAAAATATTATTAAGGTAAACAAAATATGATCACAAAATTAAAAACAACAATCACAATATTAACAACTATGACATGAAAGAACCAAATTAGTTACTTTTCCTTAAATTAATAGTATTTACAACTATGTTGACAATGTTACGATAAATCCATTGGCAAATCAATCATTTATTAACCTAAGATTTCTCAAGAAGTGGCTATGCAAGGTAATATATATTGCTACATACCATTACTAATCTAATTATTAATCAATAAACAACCAAACATGCACCATACAAATATTGTGTTCACTAATTACCATCTTATTTTGATGAAATAATTAATTCAAATGCTTTCTAACAATTTATAATGCAAGAAGAACATACATGGTTTTACTTGAATGAGTAAACAATTGATGAAAAAAATATATCAACAAAGTAGAAATAATATTAAACAAAGAATTGAAATCAATCTAGCATCAAATAAAATTAAGCCATAATCTTTGAATTGAAAAAATAAAAAAAAATCATGTTTATCAACTTGACAAAAGTAAAGAGAAAAAGAGAAGCTAGAGCCAATTGTGTGGATCTATTGACATTGTCGTATTACTCTTCCGTGATCCTTCTCTTATGCCTCTGATGCAAAATATCCTTCAGATGTCGATTGGACAGCTCTTAAGTCTTCTTGTTTTTGCTCTCTCAAATATGTGTCTTTTCTCTTTAATGAAAAAGAAAAGAAATTATGGAAGGCGGGTCTATATGGCATGAATAAGGCAAGAAAAGATGGAAAGAATAATGGCAAGGTTTTAGGGTTTCAAAGCATGACTTCTTCTCAAGAGATGATGCCCCTTCGAAGTGAAATGAATATCCTATTTATACTTGAAATTTCCAACCGTCCACGACTAAAAATAGAATTCAAATCCCCCTTTTTCTCCATTGAGTGCCAACCCTTAGGAATAAGAAAGAAGGGAACAAATTTGCTATTTTTGGAGGAGAGTTGTCGTCCCCTTGTATTCCTACTTAGGAGGTTGGTTGACTCTTTGTTTGAAGGTGGACTGTTGGAATAGAGTAAGACCAAGTCTCCCTATCCATTGGAAGCATGTAGAATCATTGGGCTTCCTTGTTGGGCTAATCAGTTGGGCTTCTACTCCTTTATAGGTTGCATATTGATGTTCAAGTCTTCCCAAGTTGGGCCTTAATCCATTCTAAGGCCCCAATGACAATTCTTGAGATTCCCAGAAAAATTAACGACTCTATCTAATATGTGACTTTTCCCGGACATTTCCCAAATGGACCCTCAAAACATATAAAAACACATTATTTAGCATAAAATTTATTAAAATAACATTTCTTCATAGTATAATATATTTATTGCAAGATAATGAAAAATAACTATGAAATGTTATAAATGATCCAGAATTTGCATAAATTATAAGTTAAAATGTTATTAAGATAACTCTATAAATTAGAGTTATCAATTACTACTTGGACATATAACATTTTTCATGCATTTATTTTCTTTTGGATCTCAATTTTTGTTTTTGTGTTTTATCCCAACTTTTTAGAGTTCTTTTGTAAGTGATTTGAAAGAGTGCACTCTTTTTCTTATTTTAATATCTCACATGGGTTAGCCGATGGGCTATAAGGGGCTAAAAATGAATCTTTTAAATTTTTTGGAGTTAGGACTTAATGGATAGGTTTTTGTAAATGTTGAGGGCCAATTTTATTGAAGTTTTTAGAATTAGAACTAAAATGATAAATTTTGTAAACATTGAGGGCTAAATTTGTTACTAGACCAATAAAAAAAAGCCGACATTAGCTTAGAGTAGCTAAAATATTTAATTTTAAAAAGGTTAGTGACTAAATCGAAAAATTAATAGTTAGGTGACTAAAATAGAACAAAATGCATAGTTGAGTGATCATTTTTATAGTTTAGCCATAAAAAATAATTTTCAGCAAGGATTTAACATTCCACATCATCATTTAACAGATAAAATTTAATGGAGAGACTAATTTGCATATTTTGAAATGTATAAGAGCTAATTTGCCCATTTTTCGATAAAGGGGTTGAAATGCAATTTGCCCCTTACTATAGGGCTTCCTTAGTACTTTTACCAACAAAAGTTTAATATAAGGCGATGTTTGAGGGTTGCTAATATTTTTATTTTTTTTTTATAATTTTTTAGTTTTTTTATAAAAAATTAATAAAATATTTTTAAATTTTTATTTTTTATGTTTTTAAATAATTTTTTTCTATATTTTTAACTTGTAAAGTAAAAAAAATTAATTATGCCCTCGTAAAATAATTAATTAATTAAGCTATTCACATGAATATTTTTTTACGTCAAACATCATGCCAACCACTAGTGAATTGCCACATCATCACTTAAGAACTAGTTAAGAGGTTGAATAGAAAACTATATGTTAAAATCTCAATTACTTACTAACTTTAGATTAAAAACTCAATTAATTGGAACCTTGTGTGTTGACCTAATGGTTAGGGTATTCACCGCTACAAGTGTAATCTAGGTTTGAGTCGTGTTAGTCGCATTGCTGTTAAGGATTTACTATTCTCTTATAATTCACCAAAAAAAAACTCAATTAATTGTATTTTTATTAAAATCTTAATTACTTTACGAAAGGTTCTATTTTTACCTTTTGTTAATTAATCATTAATTTTGGGTTCAAACCATTTCCCTCTCACCCTTAATAAATATTTTTTCTTAATTTGCCTTTTGCCCAATTTTGTGATTGGTTTTGTATAGGGATGAGTGTTTGATCGAATTGAATGAAAAAATTTTGAGTTAATCGAGTTGACGAATCTTATTTTATCACCCTAACTCGATTTTGAATTTTCTCGAATTAAGTCGAGTGAGATGGAGTTCGAATCGAATATATTTGTTTGAGTTAAATTAAAAAAAATGACTTTGGGTCATTGTAACTACTATCACTCATTGTAATTAAATTTTCCCATCGTAATCAAATTTGTTATTAACTTTCATCTCCTCATAATTTATTTATTAATATTTTATATACGAGTCAGCTTTTTTTGCTTGCTTAGTTGCTTCAATTATCGTTTGATTTTTGCTACTATGTATTTTGAAATTAAAAAATATATTAAATATAAAAAATATGATTTTTTTAATAAAAATTATGGCATCATCAATAATTCAATTTTAATAGAAATTTATAAAGATTGAATATGATCAAACAATTCAATAATATAAATAATACAAAATGCGAAATTTAATTTAATGATATAAATAGTAGATATAAATAAAATTATTACTATTTAGAATTAGGGATTTTTTTGATGATTTTTTATTTGGGGTAAATGGTGAAAAATAAAAGTTTGGTGGAAAAATAAAACGTTTTGAGGGTTAGGAAAGTAAAATTTTGGGAGGAAAGTAAACGGGGGAAAATATTCAAACAACATTTTGGGGGGGGGGAATGAGTTTGGAGTAGATGGGGTGAGATGGGAGGGGAGTAAAAGTTTTGGGGAAAGTAAAAAGGTTTGAGAGTTTGGGGTAAAAATGTAAAATATTATAATTTAATATTCAGTTTATTCGAATTATTCAAGTTATTCAAATTCGAAAATTAAATCGATTTAAACTCAAAATTCGAAAAAAAATTTCAAGTTAACTGGATTAACTTAAAATTTGAATTTTTTTTTCGAATCAAATCGAATTTATTCACCCACTAATTTTGGAAGTTTTTGGACCCACTTATTATTTAAATAAGCCAATGAAAGTTGCTGATAGATTTCTTTCTAAGTGAATGGAATCCTAAGTTATCACTTTTTAGCTGTACATTTTGAAGTAGAAAATTAATTTGCATTTTATTTTTAATACTATCATAATATATTTCACTTCTCAAAAAGTGAAAAGAGAAAGAATATATAAAATTTGAATTTCATTTATAATAAAATCTTAAAAAAATTTATTCAAATGAAAAGAGAGAAAAAGAAATATATTTAAACTTTGCAAAAATTAATATGCTTTTAAGTCTTTTATGATAAAAGTGGTTTGCCCTCTTCTTTCATGCAAAACAGATATTTCTTGATCGCTTTAATATATTTTAATGTTCATGAAATTAACATATCTTTAAACATTGTCTTGTAGCGTAGCGTCTTTTTTTGCTTTAATTTGCATGGAATTGTAAATGGAATCAGACCAATATTGATTATGATTGTTTACTTTGTTCGTTTATGTTCAATTGAATTTTTTTAAATATTTTATAATTGTTAAAAAAAAAGATTGATGTTCGATCCATCATTATCACGAGTTTGGGTCCAAACTCTTCCATCATATAATCATTATTATACATACGGGATCAGCAATAAGTTTTAATGAGAGCTTAAACTTCAACAAAATTAAGTCGCATATAGGATTATATCTTAGAGGCAGCCAATTTTAGGAGGTAACCCAAAATTTTGGTAAATCTTGATTTCACCACCCAATATGGCTGTCACAATTACTAAGCACCAAGTATTTGCTGGGATAGGATTGTGTCTGTCGCCAACAACATCCAACCAAGCCCATGAGGTAGAGTACAAAGATGATATAATGGTGTGGCAAATGATATTGAAGGTGAATCACTTTGGTTCTCACCAATCCTAGATCAGTAGGAGAATTTAAAGCAATATCTTCTTTCATTAGGGTCTGTTTTCTCTACTTTGTGAAAACACAAATTTGCTACTAAGATGTGGTTTATGGTGAGGGGACTAAATCTGACGAATATAGAGATAATGAAAGCTCAATCTATACTAAGTACCTTCTTTCATTATCTCTATATTGGTAAGATTTATACTAACTCTCAGCTAAGTGCAACTTCACCTGAGTACGTTTAGTATGAACTTTCTCCGATGAGCATTTTCTATTGAAAGCTCTTGAATCTCAAATTATTAATAGGAAGTGAATAAAAAAAATTTCAAAAGTGTAAAATAACAAATGCATCCAACAATAATTCCTCAATATGAACATATGTTCCCACTAAAATCCTCTCCCCATTTTGTAAAGTCCCACAAGGCTACCTTCTATATATAGACTTCAATACATGGCTTGTGGAAGCTTGGAAGATTCCATGTAATGTGGGATAAGTAGATTGATTTATTTGATCTTCAAAATTCATTGACTTTATATTCTCTTTGTTTGAATAAATATGGATTATTTTCTCCCTTTATCTTCGTTGAGCTCAAATTACACCAAGAGGAGGGGTGAATTAGTGATTAAAAATTTAAGAAATGAAAAGACAAAAGAAAGACACAAGATTATTAGAGTGGTTTGACCTCTACTATGTGACTCAATTATCTTAGCTTTCATCAATTAAGGATTTTCTCAATCAACTAATTGGTACATTTTTAGGATAATGTATAACCTTTACACAATTTCTATCTTTTAGTTTAGTAAGATGGAACCTCTACTCAAAGGTTTTCTACCCAAAAACTTTATGTAGTCCCTTAAAAATGTTAAATGAAATAAGAAGGAATATAGAACCTCTCAAAGGTGAATAAACAATATTAAGATCTCACAAATACAATTAAACACTTGTACAAAGAAATACAAATAAACTCAACAAGTGTTTTTAATGAAATAGGAGCATAACAAATGAAAGATTTGAAGTTTTGCTCAATAGACTCTGTAAGCTTGTTTTTTGTCTTCATTTGGGTGTGCTTGGACCACATTTATACCTTTTCATCGACTTGAAGACATTTGGAATCATTGAAGAAAGTTTCTAGCTGTTGGGAGCATTTATTTTGCACATTTAATGCAATTTGTAGGGTCAAGTATCAATACTTACAAGGGTCTCGATACTTGGTTGAAAAATGGTCATTACAAAAGCCTGAGTTTCGATACCATGAAGGCAGGTTTCGATATTTTTCTATAGAACAGAACTCGATACCATGCTCCTCTAAATAAGTTTGTGGACATTGATTTGCAGAGTCTCAAGGCTTGCAAAACTAAGTCTCAGTACTTGACCTACCACATATTGAGACTGGAGACTTTCCTAATAAGTCTTGATACCATACCCTTCCAAAAAATTATTTTAGATATTGTTTAAGGGGTCTCGAGACTTGCAAGGCTAAGTCTCAAGACTTAACTTAGAAATTGCTTTTAAAAAGGTTTAGAAACACTTTGAAAGGTTTTGGAAGTACTGAAAAACTTTTATAATTTAAGGCATTTAGAAACTTATTTTTTAGTTTTATACCACTTGAAAATAATTTAAGTGTGGTCAAATTAATTATTGCCAATTTGATTAAGGGAAATTATGATTTATTTTGTTATATCAAAATATTTAAAAGTAAAAACTTACAACCTTCCCTTTTGAATATAAGAAAACCTTAGAAAAATTTGCCTCGAGACCTCCCTCTAAATCAAATATTATTTTCAAGTAACTCTCCCCTCTATTTAGAACATTTTATGAAGACTTGTTTTAAAAAAAAATTAAAAGCATTTTATCATGAATTTCAATGAAATGTAATGATTGTGAGTTTGATTGGAATTCAATTATTTTAACCATAGATGAAAGGTTTTTAATTTGAAGACTTTTAATTGCCAATTACATAATAGGTATAGGTATTACTTCTCCCTTTTTGGTATATCAAATAGAATTTGTCAAGGAAAAGCACCGCATACCAATTTAAAAATGATTTGAAAATCAAAGCTTATTGGGAGAGAAAGAGTAGCTTGAGAAATTTAGACTGTATTTGGTTTCTGAAAATAATTTTCTTTCATTTTCATTTTCAGAAAACAATTTTTATTTTCTATTTTAAAAAAAATTAAAAACCAAGATTGATAAATAAAAATAAAAGATAGTTTTCAATAATAGAAACATGACAAATAAAATAAAAAAAATTACATTTATATGGTTTTGAACCAGGATACCAAATTTAATACTTAAAAAATAACGGTTAAAAAAAAGAACATTTTTTGTGTTTATATGGGGTTTGAATACGAAGGAATTGATTTAAAGTTAAAAACCATTATTTTCACTTTTATAAAGCATTTTTAATGAAAACAATTTTTATTATTTTCTAGTTTTCACATATTTTTATTTTAATTTTTAGAAAGCTATTTTTAAAATTTTCGATCAAACATGTTTTTTTTTGTGTTTACCATTTTCCAAGAAAATGAAAACAAAAATGTTCAATGTTTCTTAAAACCAAATGGAGCCTTAGAAGCTTAAAAAATCATAAGGTATAAAAACAATATAAGCATGCTAGTAAAGATTTATTAATAAGGCTCAAATTAAATCAAATCATGCTTGCATTTAGAAATAGTATAAAAGTACTAAATCCTTAAAATGCCAAAATATAACATTCAACAACTGTAACACCCCTAACCTATATCCATTATCGGAATAGGGTTACGAAACATTACCGGAGGTTACAAATCAATTAATCAGACATTTCATATAATATAACATTCATATGAAAAATCAATTGAAATCATACATATTGTCCCTTATACGCGCCTCCAGGGCCTAAAATACACATTAGAAACAAGTCGGGACTAGATCGGATACTGAAAGAATTTTTCAGAAATTGTTGAAAAATTTCGAAGTTGCAGGGGACACACGGTCGTGTGACTCACACGACCAGGAGACACGCCCATGTCTTAGGCCGTGTGGGTATTCAAAATAGGGACACACGGTCGTGTCCCAGTTCGTGTCCATGCTCGTGTAACTCACTGACTTGGGCACACGGTCAAGTCACACATCTATGTGCTAGGCCGTGTTGAGCACATTGACTTGCGCAATTACTGTGTGTCACACACGGCCTTGTCAATTAGCCGTGTGCCACACACGGCTGAGACACAAACCCATGTCTCTACTCGTGTGGATGAAAATAGATCAATTTCTAAGCCACATTTCTCACCCAATTTGACATCAACCTAACTTAACATTTTTGCACATCAACAAGCCATAACAAGGCATTTAAAACAAGCCAAAGTCAAGTCTTAAACATGAAATATCACTACATACAACTAAGTATCCAAACTTACCTAAATGACCAAATACATATATGCATATCCAAACCCCATTTACTTTCTTTCATTCTACCATATCAAACACACAACAAATATGATAAGGCCACTTATATAAACATAAAAATATACCAAACACAAGCTATTCAAATGACTAGTCTCAACAAAACATTTATATACCAACATTGACCAAAATAACCTATACATGCCATTGTATCCGAGATTAATTTACTGAAAGTACCAAAAGGACTGATGGATAGTGTGAAATAACTTCGACCAGCTTCCAACCCGAACGAGCTTACTATAAAACATAGAAAAATAACACAGAGTAAGTATTTGAGCTTAGTAAGTTCGTATAACACAGAATTTAACTTACCATATATCCATTCAAAAGGTAAGTAAACATAGCATATCTCAACCAATTTGGCCAAAAGCTTAAACACATTATCACTAACATATTAGCCATGAAAATCACATATAAGATCCAACACACATGGTTGAATTCATCAAATAATCATATTTCATGTTTTTCATATAAATACCAATAATAGTTCATATCAAACTCATATAATCTTGTAACAGAACTATGCCCGTTGAACCGTTTAGAATATTGTTGGATACATGGGTAGTACACACAAGGTGTACTGAACTGTAATCCGTCAATTCATATACATGTATGCTCATACGAGCTGTAAATAGTAAGCTCTTACGAGCTGAATAACAGGAAGCTCATGCAAGTTGAATAATGGGAAGCTTATAAGAGCTAAAATCGGTGACCCTAATGACATGTCATTTGTATTCTACGAATTCCTAAGGTTTAAACGAGGCTCGGTAATTGTCGAATATATAATCGGTATTTATTCATGGAAATTGTACAATTCACAAACAATAATTCAATTTAACACATAAATGTTCAATTTAATTACACGAACTTACCTCGAAGAGTTTACATAGATACGAAAACGACTAATTCGATATTTTTCTTTTGCCTCGATCTAACTCTGTACTAGGTCTAACCGGATCTATAAGAATGAATTTAACTCAATTCAAAATAATTCATATCCTATTTAGTCCAACACACTTTGAAAAAATTACTATTTTACCCTTGCACTTTTAATTCATTGCAATTTAGTCCCTAGGCTTAAAAAATGAAATTCATACAATTTAATCCTTACTCAAGCCTAGACAATTTTTATACATATTAATAGTAGCCCACGTAATTTACAATTTCACAACTTTTACCATAAATTTATTATCTTTTTCAATTTAATCCCTAATTGATATTTTCATGAAAATTCTCTTTACAAAAGTTGTTTATCTAACAACAACCATTCATTTTTTAACATCAAACTTCAAAACTCAAGTATGTTCATCAATAGTAAAACCGTAATACTTTAATAGTTTTGCAAATTAATCCCCGAGTTAGCTAGATTAAGCTGCCACGATCTCGGAAACATATAAATCATTAAAAATGGGACAAAAATACATACGTAATTGAGCAAAATAAGCCTGCTAATATTTCAAGCTTCCATGGCTAAGTTTCTTCTTTTTATTTATTTTTTATTTTTGGTGGAAGATGAAGATAATAGTTTATTTTATTTTATTTATTATAACTTTAATCATTAATTTCTAAAATTAACCTTAATATTTCATGAAATTTCCAATTATGACTATTCATACTTATCCACTAACCACCTTAATGGCCTATCTACTATATACGGACCTCCAATTTCAAATTCTATAGTTATTTAATATCTTTATCTATCAGAACTCAACTTTTACAATTAATGCAATTTAGTCTTTTTTATGAAATTAGGTATGTAAACGGTAAAATCTCTTAACGAAATTTTTATACGGTATTTCTATCATACTGTAGACCATATAATAATAAAAATAAAAAATTTCAACTTCGGATTTGTGATCCTGAAATCACTGTTTCAATTTCACTGAAAATGGGCTGTTACAACAACATACCCAAAAAAACAGAGAACTAGTATCTAAAACATCATATATCAATCTAAAAGCATTTGATCCAAAATAGAAAAACCTAAATCATAGTAAATCATTTAAAAGTCTAAACATAAATCCTAAAAAGTGGCATTCACAAATAAACACCAAAGCATAGCAAGCACCTGACGATGGCGATGGAGGTGAAAATCAAGCCAGGAAAAAAGTTATTGTTAGAGATCATGTGACCTGAATCCTATCATTTGTTGAAGAAATAAATAAAATGGTAAAATAAGGAGATCTGTGGGGGGTGAAAGGCTAAGGGCCATAGCCTGCCACAGATCCCCATTAAGCATAAAACTGGATGGGGGTTGCGACCGGGGGGGTAGGGGGTAGAGCCCTCGCGATACGGACCATACAGTAGAAGTTGAATCTGTATAGAACTATTCTTCTTCTATTTGACTTTGATTAGAATAGAGTCTTTTAACCCTTAAATAGATGTAGCCGAAACTCCTCTTGTATCATTCGTTTTTCAACATTAGTGAATTTCCATCATCTGCTTGTGGTTTTTTTCCCGAAAGGGTTTCCTTGTAAAATCTACGTGTTCTTATTTTTCTTTTCTTATTGCTTTGTGATTGTTCAACCACCATTATTGATGTTTATTATAATAATTATGTTCTCCTCTAATTGTGCAATATGAGGCACCACATCATTGCGATAGGCATCAACCTCATCCTATGTATCAATACCTCATATGGAAAGTATTGGTACATTGCTTCTTGGTTACAATTCAAGCCAAGTCAATAACCAAAATTTTAAAACTAGAGAGGCTTGTACCGGTACTAGACCTCAAGGTTTCGACACATGTTCTTATGTGTTGGAACATGTCCTACAACATATTGGTACAAGGTTCTATGGAGCTTAGGTTCCTTAGAGCTTACTTTTTGAATTTTTGGGCATTTGTATTTGTACAATAGTCCTAAGTATCCATACTTGGCTCACTAATTTTGCATTTCTTGACCCGAATATAGTTCCAAAGCCCTTTTTGTTTAATTATCACCAATGGATCCTTAGTAATCCTAACTATCTTTATAAATGTTTTATCAAGTTAATATAGAATTCAAGTAGGTTTGGTTGGTTTGTTTGGGTTGTTTTGGAAACCAATGTGGTATCCTATATTCGATATTCATTCGGGTCAAGTGTAGGAGGTTACAGACAATCTATCATCCCAAATACAAACAAGTACAATGATAATGTTTCTTTAGAAATAAAATTCATGAAAGAAAAACTATACCAAATACATAAGTTGTAAACCATTTCTTTGAGGCAAATAATTAAACCAAAACATAACATGAAATTACATTTTGCATCTCAAATAGAACTTCATACTAATAAAAATTTTAGGAGAACATAATAATTGACAAAATAGTCTTTCTCCTGTTAACCCTTATGAAAGCGTAAATGATAAAATGTTTCGATAACACCTATGGAATATTCAACATTAGCTTCATGACGAATTTGGTGGTTCAGAGTTGAAACTGATCTAGTAGAAGTCTAGTACATCCTTTAACTATAAGACTTCACATTCTTCTTTATCTTTTACTATAAGAAAATAAAATAAATGGAAAAAATGAATGCATGAGGCATTTATGATATACTCTTATATAACTTAATTTTTGTGAAAATAAAATAAAATAAATAAAATAAAGAACACACAAATTTTACGTGGAAACCCTTTCGGGAAAAAACCACGGGCAGAGGAGAAGAAAATTCACTATGTCGAAAAATTTGAATCGAATACAAGAGGAATAGACTATGTCTATTTATAAGTTTGCAAAGCCATATTCTAGTAGGATTGAAACACCTTATCCTAATCAATATAAAATAGATGGAGTTTAATAAGGTTTAAAAACCTTATTCTAAAATAAAATAAAAGAAGTCTAGTTCTATATGGATTTTACTTTTATTTTATTTTCCATCGTATTTTATTTAAATAAGAATTTGGGTCACTTAATTTTAACAATCTCCACCTTTACACAAATTCTCAATGAACAAGTTCTTCATCGCGAACTTTCAATAAACAAGTTCTCCACCTTTTCCATAAAACCCCTTAAGGGTTTAACTTCAACAATAAACACCAACCAAGTCTAAGCAATGCTTAAACTTGGTTATAGGAAGTGACTTAGTCATCATATCTGCAGGATTTTCATGAGTACTAATTTTGCTCACAACAATATCATCACGAGCAATAATATCACGAACAAAATGATACCGAATATCAATGTATTTTGTTCTCTCATGAAACATTTGATCTTTTGTAAGAAAGACGGCACTCTGACTGCCACAAAATACTGTGCTGATTTGAAGTTCTTCATTGAGTTCACTAAATAGTCCCTTCAACCAAATAGCTTCTTTACAAGCCTCAGTAATCGCCATGTAATCAGCTTCAGTGGTAGACAAAGCGACTGTAGTTTGCAAAGTGGCTTTCCAACTAATTGCACAACCTCTGATTGTAAAGACGTAACCTGTGAGAGATCTTCTTCTATCAAGGTCTCCAGTAAAATCAGCATCAACATACCCTATAACTCCATCTTTAGTTCTTCCAAACTGTAAGCAAACATCAGTAGTGCCTCATAAGTATCTTAAAATCCACTGAACTGCTTTCCAATGTTCTTTACCGAGATTTGCCATATATCTGCTAACTGCACTAACTGCATATGATAAATCTGGACGTGAACAAACCATAGCATACATGAGAGATCCCACTGCACTAGAGTATGGAACATGTGGCATGTACTCAATCTTATCATCTGATTGAGGAGACAAGGCCGATGAAAGTCTGAAATGGGCTGCTAAAGGAGTACTAACAGGCTTAGCACTCTGCATATTGAACCTGCAAAGAACTTTCTCAATGTACCCCTTCTAACTTAGGTATAATTTACTTGCTTTTCTATCTCTGAGAATCTCCATAGCAAGTATCTTCTTTGCTTGTCCTAAATCTTTCATCTCAAATTCTTCACTTAGTTGGGCTTTAACCTTTCTTATCTCTCTTTTATCTTTTGCTGCTATCAACATGTCATCAATATAAAGAAGTAGATACACAAAAGAACCATCACTATTTTTCTTAAAGTAAACACAATTGTCTAAACTACTTCTTTTGAAATCATGAGAAGTCATAAAGGAATCAAACTTCTTGTACCACTGTCTTGGTGACTGTTTCAAACCGTAAAGGGACTTTCTCAGCAAGCAAACATAGTCCTCTTTTTCTGAGATTATAAAACCCTCTGGTTGTTGCATGTAAATATCTTCCTCAAGTTCTCCATGCAGAAATGCAGTTTTTACATCTAACTGCTCAAGCTCCAAATCATGCATGGCCACAATACCAAGCAAAGCTCGAATCGAACTATGCTTAACAACTGGAGAGAACACATCTGTGAAGTCCACTCCTAGAATTTGACTGTAACCCTTTGCAACAAGCCTTGCTTTATATCTGGGTTCTTCAACTCCTAGAGTCCCTTCTTTCTTTTTAAACACCCATTTACAACGAACAACCTTTTTACCTTTAGGAAGTTTCACAAGGTCCCATATTCTGTTGTTGTGGAATGATTCCATCTCTTCTTGCATAGCAAACATCTACTTTTCTGAGTCTTCACAGCTAACCGCCTCAGAATAATTAGATGGCTCTTGATTTGCATCTATATCTTCAGCCACATTTAAAGCATAAGCAACTAGATCAACCTTGGCATACTTCTTTGGAGGTTTAATTTCTCTTCTAGTTCTGTTTTTGGCGATAGAGTATTGTGGTGAAGAAGCAACTCTATTCTCAATTTTTGTTCTGGCTTCAGGAGTTGACTCTGTATTAATCTGATGCTCCACCTGCTTTTGATTTTCTTTATTGGAAGAGTCTTTAAGAGATAAGTTAGGTAGCATAGCAGTTTCATCAAAAACAACATCTCTGCTAATCACAACTTTTCTATTTTCAGGACACTATACCTTATACCCTTTTACACCAGCTTTATAACCAAGAAAAATGCATTTAATAGATCTCGGTTCCAATTTTCCATTATCAACATGAGCATACGCAAGACACCCAAAAATCTTTAAATCAGAATAATTAGCAGAATTACCAGACCATACCTCTTGTGGAGTCTTTTTCTCAATGGCAATGGATGGAGATCGATTGATTAAAAAACATGCAGTAGAGGCCGCTTTTGCCCAAAATGCCTTCGGTAAGTTGGCATTTGACAACATACATTGAACCTTCTCCATGATCATTCTGTTCATTCATTCTGCAACACCGTTTTACTGTGGAGTATGACGAACTGTCAAGTGTCTCATGATCCTTTTTGACTTGCACAATCTATTAAACTCATCAGAACAAAACTCTAAGCCATTGTCTGTGTGGAGGTATTTTATCTGTTTTGCCTTCTGTTTTTCAATCATAATTTTCCAAGACTTAAATACGGAAAACACATTGCTTTTTTGCTTCAGGAAAAACGCCCAAACTTTTCTGGAAAAATCATCAATAAAGGTTAGCATATAATTAGCTCCACCTCTCGAAGGCACTCTGGATGGCCCCCATAGATCAGAATGAATATACTGTAACATTCCCTTCGTGTTATGGATTCCTCTAGTGAATCGAACTCTCTTTTGCTTCCCAAAAACACAATGCCCACAGAAATTCAGTTTGCAAATTCCTTGCCTATTAAGAACTCCTCTTTTGCTTAATTCTGCCATGCCATTCTCACTCATATGCCCTAGGCGCATATGCCAAAGTTTAGTAATATCATCATTTGACAAGGAAAAGGAAGTGACAGCTGCATCACCAGTAATAGTAGAACCCTGTAAAACATATAACTTGGCAATCTTTCTCTGCCCTTTCATCACAACAAGGGACCCTTTGGAAATCTTTAAAACCCCACTTTCAGCTGTGTATCTGTACCCTTTTGAATCAAAAGTACTCAACGAAATTAAATTTCTTTTCAATTCTGGAACATGCCGCACGTCACTAAGTGTTCTGACAACTCCATCAAACATCTTAACTTTAATTGTTCCAACACCTGCGATTTTACACAAAGCATTATTTCCCATCAAAACAACACCTTCAGATACTGTTTCGTAAGTTGTAAACCAATCCCGATTGGGACTCATGTGGAAGGTACAGCCTGAATCAAGTATCCACTCCTCGCTTACTTTAGAATCATTGATAGAAGTGACTAGAAGTTCACCATCGCTGTAGTTTTCTACAACAT
This sequence comes from Gossypium hirsutum, assembly GCF_007990345.1. NCBI lineage: Eukaryota > Viridiplantae > Streptophyta > Magnoliopsida > Malvales > Malvaceae > Gossypium > Gossypium hirsutum. The sequence continues at coordinate 72,174,673 of NC_053427.1, forward strand.
CAGCTTCACCGAAATTTTTTGGTTGTTTTCCCTTTTGATTCGCAGCCTCTCTTTTAATCTTATTTTGTAGCTTATAGCACTCAGATTTAATGTGCCCTTTCTTCTTGTAGAAGTTACAAGTTTTACCTCTATTTGAAGACTTCGATCTACCCTTAGATTTACCACGAGGATTCTGTTCTTGTGTCCTACCACGATCATCATCAGCATTCCGATCTTGTCTCCCACGAACAATGAGACCCTCTCCCTGAGAGTCGGGTTTAACCACAAGATGCTTCATCTTATCATATGAGGTTAAAGAATCATAAACCTTATCAACTGTGAGAGACTCGCGGTTGTATAAAATCGTGTCTCTAAAGGTTGAATAAGACGGGGGCAACGAACAAAGTAGAATCAACCCTAGATCTTCCTTATCATACTGAACCTCCATGGCCTCCAAGTTTGAGAGAATTTCTTTAAACACTGTTAAGTGTTCGTGTACAGACACACCTTCCTCCAAACGATGAGCATAAAGACGCTGCTTCATATGCAACTTGCTTGTTAGAGTTTTCGACATACATATTTGTTCTAGCCTCTTCCATAATGCAACGGCAGTTTTCTCTTTCATCACATCCTGTAAAATTTCGTTGGACAAATGCAGATGTAATTGTGTTAATGCCTTTCGATCCTTACGCTTCTTCTCTCCATATGTTAATGTCGAAGGCATCTTATCTATCCCTAGCAGGGCATCCTCCAGACCCATCTGTGCAAGAACTGCTTGCATCTTAATTTGCCACAACGCAAATTTGGTGTTGTGATCCAACAGCGGAATTTTATACTTCAAAGACGCCATTAACGTGATCGAGATGAATAACTCGGAAGCTCTGATATCAATTTGTGAAAAAATAAAATAAAATAAAATAAATAAAATAAAGAACACACAAATTTTACGTGGAAACCCTTTCGGGAAAAAACCACGGGCAGAGGAGAAGAAAATTCATTATGTCGAAAAATTTGAATCGAATACAAGAGGAATAGACTATGTCTATTTATAGGCTTGCAAAGCCATATTCTAGTAGGATTGAAACACCTTATCCTAATCAATATAAAATAGATGGAGTTTAATAAGGTTTAAAAACCTTATTCTAAAATAAAATAAAAGAAGACTAGTTCTATATGGATTTTACTTTTATTTTATTTTCCATCGTATTATATTTAAATAAGAATTTGGGTCACTTAATTCTAACAATTTTATATATTAATTCTTTTGGTACCAACTTGGTACATCTCATCCTATTATATTTCACACAATTTCTCCCACTTCTCTTGGTTGCACATTTTTTTATACTATTTTCTTTTTAATTCCTTTTAAGTATTGCAATCCTATATTACCCTCAATGTATCTTTGTTTCTTTAGTTTTAACTTTTGAATCTTCTAAGCTTTGTTCATTTCTGCATCAATAACTTCAATAGTCAACTTATCATTAATATTGATATCAAAGTTTTCCTACATGCAAAAAAGGTTTGGAATTAGAATATAAGACTACATTGTTATGTAGTTTCATTGTTTTCTCTTCCACTATTTATGATGACGCACAGACCACTTGTTTGTATTATCCATTTCCTTATAGACAATATATCAATTATAGTGGCACACATCAATGTTAACATACTTCAAGCCCAAAGCTTTTAAAAACTTCTTTGCTTCATAGTATGATACAAGGCATCAAATTCCTTCCAACAATACATCATGAAATAATGCTAATGGCATCATAGAAACTTTCCTGGACAAGTTGTTTAGCACTTTGATGCTCATCATCTTGACAATAAAATAAGTGCAAAATATCATTTACATCTGATGTGCAACTCTAGTTCTAACTCTTCCAACAAACTATTTCCTTCGTGTTGAATACTTTCAAGTATTGGCAAATTCTCTAAATCAATTGTTGTTTCTCTTCCAATATTAATGTAATAGCTCTCATTTCGCCAACTTCGTATTTAGAATTGGAGATGTCATTGTCCTTATCACCAAGCTTTTTTCGTCTTATATCTATCTTGTGTAACCTGAATTGAACCCAAATTTAAGTATGTGAAATTGAACATCCTTAAAACTATGGGACTTCATATTCATACACTTTGAATTGACATGTTTTATTGTTTTCTCTATAAAAAGAAACAGTATGTCTTGAAATATGATGAAACAACAATCCATCCTCTCTTTCTTATTAAAAACTTAGAATTAGCACTTTAAAATAACTAATATAAAATCATAGTTAGTCATTGGTTAAATCACTGAATTGTTTAGAGAAAACTATAGCTTGTGAATTCATGGATGAAAAAATGAATACATGTTTCTAATATTGAAATAATCATGGTTTTTATCAATTAAGAAAATTATCATGCAATAATCAACAAACAAAAATTATTTAAATAAAGAAAAATGAAAGAAACAAGATGCAACATTAACCCTGAATAGTTGTGATCAAGAAAAATATGTGGCTTAGTTAGTGATAATAGCAAAACATTAATCCCAAACAACTACGTGAAGCAATCAATTGATTATATAAGGGTAAAATGTAAAATTGGTACTTGAACTTGTCCACTTCTCCTATATTGATACTTTATATATATATATTTTTTGTCCTAGATTGGTACCCAAAATTTTTTTTGTCAACTAAATCTGTACTTTTTTGTAATACCGTTAAATTTAAGATAGGTGGCAGGATAGGATTGTGACACATGGCATGATAAAGTCATAATTAAAAAATATGTTAAAAATGTCCTTGCAAACCAACATCGCTTCCCTCCCTTTACCACTACTAGCACTCCTTTCTCACTAGAAAACAACCACACTTCGATCATTGAATAGTTCCCCAGAGTTGGACACAAACAATGAAACCCCATTACTTTATTCCCATCTGCCAAAAACCTTGTGTTTTCCTAGTCGCCGAAAACCAAACCATTTGACCCAGACCAAGCTTTGACCGTCTCTCGGTACTTATCAAACTAAGTCACCGTCCTCGACTCGTTTTGAACTTTAAAAATCATCTCAATTAAACCCATAAAGGCCCATAAAGGCCTTGGGACTTTAACTCGTATAAAAAATAATCTCAACCACATTCCTTGAAGGATGACTCTCTGGCAACTCAAAAGGGTCAGGGTTTCGAACAAGTTGTGTAATGGTAGTAGAAGTAAAACTACTCCAGCGAGGTCGAGGCAATGAGTTATTCGAATCGGATTCGAGTTGACTGTTGGACTTGAGAAAAATTTCGGGTTTCAATTCTTGGGCATTTTCTTAATGGCTCTGATAACATCTTTGATGCTTTGAGAGCTTCCAAACCCAGCAAAGCCAAATAACCAAAAACAATAACCAAAACCAAATAACCCAAAATCAGTAAAAAAAGAAGAAGAGGGAAGCAAAAATAGGAAGGAAAGTCAAAGGACTTATTCGTTCGAGTTCGAGTTCAGAACTCCAGATCTCCAGTCGGTGACCCCAACGATGGTAAGTTGAACCACAACACGACATACCACATAACGGAGACTGATGGTGATTTGACAATGTAAAAAAGAGATTGAAGCTTTGGCTTTTGTTTCATCAAATTTTGGTCTGATTCTTGGAAAACTAACCGATGATTTAAAGATAGGTGGTGGAAAGGAGTGTTTTGATGGTGCCCGATCAGAGCTTCGACAGTTGTAGATGGCGATAGCTAAGGTTCATAAAAGGAAGAAGGAAAAAAATACAAGAAAAGGGAAATTGGGAAGAAGAAAAAGATAATCGGGAAAAGGAAAATGGAAAAAAAAATGGAAAAAAATGGATATAGCTTTTAAAAATAATTTTTTATTGATTTTTATTATATTTAGTAAATTATGACATCATTATGATGCCATCATGTCATGTGTCACAATATTATACTGTCACCTATCTAAAATTTAATGACGTTAGAAAAATATATTAATTCAATTGACGAAAAAAAAGCTTGGGTACCAATTTAAAAAAAAACATAAAATATCAATTTAGGTGAAGTGAACAAATTCATATTGACCCGTTATTAAAGGCAATCCTTGCGAACATTTATTCAATGACTTAATAACTTCCACATACACGTATACCCTAATATAGATTGATCACATGTGTGTTTTTCTTTGAGAATTGACAACAATCTGGTGGGCTGCGTTCTATTTCTTTACTACAAAGGCCTATTACAAACCACTATCCTTTTAAAAAAAAAACCCATAGCCCAAATTAGACTTGGGTTTCATTCTCAATTCGATTTTGGACAAATTGAATAGGATTGTATCTCTAATCAAATGGGCATGATTGAATTTTATAAATTATATTTTATTCCTTTTTAGTTTAAAACGAAATAAAGCTTTTTTCCCTTAAAATGATAATGCACCTGTCACATGTGGATGAAAACATACATGTACTCAGACCCGAATATTCAAATTCTGATCTAGGAACCTCTTCAATAAAGGAGCATAATACCTTGAGCTCAAAAATAGCTGCGATTCCTAATTATTAAAGCTGCAACTCTTGTATATTTTTTAATATTTTTCCATACGTCACAGCAACATAACATTTTTGTTGTTAAATTTGAAGTTGGATCCCAAAACAACTCCTACCTATCAATCTTTCAGTTTTTTCTATTTAAGAAATAAACAAGCTAAAGAACAATTAGAGCATTAATGTATAGATTGATAATAAAAATTAAATATCGGAATTCAAACCTACAAATTATCGAAAAACATCAATGTAAACAGTTGAAGAAACTGGTATACTTAACAATTTAATTTCAAGCGATACCATGCTGCATGCACTCCCCATTTTCATAGGAATATTATTATACCATATGGTTCTCATTTTACATAAAATTATTTCTTACCGAATATAGATAAACTGATATGTATACATGATATGATGCTACAAACAAATTAACATGATCCATTCTCTTGCGTTCGAGCTTTCTTCATCTTACGGTGTAAATCATCAGCAAGTGAGGCAGCAAACCAGGACTCAACCTCTTCTGAAACCCTGCATATGCTTGCACTGGGCGATGCTTTTCTTTTATTCGCCTTTGGCTTTCTTGGTGCAGGTGGGCATTGTTTCTTCTCTGGGATTTTATGGTCCATAGACGTCGGGGTCTTGAACCCATCATCATCATCATCATCATCATCATCAACCCTTGCCTTTAATTCTCCTGAACATATAAGTTTCTTCTTGTCCTTTTCGATTCTCTTTTTCTCTTCATCATCTTGCACTACTGCTGGTTCTCGATCATCATTACCGGGAATATCATTTGAAGGATAATTATAAATGGCTGTAGCTTCACAGCAGCACTCGTCTTGAAACTCCAAGGGCGGTCGTTTCACGATCCTTTTCTGATCATCGTCTTTATTAACAAGGATCAGCTCTGAATTGGACATGGTGAGAAGGGAAATCTGGCTGAATTCTGCGTACATTAAGATCAAACTGAACAAGGTACAATATTGATTGAGAGAAGGGAATCCAACAAAGAATGGAATATAATCATCAAATCATATTCTTTTTTGTTTTCCTTGAATTCCTATTATTTTACATTTTGTTTCAGGGTTTTTCTCCACTTTTAGTGAAAGTAAAGAAAAACAAAAAAGAAACAGGAGAAACTATTTTAGCCAACAGATGGATTTATAAAAGAGAGAGTTTCTAGTTGGTCTATTTCTACTCTTAGTCCCTATATTCTTACAACTTTTATATTTAATCTTTTTACTTGTTTGATCTCAAATGACATTTTAAAATGTAAACATAAAATTATAATGCATACATCTATCTATAACCTTTCAAAACTATATAAGCATATTTAAATTTACATTCTCTTAATTACTAAAATTTCAATTGTGTTAATTAAATTAAAATTGAAATAGTAAAGAATAATTCCTTAAAACTTGAAGCATAATTAAAACATCCTAGTTTTTTGTGCATAGGATCCTTCGCCCCAAGTGTTAGCTTTGATTGAGAACCATCACCAACTACTTACTCAAATGACTATATTCATGAAAACAATTCAATATATCTTTGTATAATTGGCACTAACTTTTCGTTTTTGTGTTAAATTATTCTACTTGGGGGGAAGGGGGTTCTTTTATGATAGTTGATATACGAACTTTGATGTATCTATGCACGTGGGTTGCTATACAATGGGGACCAGTGGGACGTTTGATGTGTTAATCCAAACCCCATCTCATGATATTGTTTAGGAAACTTACATTAGATGCTTTGTTTAACTTGCAAGCAAGGGACCAACTAACTTAGAACTTGTATTTTTCTTTACCAGCTTCTACCCAAGACTTAATCATCCAAATGAGGGGTAATTAATTAGTTTTTTTTGACTTTTATATCTTATTTTTGTTTGATTTAGGCACTAGGAATAAGGAAAAGGCTTTATTTACAAAGAAGCCTATGATGAACACTTGAGTTTCCCTTATACTCAAGCATATCAAGAGATAAAGGGTTTTGAAAAGAAATAAGACCATTAATAGAAATGGTATATATCGTTGTTCACTGATCCAGCTAAATCTAGCTAGGTATTACTTATTTTTGCTAAAAGGTGAAGAAAATATTTGCACCATCAATGCTATCCGAATAGGCCTTTTTTTTTCTTTTCCATGTAGCATGGCAAGGGAAATGCTATCAATAGGGGAAAACAATAAAAAAAATGGAAAAAAAGATGGCTCCACAATGTTTAAATGCAAAATTAATGTACCTCAAAAATCAAAATAGAATTAAGAGGAGAATATGGGATTGGATAGGTCTATACTTAGTCCCTTATGATCTAATTGTTAGTCAGTCTTTAGGGATCAGTAATTTTGGATTCCTCCCCCAAGAAAAATGGAAGGTGTTAAGATTTGGTAACCCTTCCATACTCAGCCAACTAACAACTATCACCAGCCCCCATTATCTCTTTTTATCAATTTAATGTAAACATATTGTTGTTTCAAACCCCAAAAACACTATACAAAAATGTCACATTTTTGAGATGATAAATTGAAGAAAGTTGAGTTAATCTCATGCTTTAAATGCGTGGTTTCATCAATTGAGGTTAGATTTTTTTGTTATTTACATAAACATCAAATCTTTTAAAATGTTTAAATACGAAATAAATCATTTTAAAAATGCTCTAATAAAGGATTTTTACACACTTGATCTCACTTTGTAATACTTAATATTTGAGCATTTGAGAACCTTTATTTAAAAACATTTGAAAAACAAATAATTCTTATTTCACAATTTTGAAAGATTTTAACTTTTTTAATTTATCAAATGTTTAGTGATTTATTTGAGCAACCCATAAGTGTGGTAATGTGGGAAGTGAATGTGGCTTGGAAAATGGATCATTTTTGGCTTTAGGGATTCAAGTACATGCTGAAAGTAATTAAAAACAAGTTTAATAATGTATGTTTAGCAGTATAATGAAGGGGAAGGGAAGAAACTGTTGAAACGCGCACTAACTGAGAAGTTGCAGAATAAATGAATGTCAAAGGCACATGGAGAATGATTTTACCACCATTGCCAACCATCATGCATGTCCCAGAGGCCTCACAATCATCCCTCCCAAGTTCAACTCCCTCTCTTGCTCTGCTTTTTTTTTCTTTTACATTTTCCAATCGAACCCCACAAATCTCCATTTCAAGTTTGGGTTTTACTTTCTCAAAAAGGCTGTCATTTGGCACCCAAGACCCAACTATTCTATGTTTTTGGACCACACCCTAGCGAATCAGAAATGGGTTCTTTTGGGGGGGTTTTGCATGTGAATGCTTTATTTTATTGCATCTTTATGCGTGTGTTTTTGAGGAAAAAAGGTGTAGGAGAAAGCTTGGCGTTTGTGATGAAGAGATTAGATTAAAGGAAAAGTGATGTCAAGTGTCAAGTACACCTAGGGAACCATGGATTGTTAGAAAGGGGCTAACTTCATTGTTTCCTAGACAGGTCCTTAAAGCAAACATTGCTACCAATTCATCATCATTAACCCATTTTAGTTTAAAGATTCTTTCCATTGGAATTGAAAAGTACTGTAAAAAAGAAAGAAATAAAAAAGTTTATTACTGAAACTACTCCCAAAACTATTATTGCTAGCAAAAGAACTTGCAGGCTGCCAGTGTGAACAGTGGATCTAAATGATGCATGGGATGTATGGGATGGAAACACTCATATGAAACTTCTACTGCTGGAGTGCTGCTTACTTTCCCACTCATATGGCCATGCTTAATCAATCCAGGAAATGGAAGTCCTATCCGAGACATGGAACATGGGAAGACAAAAGGACTTAACCTAAAGATTGCTAGCTCGGGTTTTTTTTTTTATAGATCATAACCCAAATACCTTGGTAACATTATAATTGAACTGATATTTCCCACACAATGTCCTTGGAAGGGTGACACCATAGCACTGTAAACAGTTAGTTTTTTGGATGAATATAGCATAAAAGCTGTCCACTTCATCTTCACAACAAAGACAAGTTGAGTTCTGAAATGAAATTAATGAATTTCGTACAGAATATTTACCGGCGTACTTCAATAAACTGTTAGAAGGAAAAAAAAGAGACTAATTTGCAGATTCTGGCTTGGTTTTTAGCATGTTTGCATATGTCACAGGCTTGGCAGCTTGTATGACAACCAGGGATTTAAATTGCGGTCGCGGTCGCGTTTTTAGTTGCGTTGCGTTTGTCGCGGTTGCGGACATAACGAATGCTATAGTGGTCATTGCAGCTATCACGGTCGTGAATTTTTTAAAAAATTCACATAACTTATTATAAAACAATAATAGCGGTTTCGGCGGTAACAGTTTCAAACGGTGTTGCTACCGCTATATAACGGCCGCTATAGCGGTATCGGACCGCTATTTAAATCGCTGATGACAATTAAGCCTTAAAGTTATGCCCCTCATCATTTGATCGACCGTTCCATGTAATTTGTGTTAAACAATAGATATATGTATGAATGCAAATGAAGTAGCGATGTATATATGTGTGTACATAATCTGATGGGGATCTGGGTCCAGATATTCTGCTGGTCTGCTGCATTGTATAGATTCCTTTTACTTTGATGCCTTGGCCTTTTTTTTTTCTTCGAGTACACAAAGTGATGTTGTCCACTATGTTGTGTCTCTTGCTAGTGACTGAATTACCATTGAAAATGTCAGAATTCCAACACAACAACCCATGTAAGATGTAACCTGGTAGGCTACCTTTTATTATCATGTTTTATACTTCTAAAAAGCTTTTGATCAAAATTGTTTTGGGCGTATGAAATTCAATCACATCTTCGTCTAAAAAGTCAGAAAACCATAATGGTGGGGGCATTCCTCGCTGGGTCTCGAAAAAAGCAGCTTCGGTTGACTTTGAAACTTGTTAATGGTGAATCATAGAGCTGAAATTGGGCATTCCATGGAAACAGGAAGATTTGATTTGTTCGACTTAAAGACAGGAAACAAAGCAACATTGGATCCTAAAAGAGTTTTGGTTTCTCCTAACTTTGTAATAAAATCAGTTTGATTATTTTGGATTCTCTTCCAGTCTTGTCCCAATGTTTGTATGAAACTATAACAAGAAACTGTAATGTTTAATTAACTAAAATTCAGTAGAGAAAAAGGAAGGTTAAAAGAGGTTTACTTAGAGTCAAGACAAAAAGCTTTGAAATTAGCATTTCACTATTTCAGGACAAAGACCACTGTATCTAGGTATAGAGTACTATGGTTACTAACCACTTGGATAATTATTTATTCTTTTACCACCTTGTAGAGTAAAAATGTATATATTGCAATATGTTGAAAGTTTTTGTATTTTTTTATATTTAAAATTTTATTTTTATAGATTTAGTCTCTTTGCTTTTAAATCTAAAAATTTAGGTTTATTTGTTAATATTGGTAAAATTCTTTTTATTAAATTTGTTGGTGTAACTTTTTGAAATCAAAAGAAAAAACTCATTTAGTATATATATAACAAAAAATAAAATAAAATTGTATTGCACTTGAATTTAATAGAAAATTTTAATGGTGTTAATAATTTTTAAAAATTCGCATTATCATTTTCATTAGAATAAAATATTTAGACTAACTAATGATATTATAAAAATTGAGGTACCAAATTATGTCAAAATTAAAGTATAAAGATTAAATTTCAAGTTTAAACGAAATATAGAAATTAAATCTAGAATTTAACCATTCTTATGTAACCTAAAAAAAGTAGAGGAATTAGAATTGATATTTGGCCATTAGCTTCTCATGTTAAAAAAGAAAACAATTGACATTGTATAGGTGCCATGCAAAAATAGAGGTATTAGAATTTATATTTGATCATTAACTTTTCATTTAAAAGGAAGAAGAATTAATGGGGTCTTATAGCTCTTCATAGGGGTCTTTGACAAGGGGATCTGTTTTCATCTTATCTGTTCATTTTGTGCACTGAAGGGCTTAGTTTTTTGTTGAGAAAAGTGAAGAGGAGGGGTGATTTACATGGCCTTGCGGTTTGTCGAGGGAGCCTGACAGTTTCTCATTTGTTGTTTGCTGATGATAGTTTTCCTTTTTTTTTCTTTCATGCTAGTGAGTCGGAAGCTGGTTAAGGTGAAAGATGTGCTTAGAAAATATGAGGCAGCTTCTGGAAAAGTGATTAATTTCTTGAAATCAGGTATTATGTTCAGCTCAAACACAAAGAAAAATGTTTGACATGGTATTTGTAATGTTCTGTTACGGTGCCCTAAAATCACGGTCAGTGCTTGGGCTTTCCATCTCTCATTGGAGGCAATAAAAAACAGGTTTTTGTGTATATTAAAGAACGACTAAGTAAATGTATTCTTAGTTAGAAGAAAAATTTTTTGTCAAGGGTAGGGAAGGAGGTGGTGCTTAAAACGATTACTTAGCTATCCCGGTTTATAGTGTGAGTGTTTTTCTACTTTCTCATAATTTTTGTGATGACATGCAGAAGATGATGAATTCTTTTTAGAGGGGTTCTGATCGTGATTGTAAAAAGACTCATTGGGCTTCTTGGGATCGAATATATGTCCTGAAGAAGTATAGTGGCATGGGATTTCATCATTAGTACCAATTTAATTTGGCTCTGCTTGGGAAGCAATGATGGAGGTTCCTCACTTGGCCTGAGTCTCTTTCGTGAAAAATTTTCAAAGCTAAATATTTCTCGGATTATGGGTTTCTTGAGTTGCTGGAAGGTTCTTATTCTTCTTTTATTTGGAAGAGCATTCATAAGGCTAAAGTATTGCTTCTTAAAGGTATTAAATGGCGGGTTGGCACGGGAGATTTGGTTAATGTTTTTAATGACCCTTAGATTAATGATGGTAATAATTTTTATGTTAATGTTGTTCCAATAAAGGGTTGTGCTCATCTGAAAGTTTGTGACTTGTTTCACCCTAAGGGGGCTCTTGGGACATGGAGATGGTGGAAGGGCTTCTTGTGCCGTATGATGCGGAAATGGTTCTTAGTATGTCAATTAGTTATGTAACAGCCCGTTTTTTAGTGGTGTCAGAAACAGTGGTTTCGAGACCACAAATCCGACAAACTAGTTCGAAAAATATTATTATTTAATATTTACGAGTCAAATATGGTACAAAAATAAATGTTGAATTGGTAATTTATGCTATTTGAGAGAACAATTAAGTTAAAGTAATAAGACCCTAAAGTCAAGAGGTTTTAGAAAATGAGGTATTAGGACCTCGTTTCTATAAATCGAGCCGTAAATATTTTTATAAATATTTACGGAGTTTTATTAAGGTTGCATTAAAATTTTGTTTAGAAATTTTAATGTTTAGGTAGTTAATTAATTAAAATGGACTAATTTATAAAGGATGCAAAAGTCAATCGTTATTAGCTTAATTGTATTAATTGGCTAAAGAACCATAAGTTAAAGGTTTTAAAAGGTGTGGACGGTTTCAAGGTACAATTTAAACAATTCTAGGTAAGTTATAAGGGTTATAATGGTAAATTATTAAATAAATTAAAGATAAAAAATGTTAATTAAGTTATCATCTTCAATGTTTTACCACTGATTGTGGTTGATGAAACACCATTTATGAACCTCCTAACCTTTGACCAAGCTTCAATGTATGCATGTAAGTCCATTTTGATTCTGTTTCTTGTATTTTTTATATTTTTGAGATTGTTACAACTAGGTTTAGCTAGCCCCTATCTTCGTTTTTGAATCTGTTAAAGATTTTGAATGTTGCCATTGATGAATCTTTGTGATTTTAGATGTTAAATGATGAATTTGTGGTATTAGTTGTTATTTATAAGTATTTTCTTAAGTGATTTTGATGAATTTAACGATTAGGGTTTAAATTATTGAAATAGTAAAAAATACAAGGACTTAGTGTGAAATTGTTACAAATGTGAGCTGTAATGGATGCTATTAACATTCGGCTAGTATAAATTTTCAATAAAATTGGTTTATTTGCATGGTTAGGACATAGAGACTAAATTGAATAAAAATTAAAAGTTAAGGGTAATTTTGTAAAAATGTCAAAAATGACTAAATTGCATAAAATGAAGTGGTTTTACTTGTAACACCACAAACCCAGCCTGGACGTTATGGCCGAATCTAGCAATGTCACATTGAAGTATTTTTCGTAAAGTGTTATAACGCTGAAAAACCCTTAATATAATTGTCCTCTTTGTGTGCTCCTAATGGTGATTTTGAGATATTGACGTTCATTTCAAAACTTTCATCACAATCAAAAGGTATTTACTTTAAAAATATTTTGAATATCAAAATATTGTTTTATAGCGGAAGCTTTTTAAAACAATTGCATTCTTGCGTTTTCTTTGTAAAAATGTTGTTTCTTTTAAAAACTTGAGTTCCTAACACTAGCAGTTATAAACCAAAGCAAATTAAAAATCCCAAAATTAAAGTTAAAATCTATAATGGCCTTATTACAGTAAAAATACCCAAAATAAAATTAATTATAATTAAAAAAAATGTGAAAGTGTATGCAGTTGTGTGGCCGCCTTTGAGTCCCTCATAGCACCAATCCGCCTAAGCCTGGGGATTACCTATACAGATAAACAAAAGGGTGAGTTTACGAAAACTCAGTTTGTAATCCCATATCAAAATAACCATATAGTGAGCAGATACAGTCTGGGCCTAAGCCCATCTCAGTAAAGGTTCAATTTCAGTTAGGGCCTTAACCCAATGCAATATCAGTATCAGTTTGGGCCAGAGCCCATATTAGTGACAATAACAGTACAGATATGTAATCAAGAGATCCTACCCAGCCAGCCTCTACACTCCATCTCTGTCCAACCCTGCACTCCATGTGGGGATATAATCAACTCACCCATCCCTACACTCCAAGTAGTACCGGTTGCGGCACTAAACAGTATTTGCAGCAGAGTTGCCAATACAGTACACTTCCTCTAATCATAATAACCCATCCCCATGCAACACATCATGCATCATGTCATGTCATGTCATAGTATCATACATGTACTCAATGTGTCTAAAATGGCATGCTTAAATACAATCATACATCACATAGGGGCAAAATAGCCATTTACCAGATAGGGACATAACAGTCATTTTATCAATTGCGGGTCTAGGTAAACTTACCGACCCAACAGTAGGTCCACAGTTGCCTCAAGCGACCTGTGCAACCTAAACAGTCCAACAGTGAAAATGGGCCGACGGCTCATATTGAGGCCTATGTGGGCCCACACGCCTGTATGGCCTACACGGCCCATAATGGCCTTGGCCGTGCGTAATACACAACCTAGCCCAATAATTTCCACACGTCTGTGTGGTTTGCCCGTGTAGGGTCCACATGCCAGTAGGGCCCACACGACCCATTTCGGCCCAATATAGCCCAATACGACCTCAGCCCATGAAATCGCTCATGGCCAACCTTGTCAATCATCTGCCCATGTTTAGTCACATGGCCTACCACACGGGTAGCTACATGCCCGTGTGGTGTCAACTATTCGCACTTTTTGGCTTTTCACCGATTTACGATTAAAGGCAATGTTTACACACCTGTATTGACTACGGCTCGTAAGCACTTCAGAAAAATCCCAAACCTAAAGATTGATCAATACACACCCCTTTAATCACCATAGTGGTCGAACTAAAACCAACCAACAACTTACTCAATTTACGAGTGAACGAAACATACCCCTAACGCCTCACTCAACTGCTTACGAAGAGGTAAGGGAAGGGTCTCAATCCACACGATTTGCTGTTGAAAACAAAGCGTAGTCACTAACGGAAACACAAGGAATAAAAGAAATGGTTTATCACCAAACAACGACTACCCCAAATCATTATAACCTACCCTTCACTTACCAACGTATAACCAGCGGAGGACGAACGCACTCATTGTCTTGAACAATCGAAAAGAATGCAAAACGATGAGAATACAATTATAATTACACATTTACTTATGTTCTGGTCAAGCTATTTTCTCGAGTCATAGTTACTAAATTATTTATATCTGGAGCTACAAAACTCCAAATTAAGATCTGCTAATTTTCCGTAAGAGTAGAATCATATATCTTCTTACCATAAAATTTCTAGAATTTATGGATTAGCCAATAAGTATAGTTTATTCTTCAAAGTTACCCCTGTTCTGCTGTTTGACAGCTTCGACCTTCCTTTACTAAAACTTAATTATCTCATATTACGGAATTCAGATAATGTTCCTATCTATTTCTCTTGAATTTATTCATATGAATTCCAATCCATAATTATTTTTGAAAAATTTTTAGTGATTTTCCAAAGTTAAGACAGGGGAGTCGGGAATCACTCTAACCCTGTCTCACAAAAATTCAAATATCTCATAATATGAAATTCTTTTGCTTACATTGTTTCCTCTATGTGAAACTAGACTAAATAATCTTTAATTTCATATCTTATTCAGTCTCTAATTCAATTTCCACAATTTTTGGTGGATTTTCAAAGTCTGACTACTGCTGCTGTCCAAAATTGTTTTAATGCAATAAGACGATAACTATCATAAGTTCATTTTCAACTAATCATGAACTCACCATTTCATGGATCCCATGTTCAATTACACAATGACATAATAACATAACCATAAAGATTATTCATCATTCAAGCTTTCTTGCATACTTATCATATGTTCATATATACACATATACATAAACTTTCTCACCATAAGTCATTCTTCATCAAGGCATTGCTCATGAGTTTAACGTACATACCTGTACTCACTCGTAGTATATCACATAACCATACCTTCTTTAACATGCCCTCCTTGGGTCTTTCATCACATTATCCATTACATTACTCGTTGAACACTCGAAATACTATTGGATACGTGGAAACTTGCACATAAGTGCCACATAAACATACATAGCTGAAGCTACCTCATATCATGCAACGCTCGCAATGGAGCTACTCACGGGCTTGCTCATATAAGCTATCGATCAAGGTGTAACTACACGGGCTACTCACAAAAGCTTTCAGGTATTCAACCATTTAAGGATCACCTAGCCACCAGTAGGGCACACAAAACCATTGCCCAGAACTCAATCACACATAAAGCATCCATTATGAACTCGGACCACTCAACGAGCTCAGATGCCACATATATCATGAACCCAAACCACTCAATGAGTTTAGACTTCTTAATTCCTAGTGACATGTCACTTGTATCCTAAACTATTCCTAAGGTTCAAACGGGTTTTTCTCACTTGCACATTGCACCTCTATTACACTTGTTCGTGACGTCGTGAATAGCGACCATATTAGCATTCATGCTTACAATAGTACCAATTGCCCATTCATAGCATAATAAGGCATATTTTAAGAATTTACATAACATATATCACATATTTCATATATCACTTGTCATGTATCATCATTTTATTGCGTTTCATATAATATTTTTCCATGTCATATACACCATTCCATCAACTTTTCCAATATATTAAATCATAAAATATATGCAATAATAGTAAGGAATATAATTCAAGCATAACATTGCATTATTATTATCATACAAACTTACCTCAAATCCGAGCACAGCTAATTAGTCCATTTTAGTCCATAATCTCGTACTTTCCCGATTTAAGCCTGAATCTCAATTTTCTTGATCTAACATTTCAAATATAACTTATTTATTACTCACATTAATCAAATTAACCCAAAAATCATACTTTTAAAAATTTGCATTTTTACTCCTAAACTTTCACATATTAGCAATTTAGCCCCTAGGCTCATAAAATGAAATTTATTCAATTTCTTTGTACTTTAAGCCTCGCCGAATCATTTTCATAACTATAGCAGACCACAATTTTCACTAAATCACACTCTTATGAAAAAATTTTATAACTTTTATAATTTAGTCCTTTTTGGCGTTTTCACCGAAAACTACTTAGTAAAAGTCATTTAACAGACAACAAACATTCACATTCCTCCATTAAACATCAAAATACACATATGTAGCACATGTTTAAATTTTCAAACATTAACCATAGATTAAATAAATGATAGAAATAGATAGATCTTGTTACGATGATTTCAAAAAGCGTAAAAATCATTAAAAACGGGACAAGAACGGACTTACTATTGAGCTTGGAAAGCTTGAAAAAAACTTTAGAAATGGATTCCATGCAAATTTTAGCCAAAGATTGAAGATGAGCATAAATTTGGCTTTTATTTTCCCTTTTTATTATTTTAATTACCAAATGACCAAAATGCCCCTAACTTAAACATATTCTATTTCACCTATTTCATGTCCATTTTTGTCCAACAAATTAACCAATGGTCTAATTACCATATAAGGACCTCCAATTTTAAAATTTCATAGCAATTAGACACCTCTAGCTTCTAGAACTCAAGTTTTGCACTTTTTACAATTTAGTCCTTTTGACCAAATTGAGTGCCCAAACATCAAAATTTTTGAACAAAATTTTCATGAAATCATCCTGTGAAATTGTAGACCATAAAATATAATAAAAACAAATTTTACTGTGTCAAATTTGTGGTACTGAACCCACTGTTTCGACTAGGCCCTAATTCGGGATGTTACAATTTAAATGGACTATGTCATGAAACTATGAAAAGGAAATGCTCTGTAACACCCCAAACCTGGCCTGGACGTTATGGCCAAATCTGACGATGTCACATGAGAGTGTTTTTGAAACTGCATAGACCTTAAAATCATTCCAATTATTAACTTGTACTTAGCACAGGAAAACACATTCTAATTGATTTGATTTAAAACATTACTTTTTTTGCGGAAGCTTTTAAAAGCATTTTCGTATGCGTGGTGGTTTTGTAAAACATTCAATCCTTGTTAAAAACTCGAGTTTTCCTACTGCTAGTAGTAAAAACCGTAAAACATTTCAAAATTCCAAATTAAGCAAAAATTTGTAAAGGCTTTAATTACATCAAATTTTCCCCAAATATAAATTAAATCATAAGTAAACAGAAAATAGTCCAAGTGGAAAACCGTGTGGCCACTGCTGAGTCCTCCACTGCACCGACCCGTCAAGTTTAGGATTACCTACACAGATTAAACAGAAAAAGGGTGAGTTTTCGCAACTCAATGTGTAATCCTCACAGAAACAGACATGCATCAAATCATAATCAGAATCAGTTTGGGCAGGAGCCCCTTATAGAAATTAGTGTAGGCCTTGGCCCACTTAGATGCAGAATCAGACATATATATTAAGGCCTTGGCCCATATCAGATGCAGTATACAGAACAGAATAGATTAAACAGAGTCTTACCCACCAGCCTTTACACACTAACTCCGTCCAACCCTACATACCATGTAGGGATAAAATCGACCCACCCATCTCTACATACCATTCTGTACCGAATCCGTCACATAATCAGATAATTGCAGCTATGCTACCAGATGTCAAGCTTAGGAGCCTTTCAGAATACTTCCTTCATATACATTAACCCAACCCCGATGCAATACATCATACAATACATGACATGGAAATATGCAATTAACAGATCATACATACAAATTGATGTACATGCTAAGGCACGTATATAACATAATCAAATCATGAAATCAGGGGTCAAGTAACTCTCACCGACCCTACAGTAGGTCCCAGTCGACTTGGGCGACCTGAGCAACCATTTAGAGTATTTTAGAAAATTGGCCTCACATGCCCATGTGGCCTGCCCGTTTCGGCCCACACGGCCCAAATTGGTCTTGGTCGTGTGGATCACATGGCCTGACCCAGAATTCCACACGCCCATGTGGCCCACAAAGCTCAATAGGTCGGGCCCGTGTCTCGTACACGGCCTCGCCTGCCATTACATGGCCGTGTCATGCTCTCGTGTCTTGCGCGCATGGCCTGACTCATCGATCACATGCCCATGTACTACCACACGGCCTACCACATGGGCGACCACACACCCGTGTAATGTCGATAGTTTCATTTTTTGGCTTTCATCGATTCTCATTTTCTGTGTTTTTGGGTACACACCTGGTATCAATTTTAAGCTCAAACAACCCCGAGCACTCCAAAACCTATTATTACCGATAAAAACCAGGTTAACACTTAATATGCAGTAAACCGAATTGAAACAAAGAATCCTATAAGTGCATAAATGGCTTATAGATAACAACTAAACTCGATCCCGATTCAGGTCGAAAAGCGTGACTTCCAGCCTCTCAGCCTCCTCCTAAACATAGACTAAACTCATTAAATAAAGATTCTACAGTCCTCGAACCAAAACGTTAATAACACACTTACCAAACGCGCGATAACGATGCATGAAAACTGAAGGCAATTTGGAACCCAACGAAAATTACGAACAAAGAATAGGGAAAAAGGGGCATGGGAATTTCGGCAGAGAGAGAGATGGGAATCCGAATTTTGTAAAAAAAAGAAACCAACATTCGATACCCCCTAATCTTTCCCCCCTTAATTCTCTCCACCAAATCCCCACGGCTCAGAATTCTATTGCCACTCAAACTCTTCCTCATAATCTTGTAAAAATAAAGCCAAAGCCAGGAATCGAACTCAAGACCTCATGTAAACAAGTACTTCACCTAACCACCAGACCAGAAGGCCCATTCTATATAATCTTATGAAAAATTAAACTTAAGCCTATTGAGCAAAGTTAAGGCTTTATTCAGAAAAATACCAACATTTTCTGAAGCTAAGGCTTGAACTTGGGACCTCATACATACACCCAGAACACTTAACCACTGAAATAGATTCACACTTGTGTGTCATAAATCCAAAAAAATTAAAACATAAATTTTGGGGTGTTACATGCTCAATAAAAGTATACCTATGTTCATGAAAATGTTGATTTCAGATGAAGTTGTTTATGTATAATGACTTACGTACCTTATGTTAATTCAAGTGAATTATGAGTTGATGCACTGACATATGTTGTTGATGATGCTTAGGCTTGTGCCAAGCTTACGGTTTGGATTATATCATGCTTATTCTTAATGATATACGTTGAAATGGTAAGTGACCAAATGTAAATATGCTTATGTTCATGAAAAGATTGTATGAATCAAAAGATATATTTTCTTATGAAATGGCTTATCATGTGCTTGATCCCAAAAGAGTTATGTACAAATGCACTAACCCGTTTATTGATGATGATATTTCGGTTTGTAACACCCCAAATCCGACCCAGATGTTATGGCCGTATTCGGCGTATTACATTGAAGTGTTTTAGCGAAAACCGTGTTTTCATTGAAAACCCTTCTTAAAATGAAAGAAACCTGAATTAACTAAAAAAAACCTTCAGTTATGAAAGCCTTGTTTAAAACATTTTATTTTTTTTTTAAATTAGTTGCGGAAACGTAGAAAACATACTATAATTTAAGAAATCCATGTTCAACTTCTTGTAATTACAATGAAAATAATAATAATAATTCAAATAATAATAACATAATGAAAACCTAATTACAATCTGATCTGAACACACTTAAAAAGAAATAAAAACTTAAATGCTTAAAAAAAACTAAGTTCGAATTATCTTGCTAGCCGGCCACCCAGAGTCCCTCCAAACATCGAACCTTCTACTGAGCATCACCTGAAAATAAAACAAAAGAGCGGGTGAGTTTTCGCAAACTCAGTGTGTACAACCCTCGATGAAAAACAAGCATTCAAAGAGAAATCATCAAACATGCAATGCAATCCCATCCAAATTATCCATCCGCACACACCAGCTCCGTCCTCCGTCACACCATGTGGGAATATAAATATCGACCCACCTAGCCCACACACCAATGGTAGCCCGGTTGTGGAACTACCTTCATTTACATATTGGGCTTTAAAAGCCGTCGGTGGATCCACGATTGTCAGGTAACCACGCGATCCTCATTTACTTCCTCCGTTCCATAGTTCCCACCCCATATGCAGCCTAAGCATAACATCATATGTATGCATGTCACATCCATAAAACTTACATTCAACACCTAGGGGTATTTTGGTTATTTTTGCCCTTAGGGGCATTTTGATAATTTTCCCTTAATTATGGTTTTCACTTACCTTGACCTGTTAACAAGTCCCGCGAGCTAAGATGAAAAAATACTATGCACCAGGTAGGATTCCAGAGAAGATGAGGTGGGTCATTAAGACCGCTTAAGTACCAAGCTCTCCCTAGATCCAATATTAGACAAGCATATACTCGTTGCCACACTGTAACCCTTTCACTTGTCCACAGTCACAATATATTAATTATGTCTTATGTAGTTATCATATACTTGGCCCAAAACCCCTTACAACACCCAAACAAATTCACATACCTGTATCTGGCCCATTAAGCCTAATCATATTCATATGGCCCATTAGGTCCAAATCACCTGTATATGGCCCATTAGGCCCAAATCACATTTATATGGCCTGTTAGGCCCAGTCACACTCATATTCATGCTCACATACAAATTGCTATCACATAGCATCAATATTCAATTTTTGCCTATTATGGGCCCGATGGGCGGCCCAATAGCCCATCGGGCCCATTTAGCCCATTCTGGCCCGTATGGCCAAATCACAACCCAAGTCCACGAAATTGCCCATGGGTCTCAGGCAACCTATTGATCTCCCCCTTACGAGTGTTCGCGCACTTGCAAGACTACCGTAGCCAAACTTCCGGCTTTTTGGCATTTCAACTTTTCAGCATTTCGGCATTTCGGCATTTCGGCTTTTATCTATTCATAGTGTATGTGCAGTGTATGTACACACTTGGTAAGCAAGCGTGCCACGATTCCCTTAGTCACCAACCTACAACGATAACACCCTTCCATTAATCGTATGCTTAATCCATATTCTACCCAAAAATCGAAACCTCACCTTAACCTTACCTTGAACACCAATCCTTAATAGCTTTCCTTGATCACGTACTCCCTAGATCTGCATTAATCGTACTTATTAAAACCAGAATAATAGATGACTCGTATCCAACTCAAGTCCCCTTACCTTAACTATGAACATTCGGCCACCTTAGCCAATGGGAGAGGAATACTTACCAAAACCGCAACACCTAAGGAGCAATTCGACAATGAGCTAAGATCCGAGATCCAATACTAATTCCCTACCATAGTTGATTAGAAAGAGTGAGGGAAAATATTCGATACTTAGCAAAGAAAACTGATTGGAAGAGTAACACTTACACTAGATTCGGTCAAAGAGTATTCGGCTCTAGAGATTTGAGTGGCAATAATTGCTTATTCGGCACCAAAGGAGAGAGGAAAAAGAATCAGCTAAACCCAAAAGTGAAACAAAGAAATCATAACAAGGAAAATAAAAAGGAGAACAAGGGTTTTTGGCTTATGGAGAAATCAGCAGAAAGAAAAGGAAGAAAACAGAAGGGTTTTCGACATTTAGGGAAGAGGTTTTCTGGAAACAATGTGAGAAAAAGATTTCGACATTAGCCTCATACCTTTGAATTCGACACCTTTTTATAACCCTTATGGCCGAACTCCTCAAGCCTAAGTTCCCATTTTGGATCCATTTGCTCATCACTTCTTATCTCCTCGTTTTTCTCCTTGATAACCCCTTAATCTTTTCCTCAGATTTCTCTCCTGAAAACTTCCCTTGGAGTCCATTTGCATGCCACTTCCAACCTTCTAGAAGGCCAAAATTAAACTTCTAAAAACACTAAGCTAGGATTCGAACCTTGGACCTCCTTGCTAGCTATTAACGCCATCTCCCTACACTCTAAGTGGCGTCACTTAGCCACTCCTCCACAAGGCTTTTTGATGCTATTTTCCACTATCTTTATTTAAAAGCCCAACTACATGCCAACCTTGATTCTTTTAATAATTAAATTATAATTGCTTCTACCCCTTAATTTGAACTCAAACCTTGACTAAGACCTACCCTTGCGTAATTAACACTTAACCGGAATTGCTAAGTACAAAAAAAAAAGAAAATTCAAGATTTCGAGACTTTTGTGTTCCGGGTTTTTTGGGGCGTTACAAGGTTTATGTTAAGCTTGTGTAATTGGTTGATGTTTATGTCTATGTCTTGTATTATGCAAATGATATGGGTAAGAAAATGTAATGAAATGGTAATGTGATGATATAAAAGGATTGATGAGTTAAAGAACTTACTTATATGTGAGAAATTTATTTATGCTTTGGATGAATTTATCTATGTCATGAATAAACACACTGATTCATGAATTGATAATGTTATTTAAGCTTATGCTAAGTAAATGAAATGGAAAGTAAGTAAATAGATTGGAAAGTAAAGTAAGTAAATGAAGTAGTTCATAGTCTTATGAAAAGGTTAATGATTGTGTAATATGTCTTATAGATCCTATTATGTTAGGAATGAAAAATATAAGTGATGTTGATAGACTTATTCATTTGTGAGTTGATGGTTATAAAGTTTTACAAATCTTATGGTATTGGCATAAGTTTATATTTATCCTATAAAGTTCGTTATTGAAATGGAATGTTAGGTTTAAAGTTTTACAAATCTTATGGTATTGGCATAAGTTTATATTTATCCTATAAAGTTCATTATTGAAATGGAATGTTAGGTTTAAAGTTTATATGAGCTTACTAAGCATTCATTGCTTACATAATTACTTTCCTTTACAGATTATTAGAAGCTCTATTGGTTTGGAAGCTTGTTGAAGATCTATCACACTATCTAGCGATTATGTCGGTAGATTTTGATGTTTTGGTCAAGGTTATAATGACATGTATAGGTGGACTTAAGTTTTATGGCTAGTTGATGTTTATGGCATGCAAATGATGCTTTAAATTTGTGATACATTTGGTACTTTTGATACATTGTGGTTGGGTGATAATATGGTCAAGCTGATGCATGTTTTTATGACCAAAGTGGTAAATGATGGTGTGTTTGAAATGTGGTCAATTGTGGTATGTTTTGGTATGGAAATAAGTTAGATGAGTATGTTTGAATATGGCCAAATATGCATATGTTTTGGTATGTTGATTTGACTATGATTGAGGTTCCTTATTGGCATATTGGTTGGATGGATTATTGGACTATTGAGTTTGTATTTTTATGCATGTTTTGGACATATTTTAATGCCTTGGTCATCTGTGCAAATTGTATTTAGGTACATGCTTGAATGGGTGAAACAAATGGCTTGATTTTGGCCAATTTCTTGTCCACACGGCCAAAGACACAAGCATGCGTCTCAACCGTGTGTGACACATGGCCACGCGACACAACCGTTTGTCCCCTGTAGGTTTTAAAGGTTGCAAGTCAGGTAGTTATATGGCTTGACACGTGGGTGTGTGAGGCCATTTCAAGTGTTATACGGTCTAACACACGGGCCTGTGGCTCGGCCGTGTGACCCAACTCAGAGAGATACACTAGCACGGACATAGGCTGGGAGACGACTGTGTATCCCTATTTAGAATGTTACGCAGCCTGAGACACAGGTGTGTGTCTCAGCTATGTGAGTCACATGGTCTGGCCGCACGACCGTGCGACCCCTACAGTTTAATTTTTCCAATTTTTCCTTAATGTTTCAAATGTTTCCAATTTAGTCCAGAATCATTTCTAAAGTGTTTCTAAGGCCTCGAGGGCTCGATTAAGGGACGATATGCATGTATCTGAATGAATTATGTCATGTTTATACTAAGGTATTAAATGCATGTTTTTTAAGTTAAGATATTACGATAATGTTCTGTAACCCTATTTGGCGACGAATACGAGTTAGGGGTATGAAAAGTTGGTTCCCTACTGATTATCCGTTCATTTGGCATTTCTTGCCTAACAGTTGTTATTCAGTAAGATTTAGTTATCAAATGCTTTTCTGTTCCCTAATGTTGATAATTTTTAAAGTTGAATGACCTTGGCAAGCTTTTTGGAATGAAGTTTTAGCCCCTAAGATAAAAGAATTCATTTGGCGTTTATTACGTGGATTTAATCTTTGTAAAAACAAACATCAATCCATGGGCTTCTTAGTGATCCATTTTGTTTGACGTGTCGACAAGTTGATGAGGACTTGGATAATGTCTTTTTTGCATTGTCCGTTTGCTATTGTTAGTTGGAAAGATATGGGTATTGTGCTAGGTTCTCAATCGATAGGCAGTTTTATCTATTACGTGTCTCTTAAACAATAAGTTGAAAAAAGGAGGCGTATTTTGGGCATGCTATGGGGTATTTGGTTTTAGCGAAATATGGGTATTTGGAAATAGAAAATCATGACTGCTGATCATCTTATGCATTAGGTGGATGAGTTTTTGTAAGGATGGATGGAAGCTTGATTAGTTCATGCTTTTCAATTAGTTTCTAAAATATTGAGTGGGGGTGATGATGGGTATTGGCATTGACCATCGAACAGTAAGCTCAAATGTAATTTTGATGGCGTTCTTTTTGTTGATAGTGGGTAAATGAGGTGGGCCGCGACTGGGCGTAATAAGGTTGGTGAGTGTGTGCGGTGCATCTCAAGTTTTATGAAGAGCAAGGTTGACCATTTTGTTCCAGAATGTTTTTTTTGTTCGTGAAGCTTTCTCATTGCTTCGATCTTTGTATATGGATGATATTATTCTTGAAACTGATAATCAACAGTTGTCGCAAGCTCTATCTTCTGGTATGCTGGATGGTTTTGAACCTGGGATGTTATATCAGATTGTCAACACTTCATCTCTAGGTTTCAGTCTTTCTTTATTCATTGGATACAAAAGGATGCTAATCAAACTCGTGCTTTGGCTAGGGTGGCTTTATTGAAAGCAAATTACTTTGAATGTATTTCTCGTCCTACTTTTATTAGTGATATTATTAATGCTTTTTTCTATGTTGTCATGGTTTAGCCTAGACGAGTAACCTGACACTTATTTCTGTACCTGACTAGCTTGAATGAGCATTAAATGTTTCACACACTCGCGTACTGAGTTCTTTTACAAGGTTCCATTGGAAAATCAAAGGATATACAATTAGTTGTTAATGTGGACAAAATATGAATTCTGACTATCTGTATGATAGTTATTTGTTGCTCCAGAATTATTAAACTTTGTCATGATAGGGATATTAGATTGAATAAGAATTTGCAATTAGCAATTAAATGAATAAAGGAATTTATTGAATTGAATTGTATGAGCTTACTAAGTATTTAACATACTTACTTCTGTTATTATGTTATGTAGATTTTGGATACTCTAAACGTGCCGATTAGATCAATGGAGCTTACACCTACCATCTTCTGACATCGATAGATTTTGACGTTTCAAATTGTGATTACTTGTGGCATGTATATAGGATACTTATTTTGCAAATGTTTAACATGTTTTGGTATTTTAGTTGTAAGTGTACCTATATGCAAATTGATGTATGTATTGCATATTTCGCATTTTGGTAATATGTTGTTATAAGTTATGTTTGAATGGTATTTTGGAATGTTAGTTAGGATGCTATAATGGATGAATTGAATAGTTGATAAATTTTGATTATATGTGGTGTCAATGAGAGCACATTGATTAGTCACCTAGGTTGGATGATTTGGGCATGATTTAATATGTTTTGAATAGGTAAAAATGATTGGAAATGTTTTGGCTTGGTACCTAAAAAATGAATGATGTTTTTCCTTGTTTTGGAAGCCATTTTAGGTGCACACGACCTAGGACCTAGCTGTTACATTACCATGTGCCATTCACGGTCATTCCACATGACTATGTGGCTTATTTAATTTTGGTGCAGGTTTTTCTCACATGGTTATAGGTTGTTACACGGCCATGTGATCCTATTTCGAATTGCACACGATCGAGTAGACGACCTGGCGACATGGTCGTGTGACCCTATTTTCAAATTGTACATAGTTTGGCCACAGGACCATGTTCTTTTGCCACATGGCCTGGGCTCTATACATGGCCTGGCCAGACGACTGTGTGACCCTTATGTTCAGTTTTCATACATTTTTTTATTTTGTTTCAAATTAGTCCCTCATTGTTTCTAAATTTATTTTTAGGTTCCATAAGCTCGATATAAGGCCCATAATTGTATATATGCTATGAATGATGATTGGTTTTGAATATTTTATGTTTAAATTAATAAATGAATGGTTTTATATTATTATTTATTTTGATATGTGCTGTAATACTCTGTAACCCTAATCTGATAACGAAGACATGTTAGGGTGTTACAATAGTCATAATGGACTTCCTTGCAACAGATAGTCCCCAGCAGACTATCTCCTCATTAGATCGTATAAGGCAGACTTCCCATTTATAGATAGTCCTTAGCGAACTTCCCAACACTAGATAGTCTTAACGAACATCCTTTTCATTCGTTATTCGCTGGCAGACTTTACAAAATAGACAGTTCTTGGCGGACATTCCACATGAGATAGTCCTTGATGAACTTCCTTTTTGTGGTGACTTTTTTGCCAAGAAGCATTTAGTAATAGAATATGAAGATCTGTCTCACTGATCTGTTGCAATTTGTTGTAGCAAATTAAACTAGTATTCTTACTTAAGGAGCTTGAATATAAGTATTTTTATTATGTTTTATTTACTTTTTCAATTCTAGTTTTTAATTAATAAAAAGTGTGATTTGAGCCATTTATATGACCTCAGGGGTCGAAGTAGGCTCAAGGGAAGGCTAACGTGTTTGGTGACTGTGCAGGACACCATTCGGAGGCATGAGAACACGAGATTGGTCGCCATGTTGCAACACAGAGGTTTGATGTTGCAACATAATGACTAGAACACCAAAATAGAAAGACTATTTTTGGTGTCGCGACATAGCCAAAGGATGTCGTCGCACAACTTTAAATCTAAGCCTAAGCCAAGTAAACTGCTACCAATGTTATGACATAGTGTAGAGGATGTCGTGAAATCGACCTCATACATGAAGAATGACCTAGCTATGGGCATTTTGGTCTGCACAATGAAATTTAATGCAAAAGTGTAAGCTAAACTAGGGCTAAGGACGACGAGCAACTCTAATATTATAAATAGGCTTCATTAAACACTTTAGAGGCATCTTTTCTGTAACTTAGGAATTTTCCTTCAGTTTAGTTTTCAGTTTTTAGTTTCTTTTGTACATAGGATTTCTTTTCAATTTTTTTTCCATTAGTGTTCTTCAGAGAATTTGACTTGTTAATTCGGCAAACTCTTTGTGGATTTTTGCACTTCAATTATTCAATACAATTTAGGATTTCTCTAAAATTTTACTTTTGATCTATTTTCCATGTTTATTTTCTTTTTCGAGTTTATGTTGTTTGTGAGATCCATGAGGAACTAATCCTCTTATGGGGGATTAGTGAGTGGATGTGGGAGTAATTAATTTTTATTTAGAGATTCTTAGTGGATCAACTGTTTGGGATAGGAAGAACTTAAACCCTAAGCCTGACAACCTTAGAAAGTCATCTATGTGGGAATTAACCCAAAATTGGTATTCTTATCCGTAAACCCCTTACCCCAATTCGGTTTGGAGTGTGAGGTCAAGAGATAAGTAGCTCTTGCCTATTCGTTAATTTAGTGGAAGATCGAGAGATCTTGCTAGGTTAGCGACTAGTTGATTGAGTAGAACCAGAAATAAGAATTAGTTATAACCACTGAAGCGAGTTAGTCTCCTATGCTTAGATTTGATTAAGTCAACATATTAGTTCTTCATTTTTCTTTTTGCAATTTTATTTCTTTTCTTATAAAAACAATTTCTTTTCACTCTATGTTTTATCGTACTATAATTTAATTAACATACCTATTAGATCTTTTAACGTTTAGGTTATTATTAATTTAGTACTTGCCTCCCTTGGGTATGATCTTCAGAGTACTCATCTACTTCGTTGTAAAAAATTATATCATAACTTGACCCATATACTTGCGAAAACTTCCTAATATTCATATTTGGTTATAGAAAATTACTCTAGACGTTAGTATGTCTAGAGGCAATCAAGTTGTCACCGTTGGCGGGGAGGCAACATTAGTGAATTAATTTTACTAATCCCAAAAGAATAACTTGCAATGTTGTCTTGTACCATGAGAAAACCTACCGTTCGACGATCCCGACGAAGCTAACATACCAGATTTTCCACCACAACCACCAAAATTGTCATTAAACCTACCGATGACATGAGAAGAAAGAACTTTAAAAGAATATGTGCTATCAAATCTGGATATGGTACAAGGAAACATTGCAAAGCTAACTATTACGACAAATAATTTTGAGATCAAATCGACCATGATCCAGATGATCCAGAACAATCTGCAGTTTAGAGGAACCATGACGGAGGACCCAACCCAACAATTAAAATGGTTTCTCCAGCTTTGTGATACATTTAAATTCAACAGGGTCACTGATGATACTATTTGTCTTCGGTTTTTCTCATTTTCCTTAATTGATAATTCTTTTTCTTGTTTAGACTCGTAGGCATCATGATCTATCATGACATAGAATGAAGTTGGAGAGAAGTTCCTACACAAATTTTTTTCCTATTATCAAGACGATCCAACTCAGAGGAGAGATTGACACTTTTAAATAGTTAGAAGGAGAAAGCTTTCATGAAGCTTGGAAGCTATATAAGATGTTGATCCAAAGATGTCCGCGTCATGGTCTACTCGAATTATCACATTCCAAAAATCAGGTTAGTAAAAATTAGGTTAATGAACCGAGAGTTTCACACCCAAAATTCTTTTGAGATGGCCTTCCCACATTTGATAATAAATAGGTATCAAGTCTAGTGATCAAGTAGTGGTGGAGATGTCCTTGATGATCTGTGTTCAAATCCCTTTGCTCACATTATCTTTCTATGTGGTGCAATTTTGCTACAAACCTTAGCAAAGGTCAAACCATGTTTTTAAAATAAATGTTGTAGTTTGTGAACAAGAAAGTGAGTTAGCTTAGTGGTTAGGAGCTTAAAAAAAATTCCTAAGGGTTCTAGGTTTAAGCCCTTTCAGTCTCAATATTTTATCTAATTTTTTTCCAACATTATCATGGTCAAAACCCTTATTGCCATCCATAGCTAATTTCCATCCATGGGGAAAGGTTATTTCCTTTTTTGACAAGTCAATATTCCTTTTTCTTCAACCTTAATCCACATTTTGCTCCCTCGTCCCCTTAACTTGCCTTTTTTCTTCACCATTGCCTTATGTGTCATTCATTGAATCTAGACAGAGTGAAATACACCTTTTATTTTCATTTTTCTCTCATCCACTCCCTTTTGGCCACCCTTCCTCCATGCTCCTCCCTTCTCTCCACATTTTCTTTCATTTTAACCACTTTATCACCACATTTGCTCTACCTTATTTTCTCACCTCCACCACTCATTTTTCAATCAAACTATCACCATCACCATCACCAGACCTCCTCTTTGCCGCTGCTCCTCCAACTTGTTTGGTATATCGTCACCCCTTGTACCACCATTGACCATCGTGGCCACCACCTTGCACCATCATAGATAAAACTTTCTTTTTCTCTCCACTTCTTATTATTTTTTTATTTTACTCACCTCCCTTTCTCAAGTGCCGAAATACTCTTCCATTTTTCTCCTTCTTCATCAAACTCTCATCGGACCACTGTTGTCACCACTGCCTCGCCACCATCGACATTTGTGATTATTTATCTCTTTTTCACCATTTGCCAATATTTTCTATTCTCTATTGTAAACGAAATGCTACTTCTCTTATATTGTTTTATTTTATTTTAAGTTCATTATTCCAACTTTTACTTTTCGATCTTTTTTTTTCTTGATAATAATTTGTTAGTTACCATTCCCTATTCAAATTAAGAGCCTGGTGATCTTTCAATCTTTCTAATCCCATCGAGTTAGAGTAAGTATAAGTTGGTTGAATGAAAATCACCATTTCTTTCTTATGCCCCTTTTGGCCGAATGTATTATAAGAAATAAGATGTACTTTCCTTCGATTCCAACACCTTGTACCTTATTCGTTTTGATAAAGGGCCAATTGTTATCAATAGGGAACACCCCCTAACTTGGGAAGTTAAAAAAATTGATTTCATGCTAATCAAAATAGTGTAAGTATGGGTTGGGGATCTAGACTAATTCAATTATTATTAATAGCATACTTTAAAAAAATGACACTCTAATGATAGATCATTATTTTACATTCAAATCAGTAATCTATTTAGTTAATATCCAAGTGTGGGCATTCTTTAGAGTGATGTTTTACGTTGGATCTACTATCAGGTGTGGGTTTAACTTGATACAAGTTATATATTATTATCTAATTGATGTTGAATGTGAATACTATAATTATTCTAAAACGGGCAATACAAGTAATTGATTTCATACTAACTATTTTGTGAAAGCATGTTGTATGGTTATGTTTATTACTGATTTGAAAAGCATGTTGTTCTCATTCTTATGTTATGTTATAATATGGCATATATGATCATTCATGATTGTTAAAATGTGATGTTTTGATACATCGTGATAATATGTGATTTGCATGTCAAAACATGCCTATGTGATACCAAGTGTTAAATGATTGAATAAGCATGATCTACATTCATAAAAGTGAAATTTTGTAACTAGTGAAAATATGTTTGCTGTGGCCATATCATATGCATGGGGTGGGACATATGTAAGGAGGAAGTATTGGTAGTTTATCTGCAATACTGGCAGTGTTTTTGCACTACTGGCAATTTATCTGTATTACTGATGGCTTGACCACATTACTGGAAATTTATCTGCAATATTGGGAGCTTGTTTGCACTACTGACAGTTTATTTGCATTATTGGTGGCTTGACCACATTATTGGCAGCTTGTCTGTATTACTGGTGGCTTGTCCACAATTTGGAGTGTTTGGATGAATGAGTTCTAGAGAACTCGATTTTGGACTGTAGTGGTGATGGGTAGAATGTTTTAAATTAAATATGCATAACTATTTTTTAAAAAAACCCTCATTGCCATGAGCATGTGTATAAAGAGAATTGATTATCTTGTATGATGATTTTATGCTTATTGATTTTTTTTTTGTTAAAAGACTCACATTGGGCTTTAAAAGCTCACTCCTTTAGTTTCATAACCTTTAGATTTATAAACTATTGGGTTTTTATTTTGAACTTTGGACATTTTATTGAGTTGTTTCTTTATTTTACGACTTTAAATTGTTATGCATGCATGCTTGATGAAATTTCAAATATTTTAAATTAATGGGTTGATTTAAATTACTTATGATTTTACTTGGTTATAAATAAGATTGTATACTTGTCATTTTTCTAAGTATTTTTAAAAGTCTGCTGCTAAAGAATTTTTACTCAAAATCATTTTTTTTATGAAATAATAAAGTTACAATTTCCTTGTTTAATGACTTAAAACGACATTACAACAAAATACTAAAATTTTCAAATATTCGTATTTTAATAAGTATTTTTCAAAACCAAAATCACTCAAAAATTTAAATTTTAAAGTTTTTGTAAACACAACCGAAACCTAGTTACTCTCAACAAGTAAATGTTTTCCAACGGTTTTAATGTAACCTCCAAGATTTGGCTATAACGTTTAGGTCGGGTTTGGGGTATTACACAAACGGTTGAGGTTGCGGATGTTCTAGAATGGGTTGGATGCACACGAGTGATCATGACTATATGGACCAACAGGAGGAGCCTTGACGAACTAAACATACAAGGATGCGTATGATCTCATAAAAAACGTGGCGATGAATTTTTGCCAATGGCCAAATGAAAGATTTATTTATGGTCAGAGACCATCCACAATAAAAGTTGTTCAAGAGGATGACAAGTATCAATGGATTTTGTAAAGACTTAACCAGATAGAGTCCACATCTAGTGCCTCTTCAATATTTGGTGGAGATAAACCTTTTAGCCAATATTTTGATAACCTAGCTGAGCACGTGAATACATATGGAATATGGGTGGAAATCCTTATTCAAATACTTATAATTCCGGCTAGAGAGATCACACAAATCTAATATGGGGTAGAAACCAGAAAAGAGGTAATAATTCTAACCTTGTTAAAAATTCTAGTTACCAATCTCCATATTTGCAAAAACCTTAGGAAATAGTCAACCCAAATGAACATAGTCAACCCAAATGAACATATTGTTTGTGGCCAATGCTTGGATCAAATCGAGAGAGTGATGTAGTTAATCAGGATCGAAGTAAAATAGGTGCAGTCTGAGTGCACCAAAACACTAAGACATTGACTAAACTTGAAGACCAAATGACCCAATTGATGAGCATGATGGGAAATATCAAATGAAAAATTGGCACCGAGATCCCAAGTAACACCAAGAATAATCCTCTAACTGCCTCTGGATGTACTAATGTCCAGACTGTGAATAATACAGTAAAAGATATAATAGTAGGGCGATATTTGCAAGTCTATGGGTCCAGTTGTAATATAGTTACAATGGAGTCGGATCGTACTTTGAGGATCATACCCAAGGGAGGCAAATGCTAGATCAATTTAACTTGAACAGTAAAAGATCTAATGAGTACTTTAAATCAGTAAATGATCAATTCTAAGATTTTTATTAATAATAAAATGAAATAACATAAAGAAATAAAATTCAAGAGATTAAAGAATAGAATACATCAAATTTGATTATGGGTGATTAGCTCACTTCGGTAATCCCCATCAATTGTCGCTTTGAGTTCCTCGTCAATTGCTATCCCAGCAGGATCTTCTAATCTTCCACTCAAATAATGAGTCAGTAAAGACTATTTATCTTCCAATCCCACAGTCCATATCGGCTTAGGATGAAAGTGTTCACAAATAAGCCATACCAATTTTGGGTTAATTCCCACCTTGATGACTTCCTAGGGTTGTTAATCCTAGGGTTTTAAGTTCTTCCTTTCCTACATAATTGATCCTTTGAGTAACCTTGCAAAATATTTAATAGATCACACCTCCACTCGCTAATTCCCCATAGAAGGATTAGTTCCTCATGGCTTTCATAAACAATATGAAACTTATGTAAAGAGAGAATATGACAAATGAATTGAAGTGTAAAGTTTAAGAAAATGCCTGATTTGTATTAAAGATTAAAAGGAATTCATAGAGTTTGACTATCTCCACAAATCAAACCTTGAGATCAGACAAAAAACAAACTAAAAATAAACCTCAAACCTAATAAGGAAGAAAAACTAAACTAAAATTAAGAGTGAAATTCTAGGCTAAGTAAATGGTTCCCATAACATGTGACAAATGAGCCTATTTATAGATTTCAGGTGGCCGTCGTCCTTACCTCTAGGTTAATTGACATTCCCGGGCTTTAAGTTTGATTGTGCAGACCAAAACGCCCCCTGAATCGTGTTTAATCTTGTCCAGAGTTGATGTCATGATACACCAGGACTTGTGTCGTGACATAGGAGTCAGTATATTCCTTTTGTGATATCTTCAGGGGTATGTCGCGATACCTTTTGTCTGTGTCGTGACATCAAAGGCAGTTTCATGATTTCTCTATTCTGCTCCCTATGTTGCCGTATTGATCATTCTGTGTTGTGACATAGCAACCAATATCTATTTATTATGCATTCTAATGGTCTCTTGCACACTTACAAATATCATTAGCGCACCCTTAAGCGTCATTCGGCCCCTAAGGTCAGTAAAAGGCTTAATTTGCATATTTTATTATATTTAATGAAAACTTACAAAAACATAACTAAAACCTAATCCTAAAGTGCAAAAATTTGTTTAATTTTCTACACCAAATTACAATAGATTAAACTCTCCCACACTTAAGTAATTATTTGTCCTCAAGCAACACAAACAAAAACAAGAAATAAAAGAGATGTCCCTTGAGAAAATATCATACAAGTATTAACTTTGGAGCATATGACTAGGCGTTTTATATTCACTAACAACTTTGACATGGTGAATAATTGACTTACCACTTTTGACCACAAACATCCAAGTTCAGTATGTTACAAAGTATACAAACATGAAGGGTCTTACCTGTAGGAATCCATCAATAAGTAATAAAAGTAATTTGATTATCTGAGCAGAATACAAATAATCATTTATGCAATTTTTTTAATATAATGTCCATTCATGCATAAGGATATTTAGGTCACATAGGACTTTTGGCTTGTATCGTTCTGAGGCTTAGGACATGTATGGAATTCAAAAGAGTAAGCATCAATAGGGTTACAAACCAGAAAATAGTTTGGCACATTGTATCAATCCCTATTCTTCCCCATTAGTGACCCTTACCCGCTCACTGTTTTATTTCTCCTATTCTCACCTTCCTTGCTTCTCCATATAGGAAATCATAGCATGGCATAGTAACTATGGCTAGCCTACGAGTTGTTTTGCACTAATGAACTATTTTTTCTTATTTTGTGACTTTCTCAATTTTTTTCCAGCTAATCTCACTCACAAATGCTTTTTTAGCTATTTCAAGACTTTTTCTACTCTTTCCGATTTTCTTTTTGGATTTTTCTTTTTGTTTCACGCTTTAGGCTAACCTATCGTTCCTATATCACACCATTTATTCCTATTTCACTATTTTTACAAACTCCACCATGATGTATCTACTTAACCTTCAATACGTATGGCCAGACGTTTATAGTCGTGCAGAGTAGGACCAAAGAAAAAGGGCAAATACAAATTAACATTTCAGGCTTAGGGTTTGTAATGAGGTTCATCAAGAAGTTTCAATATGCTGAAAAATTGGTACTAAAGATGAAAAAATATAGGACAACTTTTTGGCTCAGGATGTGTTTCCAAACAATGACTTAGGTCATCTCTTAACATCTCAATATGCACAAATTTAATCAACCAAACAAACTAAAATTCAACCATTTATCATTCATACCAGCATGCTCATTTCCTTGTATTTTCTATATCATTTGGTACAGTTGATTGCTTAATGCCTATTACAGTGTAACATATAGAACATCTTAGTCTAATAGTATAAAATTTAAAATCATTTATCATCATGCCAAATTTATTTGTAAATACAAGCAACCTATGTACATGCTTCTAACCAATCGCTTGCATATCTACAAGCTCACACACACATATGACAAGAAAAATAAAAAAAAATAAAACAAATTTTCTATGTTACCCCCAGATTTTATTTAACACATTGTCCTCAATGTGTAGCCCATAAAAATATAAGGAAAGAAGTTACCCGATTGATCGTGGTCGTTCCAACTGCTAATGGTAGGTGCTTATTCTTTTGATTCATGCAATGCTCGAATTGTTTATGTCTCCTTCGTGTTGGGTTCCTACATAGAGAACTTAAACAAAAAGTAACATAACTGAAAATCTACTATTAATCCTATTACTACAAAGGTAAATTAAAACTATCCAAAAATTAATACGAGTATTTGAAAACAAAATTTTAATAATGCTCAGTCATCTTTCTCAAAATCCATCTCTCCATCTCCTTCTTCCTCCTCATTTTCTCATTCCTCTTTGCTTTCATGCACCTCTTTTTTGTGCTCCAGTTTTTTTTGACCTAAACATGTCAAGTGTATAATTGGGAACCCATATGTTGTTTTGCCTAACAAATTCTTGAAAAATTGTGTAACACCCCTAGCCCGTATCCGTCACCGAAATAGGGTTGCAGAGCATTACCGTAAAAGCATAACTTAAAAACATTCACATTCAATCATTTCTTAAATCATGGTATAATTCATTCAAACATAAACATATTGTCCCTTATTCGAGCCTTCGAGGCCTTAGAAATACTTTAGAAATGATTTAGGACTAAATCAGAAAAATTTGAAACATTAAGGAAAGAGATAGAAAATTCCATACTGTAGGGTTCACACGGCTGTGTGACTCACATAGCTGAGACACACATTCGTGTCTCAGGCTGTGTAACATTCGAAATAGGGACACTCAGCTATGTCCCAGCCCGTGTCCCTACCTGTCTAAGTCTATAACTTGGGTCACACGGCCAAGCCACACACCTATGTGCTAGGCCGTGTAACTTTCAAAAAGCAACCTTTAAAACCTACAAGGGATGCACAGCCGTGCTTAGGTCGTGTGGACAAGAAAATGGCTAAAATCAAGCCATTTCTTTCACCCTTCCCAAGCATAAACCTAAGTATTTTTGCACATATGATCAAAGCTTCTAAAGATGCTCAAAACCTGCATAAAAAGGTCCATACAATAGACTAATAATCCATACAACCAATATGCCATTTAGGCACCTCAAGCACATATATCAAACATACCTAAACATGTGCATATTTAACCATTTATCAACTAAAACATGTGCATATTTAACCATTTATCAACTAACTTGTTTCCATGCCAAAACAAATCACAATTGACACATATAATCCATACCATATTTCAATCATGCTTATCTATTCAAAACCATTCGAAAGCATACCATAACTTGACCATGTTGAGGTCAATTCATCACCTTCCATTTTAACCATTCAAACATGCATTAATTCATTGTCAAAATAACACACATCATCAAGGCATCAAAAGTACTAAGGTTACATTAACCAAAATAACATATACATTCCAAATTCATCAACTAACATAAACCACAAGTCCACCTATACATGCCATTTTAACCTTGATCAAGACATCAAAATCTACCAATATAATCATTGGATTGTGTGATAGATCTCCAAAGAGCTTCCAAACCGATCGAGCTTCCAATAATCTGTAAAGTAAGATAAAGATAACCACATAAGCAATGAATGCTTAGCAAGTTCGTAGAAAATTTAAACATAACATTTCATTTTAATAATGAACTTTATGGGGGTAGTTATAAACCTATACCAATTTCACCAAGTTTATCAAACTTTATAACCATCAACTTATAAATGAGTAAGTTCATCACTATCACATTTACTTTTCATTCCTAACATAATAGGATTTATAAACCATACTACTCAATCATTAACCTTTTCATAATTCTATGAACCACTCTATTCACTTTCTTACCATTCCAATTACTTACTTTCTATTACACTTACTTAGCATAAACTTAAATAACAACATCAATTCACTAATTAGTATATTTGTTCCTGAGCTAGGTAAATTCATCCATAGCATACGTAAGTTTCTCACATATAAGTGCATTATTCAACTCATCAATTCCTTTTTCATCATATTACATCTCAATTCTGAACTTACCGTTTCATTACCTTTTCTTACCTGTTTCATTTGCATAATACAAGACGTAAGCATAACGTTAACCACATGACAAACCATTTCATTAGAAATACATACCTTGATTCTTACCACACTTTCATGAACATAAGCATATTTCCATTTGGACACTTTCCATTTCAATGCATAACTTTTAAAATCAAACATAATACAATCCAACCAATAGCTTGGCACAAGCTTAAGCATCATTAACAATACATGTTAGCATATTCAAAAACAATCCACATGAAATTAACAAAGATAAGCCATTTCACATTAATATAATTCATTTTAACTCATTAATTCTCCTTAACATATCATACTTTCAATGAAACTTAGTTATGCATGCTTTGATCAATATCATTTCATACCTTTCCATAATTTCATAACATAGTCGATTTGAAACACTTTTTATTCTTTCCTTTCACATTCCCATTGAACCGTTTAGAATATCATTGGATACGTGGGGATAGCTCACACTAAGTGTGCTAACATATAACTATAACGTTTTCTTTCATTTATATCATTGCTCACACGAGTTGTGAAATACGCCTGCTCACATGAGTTGTGGGTCGAAATGTAAGCTACACAATGCTACTCACAAGATTTCTAGAGTATCCACAACAAGTGCAGGTCCTCATCCATCGGTAGGACATTGAAGACCAGCACATAAAACATGAAAACCTTAATGACACGTTATTTGAATCCTATGAATTCCTAAGGTTCAAATAGGGCTCGATAGTCGTTGAAACGTCGTTGGATTTCCATCGTTTCATTACATGATAAATTGCATAATAAAAAATATATATTTATTCATTTACAATAGAACCACACATTAAAAATTCAATTTAATCAACATTTAAGCGATTATAGTTCATATGAACTTACTTGGCTAAATTGCAGAAATATCAAAGTATAAAGACTGTTTGGTAATTTTTCTTGTCTCCTCGATTTTCCACTCGATCTTGATTTAAATTAATAATTTCATTCAATTCATTAATTTAGATAATAAAATAAATTCATTTTATGCAATTTAGTCATTTTTGAAGTTTTTACTAAATTGCCCTCAATTTTTCATTTTTATTCAATTTAATCCCTAAACCTAAAATATGCAAATTAGCCATTTTTATTAAAAAAACCCATGCCAACAGAATTTTCATAGCTTCCAATATAGCCCATATTTGGAACAATTTCACACCAAGTCCTTGCATTTTTTCTATTTCAACAATTTAGTCTCTAATTAGTAAATTCATTAAAATCACTTAACAAAATATTTTTAAATAACAACTAATACTTCAAATTCACCATTTAACATCTAAATCAAAAAGATTCATCAATGGCATCATTCAAAATCTTTAACAATTTCAAAAACGAAGGTACGGGCTAGCTGGACCGAGTTGCAACGATCTCAAAAATATCAAAATTACTAAAAACGGGTAGGAATTACTTACTATGCATAAAGAAATCACCTTGGCCAAAACCTAGCTTAACTTCCCATGGATATTTGGTTGTGTTGGAGAAGAAACCAAAAAGATGATAATAATTTAGCCTTTTGTTTCTTTTAATTTCAATTAATTATGAAATTACAAATTTGTCCATTTAAAAATCAACCAAATTTCAAGATTTTAATTACCCAAAACCGTCCACTAATAATTCAATTGGTATAATTACCAATTAAATCCAACAATTCACCTTTCATAGTCATTAGACACTTTAAATTAATAGAATTCAATGTTTGCATCTTTTACAATTTAGTCATTTTTATTTAATTTACCATCGAAACATTAAAATTTCTTAACAAAACTTTAAAACAACCTTAATAAAACTTGGTTTATAGAAACGAGGTCCCGATACCTCATTTTCTAAAACCACTTGTCTTTAGGGTCTTACCACTTGAACTTAATTAATCATTTATAAAACAAAAATTACCATATCAAAAACCCTTTTAAAACTATATTTGACTCATAAATACTAAATAATAATATTTACGAACTTACTCGTCGGATTTGTGGCACCAAAACCACTGTTTTCGACACAATTGAGAAACAGGTTGTTACAAATTGGACCCAACTCTTGTATCCACTATATCATACAATCTAGCTTTGGAAGAATACTCTCACCAATATCCTGTTGATCGCGTGTCAACTTTTGTGATGAAGCTGGTGTAGCCGTTGCTTCTTATTGTCGTTTGTTACAATATTTTAATTGTTTGGTTCGTAGTTCTGTGTACTGTTGGAATAAGGTGTTTTGGTAATACTTTAGAAAGGTTTCAATGATTGGTGGGTGGATGTCATGGGTACACCTGCCTTTTTGCATAGGGTCGCTGATAATACTCCCACCTTCTGGTCACTAATACATCTTTTCATGTTTTGGTGGATCCATCTGCCAATACATACCTGCTTAAATAACATAGAGTAAGACAACTAGAAAGGTATTAACAGTAGATATTTTTAGAGTAAGGAGGATTCGTGTGCATACAAATTGGATCGACATTTTAGCCTATAGAAACATAATGGCTTGATGAAAGGATGTTGGTGTACTAGTACTTGAACAATATTTCTATTCACCCCTTTTGTAACACCCCAAACCCGGCCTAGATGTTATGACCGGATCCAGTGCGCCACATTGATGCGTACAAAACATTCCGTATTACTTAGTTTGGAAAACCTTATTGGTGATGTAAAAGATACTTTTAATATAGGTTAAAGTGAATGGGAGCTGTGCACCAGGTAGGAAACCAGAAAAAGATGAGGTGAGTCTGTCAGACTGCTTAAGTACCAAGCTCCCTTCGAATCCAATCCTAGACATGCACACCGCCATTGCCACACTCTAACATCTCGTATAATTGTGAGAAAACCATTTGGTTAAGTCCATCTTAATAACGTGATTAAGTTTGAAAACGTTTGCTTAGCGGAAGTCTTACTTGTAATCGAGTTATTTTGAAATCACTTAATGTTTTTGGAAACGCGTCCTAAAGCTAACCCATTTTCCTTAGTTATCATAGTTTTTTTCATCATAATAAAATAAAATAATAAAAGTAAAACAAAACCATAAAAATAATTAAGCGGCCTTATTACACTTAAAACCCAAAACCATAAATGAAATTAAAAGGACGTCCAGTTCACCAGAAAGAAACCAGGTTCGTAGAAACATGTGGCAAGTCCGAATCCCTCACAGCTCCAAGCCCACTATGGATGAGGATTACCTGTGAGGATGAAAATAATGGGTGAGTTTTGGGAAACTCAGTGTGTAATTCAACC
Source organism: Gossypium hirsutum (assembly GCF_007990345.1). Taxonomy (NCBI): domain Eukaryota; kingdom Viridiplantae; phylum Streptophyta; class Magnoliopsida; order Malvales; family Malvaceae; genus Gossypium; species Gossypium hirsutum. The sequence goes on from NC_053427.1 coordinate 72,215,382, forward strand.
CAACCATAGCCTAAATCAGTTCAAACCACAGAGACAAAATAAGTTGGACTTAGCCCAGAACAGATTTCAGAATAAAGCCCATAGGCCCAGAACAGATCAGAACAGATATATCATGCTTATGTAGAAACCCAACCATATCCAACCATGTGCACCCCCATACCATCCTTTCACCATGTGGGGAGACTACTCGACCCACCCAACCGCTACATGCCACAGAAATATGTAGCATGGCTGCCAGATACAGAAAATGTGACAGAGTCACCAGATACAGATATTTTGTGGCAGTGCCACCAGAACAGATATATGTGGCAGGGCCACCAGAACAGATAATTTGTGGCATAGCCATCAGGACGCTTCCTCCATAATACAACCCATGTCCCCATGCAACAGATATACATTCATGGCATACATCATACAGATTTAATTCATCATGCTTTTCAGACAAAATTAACCCTAGGGGTATAAAGGTCATTTTGCATACATAGGGGTATAATGGTAATTTTGCATACATAGGGGTACTCTAGTACATCTAACTATTTCTAAGGTTTTCATGCATATCGTAGCCATTACGTTTAGCCAGAAACACTTACCGAGTGTTCTTACCGAATTGGGCCCGTTGGCCCATTAACCCAGTTTTGGCCCATTAAGCCCAAAATATCAAAACGCACAAAATCGCGCGTACTGCAGTTTTATCACTTTCGATTACCAGTAATAATTACCCATACGTCTTACGAGCATTCGCACACTTGCGAGTGCCCAAAATTCCGGCTTTTCGGCATTTCGGCTTTTCGGCTTTTGCCGATCTAGCCTATGAGAGGGTGTCAGTTACACACCTATTTTTGGGATTTCCTCGACGAGATCTACACACGAACTGCCTACAATTGAATCACTTAATATTACTCCAAATATCGAAATAAGATTGAGTATATAGTCCCCTACCACATTCGGCCGAACATGCCTAACACCCTTATTGCTCTTACCTTACTGCTGAAAGATGGTTAACTCTAAAGATCCGATCGTTCCACCTGTCCAAGCCCTTGATCAACCGCCTCTAGATCACGCTATTACCAAAACAAAATAGTTATTACGACCCCTTAGGGTTACAATTCCAAATCGACAACCTCCCTAACTTTTAGAGATTTCGGCTTTTCCTAAAATATGTAAGAAAACTAAGTTTTGGAGAAGACTTACCACCGATTCCTTAGTGAATGATTCCAATGAGTTTCCCACCCGATCCCGATGTAGATCTAAGCCCTCATATGATAACAAAAGTCGAGCTTTCAGTGACTCCAGTATTCGGCCAAGTCCCTTTTAATGTGGGGTTTTCGGCTTTTTGCAACTTGTGTTTAGAAAGGTAAAACGAGAGGGTTTTGCTATGGTCTTGTCGTCAAAACTTGAGGTTTTAGAGGGCTGGTGAATCGGCCACAAATGATGAAGAGAAGAGATGTGGTTTTGGTTATAAGAAATCGGCACAAAAAGAATCAAGCTTTCGGGATTTCGGCTTTTTATGGCCAAAGGCTATAAGGTTTTGAAACGGTTGAAGGGAAAAATGGAGATGAACAAGATGGTAGGAAGGTTCGGCAATGGAGGAAAGGAGATGAAGAAAAAGGTAGATGAGGAGAGGAGAAAAGAAAAGATGAGGAGAAAAGTCAGGAAACGGCACCAACTACCCTAAGTGCCGAATTTATACTAGCTCCTTTACCTAGCCGAATTTTGCCTCCTTAAAGAATCCCTTGGCCGGCCACCTCTTGCTCTTTAAGAGTCCAACATTCAGCCAACACATCTCTCCCTAATTAGTTCCTAATTTCTCTCCCTTATCCCCTCCTTGCTCCATCTCTTGAGCAACTCAAACTCTTGTTAACAATCTTTCACTTCATTTCCATTACCTACCTTTCCTGTTCATAAAAATCAATCCCTTGTTTTGCTATCAATGTGACTTGAACCTGGGTCCTCCCTAGCTTCCACACGCCACTTATAGCCTTCCCTGTGGCGTCATATGCCACTTCACCACTTGCTTCCTTGTGATCTATTTTACACAATTAATTCCTCAAAGCCCAATTTACCAGAACCCCTTTCTCTTATGGAATTAAAATTAATTAAAACTATCGGGTTATCCTAAGCTTGGGCCTTCTAGAGGCCCACTATCACAATTAAACCTACACTTAACAAGTAGAACACAGAATTTTTAATTTTACAAACTTTGTTTCAGAATTCCAAAAAATTTGGGGCGTTACAACTCTACCCACCTTAAAGAAATTTCGTCCTCGAAATTTACCTGATCCGAATAGATGAGGGTATTGCTATTGCATTGCCTCCTCTGGCTCCCAAGTAGCTTCTTCTCTGCCATGGTTACGCCAAAGCACTTTCACTAACTGTACAGATTTCCTCCTCAGAACCTTAACGTCTCGATCCAATATTTGTACAGGCTCCTCCTCAAAGGTCAAATCAGCTCGCACCTCAATTTCTGCAACCGGCACGACATGAGTAGGGTCAGCACGATAGCGCCTTAACATGGAGACGTGAAAGACATCGTGAATCCTGTCTAACTCTGAAGGCAATTCCAACTGATAAGCCACTGGGCCTACTCGCTTCAAAATTCGATAAGGCCCATGAACCGCGGACTCAACTTGCCCTTCTTACCAAACCTTAGTATCTTCTTCCAAGGTGAAACCTTCAAGAAGACCATATCGCCCACTGAGTATTCAATCTCCTTACGCTTCAGATCTTCATACGACTTTTGCCTATCAGACGCTTCCTTTAACCAATCTCTAATTAACCTGACCTTATCCTCAGTATCTGCCACCAACTCAGGTCCAAGAACTTGTCGCTCCCCCAGTTCAGTCCAACAACTAGGTGTTCGACACCTTCGCCCATACAGTGCTTCATAAGGTGCCATTCGAATACTCGACTGATAACTATTGTTGTATGCAAACTCTGCCAAAGGCAAGTAATCCTCCCAACTACCTCGGAAATCAATAACACATCCCCTTAACATGTCTTCCAGAATCTGAATAACTCTTTCCGACTGACCCTCAGTTTGGGGATGGAAAGCCGCACTAAAGTTCAATCGCGTTCCCAATGCCTCATGCAACTTTTGCCAAAATCGAGATGTGAATCTAGGATCCCATCAGAGATAATCGAGACCGGAACTCCATGCAGTCGTACAATCTTCGCCACATACAACTTGGCTAACTTCTGAAGTGAAAAGTCTGTGCGAACAGGTATAAAATGAGCCGACTTGGTCAACCTATCCACAATCACCCATATCGAGTCTTTCTTCGATGGTGTCAAGGGTAGTCCACTCACAAAGTCCATGGTTACTCTCTCCCACTTCCAAAGTGGTATTTTTACTGGCTGCAATAATCCAGAAGGTAACTGATGCTCAGCTTTCACTTGCTGGCATGTCAGACATTTCCCCACAAATTTCGTTACCTCTCGCTTAAGTCCAGGCCACCAATACAGTTCTCGCAAGTCATGGTACAACTTATTCCCTCCAGGATGCATGGCACAAAGTCCCCCATGAGCTTCCTTCAAAATTGACTGTCTCAAGCCAGAGTCCTTCGGAACACAAATTCTACCTCGAAAACACACAACCCCATCATCATTTAACCCAAACTCAAAAGTTTCCCCTACCTTAACTTGTTGAAAACGAGGGACCAAAGACTCATCTTTCAACTGCTTTTCCTTAATCTGATCCACCCGGGTTGGCCTTACTTGCAATTCAGCCAACAGACTTCCATCATCATACAGACTTAGACGAGCAAACATTGCTCTCAGATCAGATACAGCTCTACGACTTAGAGCATCGGCTACCACAGTAGCCTTGCCTGGGTGATATTCGATTGAACAATCATACTCCTTAAACAACTCGATCCATCTCCTTTGCCTAAGGTTCAGTTCCTTCTGAGTCAGCAAATACTTGAGACTCTTATGATCTGTGTATGTAATACACCTTTCTCCATACAAGTAATGTCTCCAGATTTTAAGTGCAAAGATCACTGCTGCTAACTCCAGATCATGAGTGGATAGTTCCCTTCGTGAGGCTTAAGTTGTCGAGACGCATAAGCAACCACCTTACCCTCTTGCATCAACACACAACCCAAACCTACGTGTGATGCATCACTGTACACAGTAAAATCTTTCCCAGACTCTGGTTGAATTAACACAGGTGCTTCAGTCAGAACTTTCTTCAACCTCTCAAAAGCTTCTTGCTACTTCTCCGTCCATACAAACGGTACTCCTTTCCTTATGAGTTTTGTGAGAGGTGCTGCCATCACAGAAAAACCTTCCACAAACCTTCTGTAGTATCCTGCCAACCCTAGGAAACTTCGAATTTCTGAAACCGACCTAGGTGGCTTCTATTCCAAAATTGCTTCAATATTTTGAGGATCCACTCTAATCCCCTCTACAGAGACCACATGCCCCAAAAAGGTTACCTCCCTGAACCAGAACTCACACTTGCTGAACTTCGCATAAAGTTCCTTCTCCCTTAACACTTGCAACACAGTGCGGAGATGCTCATCATGGTTTGCTTCGGTCTCAGAATATACCAGAATATCGTCAATAAAGACGACCATGAACCGATCTAGAAATGGTTGGAACACACGATTCATCAGATCCATAAACGCTGTAGGAGCGTTTGTTAGTCCAAATGGCATAACCAGAAACTCATAATGACCATAACGAGTCCTGAATGCTGTCTTATGAATATCTGCCTCCTTGACCCTTAACTGATGATATCCAGATCGAAGATCGATCTTGGAAAATACAGAAGCTCCCTTAAGCTGGTCGAACAGATCGTTAATCCTTAGCAGAGGGTACTTATACTTAATCGTCAGTTTATTCAACTGGCGATAATCAATGCACATGCGCATCGTCCCATCCTTCTTCTTCATGAATAGCACCGGTGCTCCCCATGGAGACACACTTGGCCTAATAAAGCCCCTATCCAACAATTCTTGAATTTGCGCCTTTAACTCCACCAACTCCTTCGGTGCAATCCTATATGGTGCAATGGACACTGGTGCTGTCCTAGGCAACAGGTCTATTCCAAATTTGACTTCTCGGTTGGGAGGCAATCCCGGAAGCTCCTCCGGAAAGACATCTTGGAACTCTGTTACAGTTCTAACCTTGTCCACTATCAGCCCCTCTACATCTGTTTGACTTACAAATGCCAAATAGGCCTCACAACCTTTTCGAATCCACTTTTCAGCCCTCAATGCCGATACCACATTAGACAAATAGTCCCTTCGTTCACCTATCACCATAACCTCATCTCCTTCCGTGGTCCTTAGCACCATTCGCTTAGCAGCACAGTCCAGAGTCGCCTTATGCTTAACAAGCCAGTCCATTCCCAGAATGAGATCAAATTCTCCAAACGGCAACTCCATTAGATCTTCAGGAAAGATCCTGCCTTGAGTTTCTAAGGGTACATCCTTATACAGCTTGTCTACCCTAACCGAGTGACCCAAGGGACTTAGCACAGATACCCTACTCACAATCTTCTCAGAATGCACTCCCAAAGACCTAGATATGGCACACGCAACATAAGAATGAGTAGATCCAATATCCACCAAGGCAGTATACGGCATATTAGAAACTAAAAACGTACCAGTTATGACATCAGGTGCGTCACCCTCCTCTCGACGACGAGCTGCATACACCAACGCTGGCTGTCGAGCCTCAGCATTTTCGGCTCCTCTGCCAGGCGCCCCTCGACCTCGACCATTTCCATTCCCATTTCTGCCCCTACCTTGTCCACGTCCTCTCGGTGGTTGTGGTCCACCTCTCATGGGTTGAACAACCCTTTGTACAGCAACCTGAGCCTGATCAGCTCTCTGTGGACAGTCCTTAACTCTGTGCTCCATAGATCCGCATCGGAAACAAGCACCAGAACGTTTCCTATACTCACCCAGGTGTACCTTACCACAGTCCCCACAGATTGGCTGTTTAACCACATTCATCGGAACGGCTCGAACTGGCTCCTCCACTCTCGCCCTTTTGACATTCTTGTTTGCTCCACCCGAAGGTCCAGAATCCCTCCAGAAACGGTTCCGATCTTTCTCACGGTTCTGCCTCTCAGTATGCTTTACCTCCTCAGTGATCTTAGCTTTTTCCACCAGAACCGCGAAGTCACGCTCCCTCTGCGGAGCAATCAGCACCTTAAAGTCATCTCTGAGTCCATCCTCAAAGCGAACGTTATACTCATACTCCGTAGCAACTATTCGCACAGCATACCTACTCAGCCTCAGAAATTCAGCCTCGTACTCAGCAACAGTTTTGCCTCCTTGGACAAGATTCAAGAATTCTTTCCTATGAGCGTCCACATAACTTGCCCCGACGTACTTTCCCTTAAAGGCTGTCTTAAACAGCTCCCAAGTAACCCTATTAGCTGGGGTTCCATCCCTCACGGTGAGCCACCACTGATAAGCCTCATCTCGCAGCAACGATACGGCCCCCTTCAGCTTCTGCTCCACAGAACAGTCCAAGTCATCCATAATTCGTTCCGTGGCCTCAAACCAATATTCTGCCACATTCGGGGCTACACCAGATACACCCCTAAAGATCTCCGCTCTGTTAGCCCGGAGTCGTTCAGAAATCGATCCTCGAATTCTGTTGCCCGAACTTGCCCCGGTAACCCTTTCTAGAACTCGAAGCATTGCCTGCGACAGGGCGTCATCCCCGGTACCACGATCATGTGATTCCACTTCCGTTGCCGAAGGTACCGGTGCTTTTGCTGCTGGCATATGTCCTGAAGACAAAGATCCCGCTCGAGCTCTTCCTCGGCCTCGTCCACGGCCTCTACCTCGAGCTGCTCGCGTACTCATATCGTATTATCTGATTACGAATTTTATGCGTTAATATCATTCCAATGTTTATTACAGATGTTTTATGATTCAGACAGTAATTCAGAATTGGTTTTCGCAGAATCGATGTCTAGCGACAGTCTCAGTCTTTTAGCAAGCTTTTCTAGGATTTCAGTAGCATCCTATCTAGAGTATTCGAATAAAGTTTCAGTACAGACAGATAATTCAGAATATATTCAGAAAAATTCAGAATACTTACAGGCTTGGGACGGAGATTCGGAATGCCACCTTCAGGAGTCCAGATTTTTTTTTAAAAACTGATTTTTTTTTAAAATCTTCATTTTTGTAAACCAATTCCACAGCCGAGTTGTTGCAACCTAGGCTCTGATAGCACTAAATGTAACACCCCAAACCCGGCCTAGACGTTATGACCGGATCCAGTGCGCTACATTGATGCGTACAAAACATTCCGTATTACTTAGTTTGGAAAACCTTATTGGTGATGTAAAAGATACTTTTAATATAGGTTAAAGTGAATAGGAGCTGTGCACCAGGTAGGAAACCAGAAAAAGAGGAGGTGAGTCTGTCGGACTGCTTAAGTACCAAGCTCCCTTCGGATCCAATCCTAGATATGCACACCACCATTGCCACACTCTAACATCTCGTATAATTGTGAGAAAACCATTTGGTTAAGTCCATCTTAATAACGTGATTAAGTTTGAAAACGTTAGCTTAGCGGAAGTCTTACTTGTAATCGAGTTATTTTGAAATCACTTAATGTTTTTGGAAACGCGTTCTAAAGCTAACCCATTTTCCTTAGTTATCATAGTTTTTTTCATCATAATAAAATAAAATAATAAAAGTAAAACAAAACCATAAAAATAATTAAGTGGCCTTATTACACTTAAAACCCAAAACCATAAATGAAATTAAAAGGACGACCAGTTCACCAGAAAGAAACCAGGTTCGTAGAAACATGTGGCCAGTCCGAATCCCTCACAGCTCCAAGCCCACTATGGATGAGGATTACCTGCGAGGATGAAAATAAGGGGTGAGTTTTGGGAAACTCAGTGTGTAATTCAACCCAACCATAGCCTAAATTAGTTCAAACCACAGAGACAAAATAAGTTGGCCTTAGCCCAGAACAGATTTCAGAATAAAGCCCATAGGCCCAGAATAGATCAGAACAGATATATCATGCTTATGCAGAAACCCAACCATATCCAACCATGTGCACCCCCATACCATCCTTTCACCATGTGGGGAGACTACTCGACCCACCCAACCGCTACACGCCACAGAAATATGTAGCATGGCTACCAGATACAGAAAATGTGACAGAGTCACCAGATACAGATATTTTGTGGCAGTGCCACCAGAGCAGATATATGTGGCAGGGCCACCAGAACAGATAATTTGTGGCAATGCCACCAGGACGCTTCCTCCATAATATAACCCATGTCCCCATGCAACAGATATACATTCATGGCATACATCATACAGATTTAATTCATCATGCTTTTCAGACAAAATTAACCCCAGGGGTATAAAGGTCATTTTGCATACATAGGGGTATAATGGTAATTTTGCATACATAGGGGTACTCTAGTACATCTAACTATTTCTAAGGTTTTCATGCATATCGTAGCCATTACGTTTAGCCAGAAACACTTACCGAGTGTTCTTACCGAATTGGGCCTGTTGGCCCATTAACCCAGTTTTGGCCCATTAAGCCCAAAATATCAAAACGCACGAAATCGCGCGTACTGCAGTTTTATCACTTTCGATTACCAGTAATAATTACCCATACGTCTTACGAGCATTCACACACTCGCAAGTGCCTAATATACCGGCTTTTCAGCATTTCGGCTTTTCGGCTTTTGCCGATCTAGCCTATGAGAGGGTGTCAGTTACACACCTGTTTTTGGAATTTCCTCGATGAGATCTACACACGAACTGCCTAGAATTGAATCACTTAATATTACTCCAAATATCGAAATAAGATTGAGTATATAGTCCCCTACCACATTCGACCAAACATTCCTAACACCCTTATTGCTCTTACCTTACTGCCGAAAGATGGTTAACTCCAAAGATCCGATCGTTCCACCTGTCCAAGCCCTTGATCAACCGCCTCTAAATCACGCTATTACCAAAACAAAATAGTTATTACGACCCCTCAGGGTTACAAGTCCAAATCGACAATCTCCCTAACTTTTAGAGATTTCGGCTTTTCCTAAAATATGTAAGAAAACTAAGTTTTGGAGAAGACTTACCACCGATTCCTTAGTGAATGATTCCAATGAGTTTCCCACTCGATCCTGATGTAGATCTAAGCCCTCAGATGATAACAAAAGTCGAGCTTTCAGTGACTCCAGTATTCGGCCAAGTCCCTTTTAATGTGGGGTTTTCGGCTTTTTGCAACTTGTGTTTAGAAAGGTAAAACGAGAGGGTTTTGCTATGGTCTTGTCGTCAAAACTTGAGGTTTTAGAGGGCTGGTGAATAGGTCACAAATGATGAAGAGAAGAGATGTGGTTTTGGTTATAAGAAATCGGCACAAAAAGAATCAAGCTTTCGGGATTTCGGCTTTTTATGGCCAAAGGCTATGAAGGTTTTGAAACGGTTGAAGGGAAAAATGGAGATGAACAAGTTGGTAGGAAGGTTCGGCAATGGAGGAAAGGAGATGAAGAAAAAGGGTAATGAGGAGAGGAGAAAAGAAAAGATGAGGAGAAAAGTCAGGAAACGGCACCAACTACCCTAAGTGCCGAATTTATACTAGCTCCTTAACCTAGCCTAATTTTGGCCCCTTAAAGAATCCCTTGGCCGGCCACCTCTTACTCTTTAAGAGTCCAACATTCAGCCAACACATCTCTCCCTAATCAGCTCCTAATTTCTCTCCCTTATCCCCTCCTTGCTCCATCTCCTGAGCAACTCAAACTCTTGTTAACAGTCTTTCATTTCATTTCCATTACCTACCTTTCCTGTTCATAAAAATTAATCCCTTGTTTTGCTATCAATGTGACTTGAACCTGGGTCCTCCCTAGCTTTCACACGCCACTTATAGCCTTCCCTGTGGCGTCACATGCCACTTCACCACTTGCTTCCTTGTGATCTATTTTACACAATTAATTCCTCAAAGCCCAATTTACCAAAACCCCTTTCTCTTATGGAATTAAAATTAATTAAAACTATCGGGTTATCCTAAGCTTGGGCCTTCTAGAGGCCCACTATCACAATTAAATCTACACTTAACAAGCAGAACACAAAATTTTTAATTTTACAAACTTTTTTTCAGAATTCCCAAAATTTGGGGCGTTACACCTTTCTTCAGTGAAAAAGTTTTTAATTTTATCCATATTTATGTCTCAAAATTACTCTAAATTAGTTTCATTAGTAAAATATTTTTCATAATATGGAGCATTATAAAAATAAAAAATAATTCGGGGGGTTACTCGCACTTCCTTCCTTCGCACAGACACTATTTCCCACATATGGCCTTCAGTGTTTTTAGACTCTTGGTCCTTTAAGGAAGCATAAAAATCTTTAACAATAGAGTTCACAGCATTATCTTTCGGGATTGTCCAAAAATGCTCCCACTTATGATATCAAACCAAAGGCCATATATCCTATCAAAGAATCTTAGACGGATCAAATCCTCTCTATTGAATGAATGTCTTTCCTTGAATTTTATTAAAATATTTTTTCAACAAATGTAATTTGGAAAACTAGAGTGATTTTGACCTATCGATGGCTTTGTTTCCACAGTTCGTCTAGCTTTTCTAGGAGGGATTATTACAAGACTTGGAACGAGAGAAAAATATCGGGAAATTCAATAGAATAGTAAAAAGTATTAAATTAGGAACCCTTAACCACGTAGAAGTTGTGTGAATGTCTCATTTCATGCGGTGTCTATTATTTCTTGAGTGTTCCTATTCCTTGTGGCACTAAGTATGGTTGAGGTATGGAGGTTTAAATAAGTGGAGATTGGGGATTTAAGGTTTAAGGAGTTGTAAGAGATTTTGAGAGGGTTGAGAGAATATAGGGTTAAGATGTGTTTAAGGAGGGAAATAATGTGTTTTAAGGTTGAAAAAAGGTGTCTTGATGGTTAAAAAATTAGGTAAAGAAGGGTTTAAACCATTGGGTTACATGAATGGGTCAGGTTAACCCTGTAGAAAATTATAGCGATGTCACGACATAGGGGTTTCGTGTCGTGACATCCTAAGTAGTTCACCATTGTCGCGACTTCAGGGTTTGATATCACGACACATTTTAAATTTTTGGATTTCTGAGTATACTAGCTTCGATACTGTGACACTGAAAGTCCGTGTCTCGATATCGAAAGGTTTTTCTCAATTTTATTAAACTTACCCTCGGTGTTGCGACACATGGCTCTTATGTTGTGACACTGGCTCTGTTTTTACTCAAAATTCCATTTTCTAGAGTGTTACGGTTTCTATAAAACACAAAATTTAATGAAAATTAAAATCTATTACTAAATAGTTAGCTAAATATACAATAATTTACAAAATCTTAGCATCAATTGAAATAATTTACGTTTTATTATCAGATTCATCCGACAATATCATCAATTCACAGATGGACGATTCTTCTATTCTGTTAGTTCCATCGCCTGTTGTGCCATTCCAGCTTTGCACGCTTGTCCCTTTCCTTAAACTTGTTTATTCTTTTTGTATGCATAAAAGGAAGTATATTTCTTGAATTAGGTGTGTTAGAAAGAAATAATTCTTTCCACTGTATTCCTAAATCCCTTCTACTTTCCTCGCTTAGTTGATTACAACATTTAAAGATTTCAGTCTCACCATTGATTTTCATGGTTAATTCATTTTTTTTCAAATCAACGGTGGACCTAGAAGTGACTAGGAAAGTTCTATTTAATAAGACTTGTATCTCTCAATCTTCTTCAAAATCTAGAATCACAAAATCTGCTGGGATAATTAAGCTGCGTACTTTGACTAACACATCTTCTAATACACCTTTCAAAGGTACTGAAGATCTGTCAGCCAACTGTAGTGTTATTTAAGTCGTTTTGAGGTCCCCAACTCGAGTTTTTCAAAACTAGATAAAGGCATTAAATTAATACTAGCTCCTAAGTTACATAGAGCTCTATGAAAATGAATGCTCCCTAACTCTATAGGAATAGTAAAACTTCTGTGTCTTTCAAGTTTTGGGGAACCTGTCTTGAAATAATAACACTATAGGATGCACTTAAATTAACTTGTTCTCTTACCTTAATTTTCCTATGCCTAGACATAATTTCTTTTAAAAACTTGGGATACTTAGGAACTTTCTTAATTAACTCAATTAAAGGCATTTAATGTTTTTTATAAGTTTAGGAAGCTTACAAACTCATCTTCGTCCTGCTTTTGCTTGTCTTCTACTCTTGAAGGGAATGGGATTTTTGTAAGGGCAACATCTTTAGTTATTTCCTTTTCTGGCTCCACCATCAGTGCAATTACCTCCTCTGATTTTGGTTCATCTTCAGCCTCTAGAGATTTCTCTTAAGGATCATCTTTGAAATAGGTTTTTCTAGGCTACTCAATACTTTGCCCAATCTAAGTGCTATTGCTTTCACGTGCTCCTTACCTTCCCCCCGAGGATTATTTTCTGTATTACTTGGAATACGTGTGCCAATTTTTCTTTTGATGTCACTTATCATACTCATCAATTGGGTCATTTGATCCTTAAGTTTAGTCAATGTTCTTGTTGAGTTGGTGCACTCAGATTTCATATGCTTTATATTTGTTCTCATTGACTACATTTCTCCCTCGATTCTATCCAGACGTTAACCACATGTACTATGGTCACTTGGGTAGACCCTATCCTGAGGTTTTTGTAAATAAGGAGGTTGATAATTAGTATTTTTAACTTGATTCAAACTATTACCTCCTCATTGGTTTCCTCCTTATCTCAGATTCGGGTGATATCTTTAGCAGGGATTGTAGGTATTTGAATAAGGGTTTTTACCCCTATTTCTTATATAATTCACATCATTAGCAGGATAGTTGACATATGGAAGAGCAGTTTGTCACCTCCACGCATAGACGGCGCATTGTTTGCAGTTTTAATACAGTTAAGTCTATCCATTAACTATTGATACTTGTCATATTCTTGAATAGCTTTTACCGTAGTGATTTTCTAGCTATATGTAAATCGTTCAATGGGCCACTGCCAGGAGTTCAATTCCATGTTATCAATGGTTTCGTACGCATCCTCGTATGTTCTTTTCATAAGGGCTCCTCTTACTATTCTATCTAGTCCTATTTTTGCATTTGCATCCAACCCATTATAAAACACCTACAATCGCATCCATTTAGGGAATCTGTGGTACGAACATTTCTGAATCAACATTTTGAAACGTTCTCATGCCTCATAAAAACTTTCTCCTTTCAACTATCTAAAGATAAAAATCTCTTTTCTTAGTTGATCCGCTTTACTAATGGGGAAGAAATTTTGTAGGAACTTTCCAGCGAGCTTATCCCATGTCATGATAAATCCCGGTGCTTGTGAGTCTAGTAAAGAAAAGACGTTATCAATCAAAGAAAAGGGGAGCAACCAAAGATGAATAGCATCGTAAGTGATCGCATTGTACTTGAAAGTGTCACAAAGTCGGAGAAACCATTTTAAGTATTGATTCAGATCCTTTATCATTGTGCCCTTTTACAGATTATTCTAGATCATTTGAATCATTTTCGATTTGATCTCAAAATTATTTGCTGTAATAGCCGACCTTGTTATGCTTTCCTGAACCATGTCCAGACTTGGTAATGGGTAGTCTCACAAGATTCTCTTGTTACGAGTCATGTGTAAGTTTACGTGTAACTGTGGTGGTGTTGGTGGATCTTCTAAAATGTTAGTGTCACCGAACAATGAATTTTCACGTGGCATGTTGCCTGCGACCAGTGGTGGTAGTACTATTGTTGCTGTTAATGATTTATCTGAATCTTTCTTTCTTTATCTATGATTGCTAGTATGGGTGTTCCCTTACTACGGGTCATAATTAAACCCAGAAAGAGAAGATTAGTAACAATAAAGAAAATAAAATCATATGTATCACCTAAAAATTTCTTAATAATAAAGAAAATAAAATCTTATGTATCACCTAAAAATTTCTTAATTATTCTTTTTAGAGTGCAGAAACTAAAATCAAACTAGTGACGTTGCCTCCCCGACAACGGCACCAACTTCTTGACCACTTTCGAATGTACTAACATCTAGATTGTGAATTCTACAGTAAAAGATATATCAGTGAGCTGTATCCACAAGTATATAGGTCTAGTTGTAATATAGTTACAATGGAGTAGGTGAGTACTTTGAGGATCGTATCCAAGGGAGGCGAGTGCTAGATCAATTTTAACCTGGACACTAAAAGATCTAATTAGTTCTTCAAATCAGTTATAGTATAGAAGTAAAAATCAAATGAGTTTTTAAGATTTTTACTAATAATAAAATGAAATAACATAAAGAAATAAAATTGAAGAGATTTAAGAATAGAATAAATCAAATCTGATTATTGTTGTTTAGCTCGCTTCGATAATCCCCATCAACTATCGTTTCAGATTGCTTGTCAATCAACTAGTCGCTATCCCAACATGATCCTCCGACCTTCCACTCAAATAATGAATCGACAAAGACTACTTATCTTCCAAACTCATTGTCCAGGTCAACTTGGAGTGAAGGTGTTCACGAATAGGCCATACCAATTTTGGGTTAATTCCCACCTTGCTGACTTCGTAGTGTTGTTAGGCTTAGGGTTTTAAGTACTTCCTTTCCTGAATAGTTGATCCATTGAGTAACCGTTCAAAATAGTTAATACATCATACCTCCACTCACTAATCCCCCAATAGAATTATTGGTTTCTCATGGCTTTCATAAATAATATGGAAGTGATGTAAAGAGAAAACATGACAAATGAATTGAAGTGTTAGAGTTTAAGAAAACGTTTGATTTGTATTAAAGATTAAACAAATCCATAAGTTTGTCTATTGAGATCAAACAATAAAAAAACTGAAAATAAACCTAAAACCTTAGACAAAAGAAAAGCTAATCTGAAATTAAGAGTGAAATTCTAAGCTAAGTAAATGGTTTTCATAACACGTGAAAAATGAGCCTATTTATAGATTTCAGGTAATCGTCGTCCTTAACTCTAGGTTACTTGAAGTTCCCTAGCTTTAAGTTTGATTGGGTAGACCAAAATGCCCCCTGGCTTGAGTTTAATTCCATTCAGAGTCGATGTCGATACACACCAGGGCCTGCGTCACGAAATAGGAGTCAATATACTCCTCTTGTGATAACTTTAGGGGTATGTTGCGACACTCTTGGTCTGTGTCATGACATCAAAGGCAGTTTCATGATTTCTTCATTATGCTCCCTATGTTACGACATTGATCATTCTGTGTTGCGACATAGTGACATCTATTTTTCAGGCCTTCTAATGGTCTCTTACACACTTACAAAGATAATTAGCTCACCCTTAGGCTTCATTCAGCCCCTAAGGTCAATATAAGGCCTAATTTACACATTTTATTATCTTTAATGAAAATTTACAAAAGCATAACTAAAACCTAATGGAAATGCTTGCTTTTGAGCTTCTAAAGTTAGAAAATTATTTTAATATGCTATGTCAAATTACGAAAGATTATCTTTGGAGAGAAGGGAAGAAGCATGTGAAGGCAATTGTGCTCTGCTCAGGTAAAGTATTGAGTAACCTAGAAAACCCAACTCAAAAGGAGGACAAGGAGGATGCCAATGATCTTCAATAAGAAGCTCTTTAAAATAATTATGCCGAACGAGAATCAGAGAAGATAGTTAAGTCAACAGCTGAGTTGGTAGTTGAGCCAAATAGAGAACTCGTACCAACCAAGATACCATTCCCCTTATGGTTAGAAGATAAGCGGAAATGAGATGAAGCAAAATTTGGAAGTTTTGTAAACTTATTCAAATCACTTAATGTTAACTTGCCTTTAATCAAATTAATTGAAAGAGTTCTTGAATATGCAAAGTATTTAAAAGAAATCATGTTTAGGTGTAGGAAAATTAAAACAAGAGAGTAAGGTAATAAAGGCACATCTTGTAGTGCGATAATTTCTAAATAGGTACCCCAAAACTGAAAGACCTAGGGAGTTTTACAATTCCTATAGAGATAGGGAATATTCACTTCAGTAAAGTGTTATGTGATCTAGAAGCTAGTATAAAATTGATACCTTTATCTATATAAATGAAACTCGGTTTAGGGTAGCTTTAAAACACGCATATCACACTACAATTTTCGGACAGGTCTTTTATACAATCGAAAGGAGTACTTGAAGATGTGTTGGTGAAAGTGTGTAACTTTACTATCCTGGTTGATTTTGTAATTCTAAAGTTTGAAGAAGACAATGAGATACCTATTCTGTTAGGAAGATAATTTTTAGCCAAGTCGAGGTCTACCATTGATTTAGAAAATATTGAGTTGATTATGAAAATAAATGGTGAGATTGAAATATTTAAATTTGGTCACCAACAGAATAAGGGAAGTAGGGAAAAGTTAGGGAAAACATGTTTCAAAATATTTGTAAAAGTCCCTAAGTACATTAAGCTAGAATAGGTATTTTCTGTGATAAGTGAGGTTTAAAGAACAAATTTAAAGAGCAGGACAAATGGAGTAAGGTGGAGTGGCATGATGGATGTTGGACCAATACGGATAAAAAAAGTAACCAAAGGTGCATCCATGTATTTGTTTGCGTTGGAATGTGCAAGTGTACACAGTTGTTATCAAGTAATAAGTAAGTAAAAGAGTTATCATCTCCACAGAGATTGTATCTGTTAATCAACTAAATGCAAACTAACCTAAATGTAATGAAATGCAACAAATACAATGAGATGGTGTAGAAGCATTTCATAAGTTTAACAACAATAACATGAATAAGCTAGAATAATTAAAACATTTAACTCAATTCAATTTTCATCATTTTTAACAATGTTCTGAAAATTTTTTATGGTAATTCGGTCATTCATTAACTTAGAATCTGATATAAGTTCTTTCGAAATCTTATACTGAGAGAAACATGTATATTTCTATGTTCATATTTAATTGAGGATTCCTTAGAATTTATGTGAAGTAACAGAGACAGGTTAGGTTTGAAATAATTTAATCACACAAATCTAAAATTTATACAAGGTAATAGAGATTTTTCAAGTTATTACAAACCTTTAATTTAATCAGGTTAGGATCTAAATCAAACATGCACCTTTCAATTATTGCGTCCATTAATTGCCATCTGGTTAGGATTGATCAGCTAATTCTAATGCATTCAAACATATTTTAATGCATGAAATACATAAATTATTTTAATTGGAAGTATGAAGAACTAAGGCATAGAACATCATAAATAGGAATCAAATGAATTTTACCAAATTAATGCAATCATTCCAGCTAAAACAAAATTAAGTCATCATTATCAACGAAAAATCATCAATTTGCAAACATGTTGAATAACTAAGAACAAATTAAAGAATATAAAAGAAGAAACTCTTGATGATTTCGGTGATTTTCCAAAGATCATTCATGATGGCTTCCTCTAGTTCTCGTGATTGCTCCTTCGTAAATTGCTCTTCAAGATGGTCGGCGAAGAGTGGTTTTCCTTAAGGGAAAATGCTAGCTAAAGGGAAGTGGGGAAATGGGAATGCTTTAGGCATGGACGGGAGAAGAGAAAAAGATGAGACCTGTTATGAATGAAGGATGATGGATGTGGGGGATGAGAGGTGGTATTTTTAGTAGAGAAGTAGCATAGGAGTTAGCTCAAAATAGCTAGGAGATCCATTGAATTGCTCCTTTGCTTGGCCGACCATGACTTGTGAAGAGTGGGTTGATTTTTTTCATGATTTTTTTGCTTGATTCTTGCTTGATTTGTGGCATGGGTTGTATGGCAATTAAGGAGACTTTGTTGGGTTGATTTGTAATTTTTCACACATGTAGGGACCTTCCTCCAATTGTTTCGAAGATGGTTTGGGATGCTTTTTCATGCCTTTGTCAAATTTGTGCTTCTCTTCCCCTTATTGGACGGTTTGGTAACTCAATTTAGATGTAGATCAATTCTTTTCAGTAACAATCTTAAAGCTGGGTCAAGGCAATATTTTTTAGTCCAATTCTTCCTCTTGCCATCCAAATGAGGTGGATTGAGTAAAAATTAACATGTAGCATAAAATAGTAAAATTATGTAAAATTAATACTAAATTATATAAAATTACAAACTTTACTAAAATTATGGATAATGTCTAAATATGAACTAAAATGACTCAATCAGTTATCCATATTCTCAGAATTTGCATAAATTTAAGTAAAAAGCTGCTAAATAAACCTATATACTTTAAATATATCATGTATACGTTGACAGAGCTGATGAACCATTCTGACAGAAATACTTGATATTTTAAAACTAAGTTAAACTTTTTTATATTATTGTATTTTAATAAACTTACAGGTTGTTTAGGAATTAATTTTATTTGAATTACTTAAAATTTTATTTTGAATGCTTTGAAATTCAGGAGGAGGGGCCAAAATAGAGTCAGTGTCGCAACACAGAGCCTCCGTGTCGTAGCATCGATCATAGGTTTATAAAATCGATAAATTCAGCTCGATGTCATGACACAACAATAAATTTAGCTCGATGTCATGACACAGCACCTCTATTTTGTGAAAAAGTAGCCAGTTTACCCCAAAGTCAAAAACTTCAATGTGTGTCGCAACACCGGGGTTTGGTGTCGCGACATCAGTATCTTGCCATGGGTGTTGCGACATGGAACATCTATGTCGTGACATCGCTGCAATTTTCTACAGGGTCGACCTGACCCATTGTGCAACTAACTGCCTTCAGACGTACTAATGTCCAGGGTAGGAAACCTACACAAAAGATGTGAAATAAGTGATATCCGCAAATTTACAAGTCAAGTTGTAATATAGTTACAACGAAGTAAGTGAGTACTCCGTGGATCATACCCAAGCGAGGCAAGTTATAAATTAATCCTAATCAAAACATAAATAGATCTATTTAGTACTTTAAATGAATTATATTACGGATAAACATAAAGAGAGATTTTTGGTGTTTTAATACTAATAAAGAAATTAACATAAATAAAAAGACTTTAGGAAATGAAAGATGTAAACTGAATCAGATCTAAGCATGGGTTATTATCTTTCTTTTGTAATCATAACCAACTATCACTTCGGGTTTTTATTCAATCAGCTAGTCATCACCCTAGCAGGATCTTTCGATCTTCCACTAAACTGACAAGTTGACAAGAATTACTTATCTCTCGACCTCACAGTCCAGACCGGTTTGAGGCTATGGTATTCACGGATAGACCATACCAATTTTGGGTAAATTCCCACCTAAATGACTTTCTAGGGTTGTTAGGCCTAAGGTTTAAGTTCTTCCTTTCTTAAACAGCTGATCTACTAAGAAATCCTTACACAACAATTAATCAGTCATACCTCCAGACACTAATCCCCCATAAGAGGATTATTTCCTCATGGATTTCATAAACACAATAAACTTAATGTTAAAGATAAAAATGAATAATAAATGAAGAGAAAATGTTTAAGAGAATCCTACATCTTATTGAATGACGTGCAGAATCCATAAAGAGTTGATCGAGTCTACAAATTGGATCTCCCAACACACACAAAGATAAAAAGTAGAAATAACTTAAAACTTAAGAAAAAGGAAAAACTTGAAAACTAAAATTACAAAGAAAATTCTTAAAGTACCAAAGTCGTCCATAAAAAGTGTTAAATGAGCCTATTTATAGATTTAGGGTTGCCGTCATCCTCAACTTTAGGTTAGATGATGATCTCGTATTAAACATTTGATTATGTAGACCAAAATGCCATTAGCTTGTAACTGTTTCTTGTATAGGACTAATGTTGTGACACCGTAGT
Source organism: Gossypium hirsutum (assembly GCF_007990345.1). Lineage (NCBI taxonomy): Eukaryota > Viridiplantae > Streptophyta > Magnoliopsida > Malvales > Malvaceae > Gossypium > Gossypium hirsutum. Next base: position 72,235,125 of record NC_053427.1, read on the forward strand.
GCTTGTGTCGTGACACCGTAGTGCTTGTGTCGTGACACCGAAGGCAGTATGCTCAGTCTTTGGGTGGTTTTAGGGGTGTGTCGAGACATCCCTTGGTTGTGCCGCAATAGCAAAAGCAATCTCGAAATTCTTGTAGTCGACTCCCTATGTTGTGACATACAAAATCCTTGTGTTGCAACACAATGACCAGTATTGAGTTGAACGCCCTCTAATGGTCTTATGGACACTTACTAAGTATATTATCTCACCCTTAGGCCTCCTAAGGTTAATAAAAGACTCAAACACACTTTTTATTGAATGTAAACGAAACTATGAAAACTTAATTAAAACATAATAAAAGTGATTGTATTCAAGCTACTCAAGTGCAAAAACTAGTTTAATCTACTACACTGAATTACGACAGGTCAAACTCCCCCACACTTAAGTCATTGCTTGTCCTTCAACAAAGCAAAAAAATAAAAAAATTAAAAGACGAACCTTGAGAAACTATAGTACAAATGTTGGTTTCAAAGTACATAACTAGGCATTCCATATTTAGGCATAATCTTGACATGATATATAGCTGACTCACCACTCTTGATAGCAAACACCTAAGTTCAGTATATTACAAAGCATACAAACATTTAGGTTTTCAAATGTATAGATCCATCAATAAATTATATAGGTAATTTGATTATCCTAGGAGAATACAAACAGTCATAAATGTGATTAATCAATATGATATCAATTCATGAAGAAGTTTACCTAGGTCATATAGAACTTTTCGGCTTGTAACATTCTGAGGCTTAGGACAAGTATGAAATTCAAGAATAGTAAGCAGGAAAATAGTTTCAAGAGCGAACATAGTTTGACACATCGTATTGTTCCCTATTTTCCCCCCTCAGTCACCCATACCCGTTCACCTCTTTATTTCTCCTTCTCTCAGCTTCATTAACATAGAAAATCACAACATAATACAATAACTATGACTAGCTCACGAGTTTTTTGTGCACTAAAGAATAAGGTTTTTTTTTTCTAATTTTGTGACTTTGTCACATTTTTTCTTCTTGCTCAATATATTTTTCACTCATGAATGCATTTGGTTTTCAAGAACTTTTTCTACTCTTTTTGATTTTCTTTTTGAATTTTTTTCTTTTGCTGTACATATTGGCTAACATATAATCACTATATCACACTGATCCTTCATATTTCTCTACTTACCTTCAACGAATAACAACGATTACTCACTGTTCAGAACCCCGATTAATTATCCACAGAACCTAGATTGCCCCCTAAAAAGCAAATTAAATCCCTCTTAAACAATCTCCAAAAAAACCACACAATTTAACAAAACCACACTTACCAAGCCGACGGAACCACTAGCAGCACGCCAAAACTAATCAAAAGAAAGAAAAATAGAGAAGAGGGGTAAAAGAAATAAAATTTTGGCAGCAAGGGATTTCGGAAAATAAGAAAATGGCAAAGAGCAAAAAGAAAAAGGAAAACAGGTTAGGCAAACACCTGATAAACCCTACCTCCCTATTTAGTGTTTTAGTCCAACTCAAACGTCCGCACGGCTTATCAGCAAAATAATGCCACACTCATGACTTGAACTTGGGATCTCAGACATAATCCCTTGCCACTTAGCCACTAGACCAGCAGGCCCAATCTGTTAAATTCCTACCAATAAATTCTTATAAGCCCATCAACCAAAAGTTAGGCTTAATTCAAATAAAAACCAAAACTTAGCGCAAGTTAAGGCTCGAACTTAGGACCTCCCAAACACACCCCATAGCACACAACCTCTTAAACCACATATATTTTATGCCAAAATGACTCAAAACAAAAGTCCCGATATTTCCAAGCTCAACAATCCCCAAAAGCCGAAATTACAGAAATTTGGGGCGTTACAACTCTACCCCTTAAAGAAAATTTGTCCTTGAATTTTTACAGAATCAGAAAAGGTGAGGATACTGCTGTCACATTGAATCCTCTGGCTCCCAAGTAGCCTCCTCAGTGCTATGATTCTGCCACATCACCTTCACTAAAGGAATGGACTTCCTACGCAGAACCTTAACATCGTGGTCTACAATCTGAACTGGCTCCTCCTCGAACATCAGATTTGGTTTAACATCAATCTCCTCTATAGGCACAATGTGCGTGGGATCAGAGCCGTAACATCTCAACATCGAGACATGAAATACGTCATATATGCATCTAACTTTGGTGGCAGCTCTAACTGAGACGCGACTGGCCAAACTCACTTCAGAATCCAGTACGGCCCAATAAACAGAGGACTCAACTTACCTTTCCGTCCAAACCTAAGAACCTTCTTTCATGGCAAAACTTTAAGGAAGACTAAGTCCCCCACATAATACTCAGTGGCCTTCCTCTTCAAATCAGCATAAGACTTCTGTCTACCAGAAGCCGCTTTCAGACGCTCTCAAATCAACCAGACCTTATCCTCGGTCTCTAAAATGAACTCCGGACCCAGAACACGTCGGTCAACCAACTTAGTCCAGCACAAAGGGGTGCGACACTTACGACCATAAAGTGCCTCATAAGGTGCCATCTGAATACTAGACTGATAGCTGTTATTGTAAGTGAACTCTGCCAAAGACAAGTACTCCTTCCAACTACCTCAGAAATCCATAACAGAACCCCTCAACATATCCTCCAGTATCTGAATTACCCTCTCTGACTGACCATCTGTTTGAGGATGAAATGCAGTACTGAAGTCAAGTTGTGAACCCAAAGCCTCATGAAGCTTCTGAAAAAATCAAGAAGTAAATCGAGGATCCCTATCGGAGATAATCGATATAGGAACCCCATGTAGTCTTACTATCTCTGAGATGTAAAGTTTAGCCAACTTCTGTAAAGAGAAGTGTGTCCTAACAGGAATGAAGTGTGCAGACTTGGTCAATCTATCCACGACGACCCAAATAGAATCCTTCTTAGTGGATGTTAGGGGCAACCTACTAACGAAATCCATCGTCACTCGCTCCTATTTCCACGTTGGTATCTTAACCGGCTGTAGCAACCCCGAAGGTAACTGATGCTTAGCCTTAACTTGCTGACAAGTCAAACAACGGGCAATGAAATTGGTCACCTCACGCTTCAACCCTGGCCACCAGTACAACTCTCGGAGATCTTTATACATCTTATTTCCACCAAGATGCATAGCGTACGGACTACAATGCACTTCCCTCAAAATAGATAGCCTTAAATCTCGATCATTAGGTACACAAATCTTACCTCAGAAGCACAATACCCCATCATTATTCAGCCCAAAATCTATAGTAGTCCCAGTCTCAACCCGACAAAATCGCATCTCAAGAGTTTTATCCTCTAACTGCTTATCTCTAATCTACTCAATCCATGTTAGCTTCACTTGTAGCTCTGCCAGAACACTCCCATCGTCATAAAGACTTAGTTGAGTGAACAACACTCTCAAATCAGCCACAGCCCTACGGCTTAATGCATCGGCCACTACATTGGCCTTTTCAGGGTAATACTCTATACTGCAGTTGTAATCCTTAAGCAGCTCAACCCATCATCGCTGCCTAAGATTCAGCTCCTTCTGAGTGAGGAGATCTTCAGGCTCTTGTGATCAGTGTAGATGGTACATTTCTCACAGTATAGATAGTGTCTCCAAATATTTAATGCAAAGACAACTGAATCCAACTCTAAATCATGCGTCGGATAATTTGCCTCGTGAGTCTTAAGCTATCGAGACGCATAGGCAACTACCTTACCGTCTTGCATCAAGACACAACCTAAACCCACATGTGACGCATCACTGTAAACCACTAAGTCCCTACTAGGCTCAGGCTGTATCAGAACTGGAGCTTGAGTCAAAACTGTCTTGAGCTTCTCAAAGCTCACATGTTGTGCGTCAGTCAAAACAAAAGGAACTCCTTTATGCAGTAACTTAATCAACAACGCTGCGATCAACGAGAACCCTTCTACAAAGTGTCAGTAATATTCTGCCAGTCCCAGAAAACTGCGGATCTCCCACAAATTCTTTGGCTCTTTCCAATCCAACACAGCTTCAATCTTATGAGGATCAACACGAATTTCCCCAGCAGACACCACATGTCCCAAAAAGGTTACCTCCTTAAGCCAAAATTCACATTTAGAGAACTTCGCGTAAAGCTATTTCTCATGAAGGATCTACAGAACAACACTGAGATGCTCATCGTGCTCGTCCTTAGACTTAGAGTATATCAAGATGTCATCGATGAACACCACCACAAACTGGTCTAAGTATGGCTGAAACACACGTTTTATCAAGTCCACAAATGCCACGGGTGCATTTGTCAACCCAAAGGGCATAACTAGGAACTCGTGATGCCCATAACAAGTCCTAAATGTCGTCTTATGCGCATCAGCCTCATTGACCCTTAACTGATGAAAACTAGATTGCAGATCGATCTTTGAGAACACTGACGCCCCTCTGAACTGGTCAAACAAGTCGTCAATTCTCGGAAGTGGGTATTTATTCTTGATCGTCAACCTATTCAACTGACGGTAGTCGATACACATCCTCATCGTACCGCCCTTCTTCTTTACGAACAGAACCGGTGCTCCCCATGGAGACACATAAGACAAATAAACCTACGATCCAACAGCTCTTGAATTTGAGCCTTAAGTTCTACCAGCTACTTTGGCGCTATTCGATATGGGGCGATAGACATCGGAGTTGTACCAGGAATCAACTCAATACCAAGTTCTACCTCGCGACTCAGAGGCAAACTTGGTAACTCCTCTGGAAAAACATTTGGAAAGTCACTCACAGTACGAATGCCCTTAACCAAAGAGTTCATAGAATCAGAAACACTGATGTAGGCCAAAAATGCCTCACATCCTTTCCTCACTAGCTTCTCTGCCACTAACACAGATATCACATTAGACAAATAATTTCATCGTTCCCCAATCACGACTATCGCGCTATCCTCCTCGCTCCTCAAAACAACCCTCTTTTCAGCACAATCCAGACTTACATGATGCTTCATCAACCAGTCCATGCCTAGAATTAGGTCAAACTCCCCAAATGAAAGTTCCATCAGATCACCTAAAAATATCGTCCCTTGGACTTCCAACGGAACATCTCTAAATAATTTATTAACCCAAATGGATTGACCCAACAAAATCACAACCAAAATCTCACTAGAAGTGCTCTCATACGGAATTCCCAAAGTCTCAGACACAGAACATGCAACATAGGAATGTGTAGAGCCTATGTCTATCAGTGCAACATAAGGTACATCAAGAATTAAAAATGTACCCTTGATGACATCTGAAGCATCTCCATCCTCACGACAACGTGCAGTATAGATAAGTGTAGGCTAGCTCGCCTCAGTCGGCATAGCACCTCTGCCTCGTGCTCTCTGGCCTCGACCCATACCGTTACCACCCCTAGCCTGTCCTCGGCCCTTAGGTGGCTGCTGTACTCCTGTCGGCGACTATGCAGTCTCAGCAAACGAAGCTTGTATCTGATTACCCCTTAGTGGAAAATCCTTAACTCGATGCTCAGTTGACCCACACCTCAAACAAGCTACAGTAGCTCTCTAACACTCGCTCAGATGGCGTCTATTACAAAGCTGATAGATCGCCACCCTAGTAAGTGAAGCAGTAGGTCCAACTCTCGCGGGCCCATCAGTCTTGGCCTTGTTCTTAGACCTCATCCCAGCACCAGGAGACTCAGAATCCCTCTTAGCCTTCCCTTTTTCACAGTTTTGGCGCTTAGAGCGCTTCACCTCCTCAGCTATCTTGGCCTTCTCAACCAAGACTGAGAAATCCCACTCCCTCTAAGGAGCTATCATAATTTGTAAATTGTCTCGAAGACCATCCTTGAATCAAACATAGCGCTCATACTCTGTCGCCAACATGCCCCTCACATAATGGCTTAGTCTCAGAAATTCGGCCTCATACTCGGCCACCGAATGGTCCTCTTGAGTGAGATTCAGGAACTCACGTCGCCTAGCGTCAGTGTAGCTAACTCCCACATACCTACTCTAATAGATGGCCTTAAAAAATCCCATGATAACAGATCGGGCTGAGTGCCCTCTTTAACAGTCAACCACCACCAGTAAGCCTCATTGAGAAGTAGAGACACTGCCCCTTGAGCTTCTGCTCATCAGTGAAGTCCAAATCATCCATTATGCGTTCGTGGCTTCCATCCAGTACTCGACCACATTCAGAGTGACTCTAGCGATGCCCCTGAATATTTCAGCCCCATTCGACCTAAGTTGTTCCGTAACCAACCCACAGCCTCCAAATCTAGTATTGGCACTAGCGACCCTCTCCAGAATTCGCAGCATGGCCTGGGACAATGCGTAATCCCCAGCTACACGATCATGAGACTCAGCACCAGCCTCAGTAACAGGTGACACCGGCGTCTTGCTAGTGTCCAGATTAAGGATCGTATCAGATGCGAAGGACTCAGCTCGAATCCCTCTATGGCCTCTACCTCGGCCTCTAGTACCCCGTCCACGAGTACCACGTATGCTCATGTAACTATCAAATTAATTTGTATTTAGAATTTTTATGCACATCAGTTTACAGTTTCGATAATTATTAACAGATATCTTATGAAATATAGTAATAGATTTTCAGAGCCAATTATCACGAGAAACAGTCTCACTACAGTTTCAGTCCACACTACCTATAGTGTTTCAGTAAAATACTACTTACAGTAGTCTCATAACACACATAGTATTTCAGACAGATTCAGACAGCATTTCAGGATGAACATGCTGTTAGACAGCACGTATCAGAATTTTAGGGAACTTACAAGATCAGTGCTGAAGGCTCGGTGTACAACATACTTGTCACCAAAATTATTTCAAATCATTTTACAAATCATTTTACAAAAACCAAATTTTTTTGAAATCCAAATCTACAGCTGAGTTTTGCAACCTGGCTCTGATACCACTAAATGTAACATCCCAAACTCGGCCTAGACGTTATGGCTAAATCTGGTGAAGTCACATGAGAATGTATTTAAAATTGTGTTTACCCAAAAACCATTCCAGTTACCACCTTTTACTTAACTCAGAAAACTTATATTGATTAATTATCTTGAAAACATTTCTTAGTTCGCAGAATCTTAAGAACAAATAAAGTTGCAGTTCCAAAATCCATAAATAGTATTTCAAAATTTTGAACCTAAACCAAACAGTCTAAGACCAGAAATTACATAATTCTCCCAACTATAGCAATTAAAATAATAAAAATATTAAAAACCTTTAAAACCAAAGTGTATGTAGTAATGGTCATCGTCGAGCCCTTCCGCTGTACCGATCCACCTACTGTTGGGGATTACCTGACAGACAAACAAAATAATGGGTAAGTTTTCACAAACTTAGTGTGTACATCCCCACAGTAAAGCATGCATGTAAACTGATAGCAATCAAACAGTCATAATTGAGCTTGAGCTCTTAACAGGAATAGTGTAGGCCTTAGCCCACTCTGAATAGTATCAAATACATTCGGGCCTTGGCCCATATAGACATATATGCATATCAATCAGAATAGTAATGCCCACCAACCCTGTACACCATCTCCGTCCAACCCAACAAACCATGTGGGGATAAAATCAACCCACCCAGGCCTACACACCAAGTATGGGGATAAAATTAACCCATCCAACCCTACACACCAAATGGTACTGTATATGGCACGTATCAGATATATGCAGCATAGTTGGCAGATGACAGACTAATAGCCTTTCAGTCTTCCTTCTCTTCAACAAAATGCCCAACCCAATGCAATGCAACATAAATAATAAGGCATGCTCATGTGCAGATATCAAATCATAACATCATCATCAAATCAGAACAAATACACATGCTTTAATTATCATGCTTTTACATACATTTTAGTATCAAAGCAGAGTATAGGGGTATAAGTAAGGCTTACCAACCCTACAATCAGGTCACAGTTGACTTGGGCGACCCATGCAACCTTGTAGAACATTTCAAACAAATCGGGCTCATAAGCCCGTGTGCCTTGCCCGTGTGGGTCCACATGTCCATGTGGCTCACGCAGCCCAGATTGGCCAAGTCCAAGATCCCACACGCCCGTGTGATTCACCCGTGTCGCCCACACAACCCAGTTGGTCAAGCCTAAACCTCGCACACGGCCTCGCCAGCCTTACGCGCCCGTGTCTGTCGTACTCGTGTGGCGCGCGCAAGGCCTACTTTGTCGACCACACAGTCGTGTATCACCACACGACCTCCACATGGGCAGTCCACAAGCCCGTCTGGCATCGACAGTTTCAGTTTCAACTTGTGCCGAAACCCATTTTCTGTGCAATCGAAGTACACACCTGGTTTCGATTGAAGCCTAACGCAATCCCGAACACTAAAGAACTTATTACTGTCAATCATAAGCCAAATTTTCAGTCTCTTGATTTGAATAGTTCAGAATAGACAAATCCCGAAACGAGAGATCTACTTACCTTCAACGAATAACGGCGATTACTCGTTGTTCAGAACCTTGATTAGTGATCCACAGAACCTAAATTGCCCCCTAAACAACAAATTAAACCCCTCTTAAATGATCTCCAAAAGAAACCACACAATTTAACAAAACCAGACTTACTGAGCCGATGGAACCACTAGCAGCACGCCAAAACTAATCAAAAGAAAGAAAAATGGAGGAGAGGGGTAAAAGAAATAAAATTGTGGTAGCAAAGGGGTTTGGCAAAAGAAGAAAACTGCAGAGAGAGCAAAAAGAAAAAGGAAAACAGGTTAGGCAAACCCCTGATAAACCCTACCTCCCCCTTTAGTGTTTTAGTCCAACTCAAATGTTTGAACAGCTTATCAGCAAAATAATGCCACACTCACGCCTCGAACTTGGGATCTCAGGCATAATCCCTTGCCACTTAACCACTAGACCAGCAGGCCCATTCTGTTAAATTCCTACAAATAAATTCTTATAAGCCCATCAACCAAAAGTCAAGCTTAATTCAAATAAAAACCAAAACTTAGCCCAAGTTAAGGCTCGAACTTGGGACCTCCCAAACACACCCTAGAGCATACAACCTCTTAAACCACATATTTTATGCCAAAATGACTCAAAAAAGTCCCGATATTTCCAACTCAACAATCCCCAAAAGCTAAAATTATAAAAATTTGAGGCGTTATAGCCTAAAACGGCCTAAGTCCATGAAAACGCTCATGGTGGCCTCTACGATCAAACCCCATGTTTTAGGCATTTGAATTACCACACGAGCAAGCGCACGTTCGTGTAGTGTCAATTTTCGTGTTTTTCGACTTTTGCTGATATATAATTGGGTAGTGTTTACACACCTATTTGTAAAAACATGCAACCAGCCCACGAGCACTCCAACCTATTTCAATCAAAAGCTTCGGTTAAACGGCTAACAAATAATTCGAAGCGAACCCTTATCAAAACACTTATATTGAAAAGATTATCTATCACTTGTCCAAATCGATACACACTAAAACTGTTGCAAGAGATTGGTTGGGATCCTTAAAGACTACCTGCATCCCAATTGCGATTTGTTAGCTAAACCACACTCGAAAGCCATTGATCCAAAAGTATAGTAACTTACAGAAAGTACCAAGTTAGTAAAAGAGAAAAAGCCAAGGCCTAACACAACCACACTCCTAGCAAAATGGCAGCATAGAAGGGTGTTAAGTAATAGACTTTTACAGTAGAAAGAGGAAGGAAATAATAAATGTGCACTCAAACCTGATATGGAGTATTCAGCTAACACCAAAAAGTAGAGAACTGACAGAAAGAAATGGTGCGATGAGTATTCGGTTTTAAAAATGCAAGGAGGGACACTCTAAATAACTGAAGGAATAGAGAGAAAAGGGAAAATGGAGTGAGCAGAGAGAAGACGAGAAGAGAAAGAAAAGTGACTTGTGGAGAGGGAAAGATTCGATTACCAGGAGAGCAAAAACCGATTAGGGAGAAGGATCCTATTCGACCAATAAAGAAACAAAAACCTGAGAGACCCCTTTGCAATATTTGGCCTAAGGTAACAACGGAGGTACAATTGAAAAAAAAGTAGAAGAGGAAAAGAATCGGTAAACCAAAGAAGGCACCAAAAGCCCCTAGCTCAATTCGGCATCCAAAAGAGAAACAACGCTGAAAACTAGAAGGATAAACTACCTCAGCCAAAATTTGAGTAGCTAACATACTAAAGGTGAATTCCCCTTGATTAGAGTACCCATCCAGTACAACCCTTCCACCATCTCAACATCCCAAATTTTCCTCCTCAAATCTCTCCCAAAATCACTCAAACCGATCGCTCAACAACTCAACCACTTAGTTTGAATTTCATTCCAACTTTTTCAAACTCTATTTAAACACCATAGAGTTTCGGCCAACCTAGAACTCTCCCACCACACTTGCAGCAAAATAAACACTCCCATGCTTCAATAGGACTTGAACCACAGACCTCATACAACACTCTACACGCCACTTACCACTAGACTAACAGGATTTTTATGTCATGCTTTATCCATATTTATTTAAGAAGTCTACTGACTAGAGACAGGGTTTAATCAAGTAAAAACCAATATTTTGCAAAAGCCCAGGCTTGAACTGAGGACTTCTCAAACACTTCCCAGAAAACTCAGAACACTTAACCACTGGAGCAGCTACATAGTTGTGTCACTTTCTTGCACAACTAAATATTTATGTGTTGTCTCCTAACTTCATCCACTCAAGACTTAAAACTTCTAGACTCAGAATTTGGGGCGTTACAAATTTGGTTGGAATGTAGGTAATCACTAAGGAGCTAGTGATCAGTCTTTTACAACGGTTTAAGTGTGCAAAGCCTCAGTGTACAAGCAAGGCAAATGACAATCGTTCTTTTGGATAAGTATTATAAGAGGGGTTGTTTAATCCTATTGTTAAATGTTTAATGGTGTATTATGATGGAATATAGGTAGGAGTGCTCAAAAGCAGTGTGCGCACTTTTCGTAACCAGGTGTGTGTAAACACTGCCCTTAATCGTAAATCGGTAAAAAGCCAAAAATTGTGTATAATCGACACCACACTGGCGTGTAGCTACCTGTGCGGTAGGCCGTGGACTAAATATGGGCGTATGACCGACGAGGCCGACCATGAGCGATTTCATGGGCTGGGCCATATTAGGCCGTATTGGGTCGAATTGAGCTGTGTGGGCCCCACGGGTGAGTGGGCCCCATATGAGCAAGCCACATGGACATATAAAAATTATTGGGCCAGGCCATATAATCCACACGGCCAAAGCTATTTTGGGGCTGTGTGGGCCACACGGGTGTGTGGGCTCACATGGGCCCGTAATATTGGCCGTGGGCCCATTTTCACTATTTGACTACTAAGGTTGCACGGGTTGCTTGAGACGACTGTGAACCTACTGTTGGGTCGGTAAGCTTATCTAGACCCCTAAGTGACTGAATGACTGTTATGCCCCTGTGTGAGATGTACATATATATATGTTCATGTATGACTATGTATTAGCATGCCTTTTATTTTTAACTGTATTGAGTACATGTATAACATTATGACATAGCATGACATGTTGTATATTGCACTGCATTGGGTTGGGAGTTATATTATACGAAGGAAGTGTACTGATAGGCCTCGAGCCTGATTTACTGGCAGCTAGCTGCATATTACTGTATGGTGCCGCATTTGACAATACTTGGAGTGTAGGGCTGGGTGGGTTGATTATATCCCCACATGGAGTGTAAGGTTGGATGGAGATGAAGTGTAAAGGCTGGTTGGGTAGGAATATTGTGATTGCATATATGTGACTGTTATTGTACTGAGATGGGCTAAGGCCCAAACTGAACTGATACTGTTACTGATATAGGGCTTATACCCAGACTGTGATTAATTGTACGATTTTTTTTTGTGCATGGGGATTACACACTGAGTTTTCATAACTCAACCCTTTCATACACTGTGCAGGTTACCCCTAGACTTAGGTGGATTGGTGTAGCGGGGGACTCAGAGGTGGCCACACAATTGCTATTATTTTCGCATTTGATTTTGATTATAAGTATTATTAATTGGGGTATTTTTATTGTAATAAGGCATTTTTGGATTTTAACTTAATTTGGGATTTATTTTCGTGCTTATGTTTCATAAACACTAGTGGTAGGAAAACACGGGTTTTCAAAAGAAAAATAAATGTTTTATCAAAGACACCACGGACACGCAACTTGTTTTAAGAGCTTCAGCTATAAATGACGTTTTCAAAAATTAACAACGTTTAAATGTAAATAATTTTTGGACAATGGCTCACATTTTGAAAATGAACGACACTAAGATCACATAAAGAGGTTAAATATAAAAAGGGTTTTTCCTCGATATCACACCTTACGAAAAACACTGCAATGTGACTTCACTAGATTTGGCCATAACATCTAGGCCAGGTTTGGGGTGTTACAGAGCTTTTTGAGTTATCCGAGTATCCTTATTGATTCTGAATGGTTCGACGAACATTAGCAAGAAATGAATGATTATGTAAAAATGTATCCTATTCAGGTACGTGTGATTTGTTTATGTAATTTAGAAATGAAAAGTGAGTATGTTTCAAATGACTATATGTGAAATACATGACAGTGAATGATGAATGTATGCAAATGAATTATGAGTAAGTGAAATAGATGTAATGCATGAGATTGAGATGTGCTTTTGTGCAAGAAAGTATGAAAAAATGAGCTAGATGAATCAAGTATGTATGAGATTTATATGATCATTGAGAAATGAGGTAAGTGAAGCTATTTAATGTAATCATATGAATTTATGAGTATGATGAGGGTATATGTGGTTAAGATTTGTTAAATTTAGCCTAGTTGAGTTGATTTATTTGCTTATGGTTACTAAGCTTTTAAAGCTTACTTTGTGTGTTTTTCCTATGTTTATAGAGTTTCAAAAATCTGCTCGGGTTAGAAGTTAGAGAAGACCTCATCACATTATCCCGTTATTATTTCAATAAATAAAAGTTTTGAGTTTTTGTTATGTGGCATGTATAGGCCAGTTTTGATATGATTGGCTTTGAATTTGTTTATAAATAGCCAAGAGAAAATAACTTAATAATAATGTTAATGCTTGTGAGTATTCAGTCATACCTTAAGCTTATTTCGGAAGTATGTTTTATGGTAATTATGTTTGTGATGTTGGTTATATGATTCAGAAATGAGAAATGGTAAGCATGATGTATAAAGGGCTTTATAATTAACTAATTTTGGAAGTATAAAAAAGAGGTATTTTTGGTCATGTGATAATGCTAGTTAATATCTATTATGTTAACTTAAATTAATCCGTGTGATATGGTCGAATTGGTGTATTATATAAATGTGTAAAGCTTATAAATTTGGTATACTTGATTTGATATTTGAGATTAGGAGTAACTATTGCTACTATAGCATAGTGCGCATGAAATTGTGATGTACTAAAACTATATTTGACTATTTGGTGATACTTGTTTAATGACTCATATTTGGACTATTAATAGGTCGTATAATATAGTTTGGTTTGAGTTGATTTGTTAATGCACGCAAGTTTATAAAATGATGCATTTAATAATTAGCCATTGATTTAGTTGTATACAATGATGAGATGAAATATGTGATTGTTATATAGAATAAAATATGCTTGGTCTTAAATTAGGTATTCGAATACCATGTATGTGAGGTCCTTTTTGGTTCGAATATTATATTCATAAAGTGCAGGTATTTGGCTGGTTGCATGTTGGTTGATTTAAATATAAGATTAAATAATTGATAATGTTTTGATTGAGTTTAGATACAGGGTTCATATATGTATTATAAATAATAAAGCTTGTTTAACCATTTATTTGGTTAAATAGTTCATATGTGCGCATTCGATAATTATGGAATGATAAATGGTTTGGCTTTTGGATTTATAAAGCATTTGTAATATGATTTGATATATGCTAGTTGGTTTGGAATGTGAATTGAAAATGATATTGATAAGGTAAATTATTAAATATGTTCTATATATATGTGAAAGAGTAATAAGCATAATTTAATTTTGTTGGTTATATGTTGCATATGTCCAAATGTAATTTATATGATTGAGTAGATGGTTATTATTCAATTTAAAAATTTATTGTAAAGGGGTTAATATTACTATGTGCATAATTGAATTGTATGACCGTATTGAATTGTATTTTAATCAATAATGCCTTGTAACCCTAATCCGGTGATGGATATGGGTTAGGGGTGTTACAATGCCTATTTACAATGTAATATATAGAACTTAGTAGTCTAATAATAAAAAATTTAAAATCATCTATTATCATGCCAAAATTTATAGTAAATACATCAACCTATATACATGCTCCTAACCAATCACTTGTATTTCTACAAGCTCAAGTACACAATTGACAACAAAAATTAAAATAAAAACATAAAAATAGACATAAAAAGTTGAAACAAATTTTCTATGTTACCCAACCATACTTTAGATAACGCAATGTCCACAATGTGTAGAACTGCAAAGATAAGGAAAGTTGTTACCTGATTGATCATGGTAGGTTTGTCGTCTAATGGTGGCTACTTCATCCTTTGTTCGTTGTAAGTTTTAAATTGTTGTGTTTCTTTCTTGTGGAGTTCTTTCATAGAAAACTTAAAAAACAGAAAATAAAATAACAATTTATTGTTAATTCTACTCCTAAAATAACAAATAAAAATTATCCCAAAATTAATTATAATCTTAAAAAAAACAGAATAAGCATCTCAATCATCTTCTCCTCCTCAAAATCCATCCCCTCTCCTTCCCCACCATCACTTTTTTCCAATTCATCACTTTCTTGCTCCTCTTCTTCTTGCCCAAGATGCCTTTGGCTGAACATATCTAGTGAATAATTAGGGATTCTAATTTTATTATGTCTTGCAAATTCTTGGAATATTGGGCCTGACTCTTGCAACTAGTGTGTCATCCAATCCAACTTTGGATGATTACTCTTGCCAACTTCTTTTCGAGTTGTTGGTTTTGCTTTCCTTTGAGATAAACTGGGGTAGTTGATCTACCATGAAATACACTAATATTTACATCCTTTTTACATATAACTTTGGCTTGTTTAATAAATATATCAAAGCATCTTAGTATATATTTAGGATTTTCATACTTAAAGTAGTAATTTATGCTTTTTAGTAGTTTTTATTACATTTTATATATTTAAATAAGGTTACATGGTTTGTAGGTCAAGTCGGGAGCTAAAGATGCTTTTTTGGGCAAAAATTGATGCCTATGTCACGACACCAAGATACTGATGTCTCAACGTCGAAAACAAAAGCTAAAAACAAGTTTTGGAATGAAACTATCCTCAATGTCATGACATGGCCCTTCAATGTCGCGACATCAAACTCTGATGTTGCAACACTGCATGCCTGTGTTGCAACCAACCCTCCGCTCAGCCCAAAATGTAACACCCCTAACCCGTATACGTCGCTGGACTAGGGTTAAAGGCGTTACTAGACAAATCAGAACATTATACAAACATTTCATATACATCATCCAAAATCATAATCAAAGATTACCATAGAGTGTTTTATATAGGCCATCGAGACATTAAGCATGCATTAGAAAGGGGTCGGGACTAAACTGAGCTCATAAAAAAATTTTCAAAACTTAAACATTTTTTAAAGTTGTACAGGTCACACGCCCGTGTGAATAGGCCGTGTGCCTCACACGACTTTAGACACGCTCGTGTGTCTAGGCCGTGTCAAAACAAGGCATACATACTGACTTGTCCACACGGCCACAAGACACACTCGTGTGCCATGCCGTGTGAAAATTAGAGAGGCTACTGACTTGAGTCACACGGCCAGTCACACGCCCATGTGTCTAACTCGTGGTTGAAGCTGACTTGGCCAAATGGCCTTGTACATGCCTGTGCATGTGACCTTGTGGTAAGCTCAGGCTCATTTCAAAATGGCCCTCGAGCAACACGGCTGAGACACATGCCTATGTCCCTGCCCGTGTGAGCAAAAATAGGCCATTTACAAGGTCAAAATGCCACCCATTAAGGGTCCTCCCTACAAGCAACAAATAAGCATCAATTGCATACCAAATGTTCATCCATTTCACAACCAATACATACACCAATCATACCATTGCATTATCAACCAATTTCATGCTTAATAATCATACCAAATAATGCCAAAACATAAGATAAAATAATATCGAAACATTTGTTTCATAACCTCATTTTATTTCATTTAATCACATGCTATAAACTTGCCAATTTCATAAATTTGCACATACCAAAACTTACCAAAATTGACCATTTCATTTGGTCATTCATAAACACACCACATAAGCATAATTTGCATCACATAACATATATCAAAATCAAACCATAAGTTCAACAATAATTAAGCCATTTCACATAGCTAAATATACACTTCACAAAACATATTCAACTACCTTTAGCCTATACATGCCATATTCCAATATTTACATTTTCAAAATGTACCAAAATAGAGTTCGATAGTGTGGTGGTGATCCTCGATGATCCCTGAGCTTTCGGTAGCTTCCATATCTATAAAACAATGCAAACACACACAAAGTAAGCTTTCAAAAGCTTAGTAAGCCATATACAAATAAACTTAACTTATAATATCAATTTAAACCAATTCATTCACACAATTTAAGGCAAAATACATTCTCATGGCCATATATCTCCATTAGTTCATTTGATTATAATTCACATATATATATTTTATATCTCATTCTTATAGTAACTTATACTTGTATCATATATTCACCAAGGTACATGTACTTACCTTTCATTCTCAAACATGGCATACAATTCAAACGTACCTGAATTGGATACACAACCACATAGTCATTCATTCTCTCAGAATGCTCGTTGAACCGTTCGGAATTATAAGGATATGAGGATTGCTTGAAAAGCTCGTACAATGCCAACGTCCTAGACGTGGTCTTACATGTAATCAAATATCGATGCCACTGTCAGATAAGGTCTTACACGAAATCAAATACGATGCCGATGTCCTAGATATGATCTCACACGTAAATCATAAGTCGATGCCAACGTCCCAGACATGGTCTTACACGATAACACATATCGGATCCTACGTCATCACATATGTATCCTAACTATTCCTATGGTTCGTACGGGGCTTTTTGGACATTGAAACTTTGTCGATACTTTCTCGGATAACTCATATTCAATTTAATGAGCTATTCATCATTGTTCAATAACATATAAGCATAAATAAACCATTACAAAGACATTAGTTGTATATAGACTTACCTCGTACGGATTCGGATAGACAGAATCGGCTACTTGACGACTTTTGACTTTCCCCGATCTAATCCGTTTTCTTTAATTCTTGATCTATATAAATTCAAATTTAATTCTTTTATTCTCCAAATCATTCAAATCAATCCAAAAACACATAGGGCATTTTACAAATTAGCCCTCATATTTTCATATTTTTTACACTTTAGTCCTTAATTACAAATATAAAAAAATATTCAAAATTTCCATATACTCATGTTAAGCCGAATTCTCATAGTATTCATATAATCGCATATGTTTTATTTATTTCATATTTTAGTCCCTCAATTTACAGATTTCACAATTTAGTCCAAATTACTCAAATTCATCAAAATATCAAGTACAAGATATGTTAACCTAAAACATATCTTTCATTTACCAACAACTAACTTCATAAAGCTTATAATTTCATCAATGGCTCAACTCAAAATCATCAACAAAATCAAAAATTGAGACATGAGCTTGATAGTATACAAAGCAACGATTACAAAAACGTAGAAATTATCAAAAACAGATTAAAACACATACCTTAATCATAGATTTCCTTAGCCGAACCTTAGAGTACTTTTTCTTTTCTTTTGTTCATTAATTTTCAGCAACTTCATGAAGATAATGGCTAATTTTAATGTTTAGTTTTAATTTAATTAACATAATATACTAAATACCAATTTTTCCATTTTATTAAACCATTAATAAACTATTATAATAAGGCTATAATTGTCCACTCATGCTTTCAATGGTTTAATAACAACATAAGGACCTCTCAATTATAAAGACATAGCAAATAGGCACTTTAGCAAATATAACTCATCTTTTACATTTTCAGCGATTAGGTCATTTTTGCAAATTAAACACACAAATGATCAAATTTTCATACGAGACTTTCACACATGTCACATATAATAAGCAAAGAAAATAATATTAAAATATTTTATTGACTCGGATTTTTGGTCCAGAAACCACTATTCCAACTAGGGTCTAAACCGAACTGTTACAATTCTCCCCCTTTAGGAATTTTCATCCCTGAAAATCTTACTGTTGAACAGATTTGGATATTGCTGTCTCATAACATCTTCAGGCTCTCACGTAGCCTCTTCAACACCGTGTCGATGCCATATTATTTTTACTAACGAAATTTTCTTGTTTCGCAGTTCTTTAATCTCATGAGCGAAATTACGGATTGGTTCTTCGTCTTAGGTCATATCAGACTAAATTTCAATCTCAGACGGAGAAATTACATGCGAGGGATTGGATTTGTATAATCGAAGCATTGATACATGAAATACATTGTGAATCTTTTCTAGCTCAGGTGGCAACAACAATCTATAAGCAACCGGCTCGATACGTCAATAATCTCATACTGCCCGATGAACCTCGTACTCAATTTGCCTTTTCTGCCAAATTGGAGTACTTTCTTCAACGGTGAGACTTTCAAAAACATTTTGACTCTGATCTCAAATTCAATATCTTTTTGTTTCAAATCTGCATATGATTTCTGAAGAACGAAAGCTATTTTTAGATTATCTCGAATCACTTTTACTTTCTATTCAGTCTCTTTTATGAAATCCACCTCGTGAATCTTATTCTCGCCGAGTTCAGTCCAATACAAAGGTGTACGGTGATACGTGATATTCGCGACAGGTTTTAAAAATTTATAATTAATCGTTCTTGAAACTAACTATTATCACGATGAAGGCAAGTGTACCTATCAAACAGTAGTATAGCTTTAGCAAGACCAGATTGTTGAACCCAAAGGAACCAAGAGTACTAGTAATTACTTTCTTTTTATTATCTAGCTTAAAAATTAAGGGATTTGTTTATCTAAACTAATTAACTAAACTAAGGGTGCACAGAGAGAAAATTGGGGAAAAGCTTTTGGGAAAACTCGCTTGATTAAGACAATCCAAGGAAAAATCCACCTAGACTTCACTTGTTACTTAACTCTGAATCAGACGATTTATTCATTTGACTTGATCCGTAGAAATCCCTAAGTTATATTATTGATAAACTGTAATTTATACATATTTATATCCCATGCTTAACACATTTTATGGATGATTTTTTTTTAAAATTGGTGAATTCAATGCTCCTAATGCCTTAATTTCATGTTTTATACTTAGGTGAGCATAGGAGAGTGAAAGGAACGAGAAACGGGCCAAAAACGGAGAAAATGGGCTAACGTACGAAATCAACATGGCTTGGACTTCCTTACACAGGCAGACCACACGGCCGTGTCCCTTTGGCAAGGTCAAAGCATGATTTACACGGGTAGATCACACACCCGTGCCCATTTAATAGCCTTGACCACGGCCTTAAGCAATTGCACACAAGCGTGTCCCTACCGAGCCCAAGTTTAGTCCAATTCAAAAAAGGCCAATTTTGAGGGCTCTTAGGCATTCCAAAGCCTATTTAAACACCCGATGAGGCACTTAGACAGGGGATGGAGAGGAGGAAGCAAAAAATTGCTCAAGGAAAGTCGATCGATCCATCTCAGAAGCTAGATTCACCATCAAGATTGAAGATCTCCCTTCAAATTCCCTAAGGAGTTTTGGGTTTTCTTATGTTTTGTTATTTTTATTCTTTTGAGATGTGTTCTTTCATTAGTATGAACTAAAACCCCTAAATACCTTATGGGAATGAAACCTAAGATGGATCTTATTATTATTATCTGAATTGTATGATAAATGTTTGACTTGTTCTTAATTATGTGTTCTTAATGCTTGTTTTGATATTCCAAGATATTGATTCAAGTTAAAGCTCTTATTCAGAGGAGGAATAAACACTGTCTAAGAGTAAATTTGTCATAATTAAGCGGAGTTGGTTGCGCGCCTAGAGATAGGGTGACAAGAAATTTCTTGGATTAGGGTAAAACCTAATAAGGGGATCCATAGATCGAGTTAATGCACCCTAGGGCGTTAATTAGAAAGAGATTTCAATTATTCAATCTAGGGTTAGACGTTGTTAGTCTTGAGAGAGATAATAATATAACTTAGGGATCTCTACGGAACAAGTTGAATGAATAAATCGTCCGATTCAGAGTCAAATAACAAGTGAAGTCTAGGTGGATTTTTCCTTAGGTATTGTCTTAATCAATTGAGTTTTCCGAAAAGTATTTTCCCCAAATTTATTTTCTGTGATTTCTTAGTTTAATTAATTAGTTAGATAAACAAAACCCTTTTATTTTTAGGCTAGATAATAAAAAGAAAGTTGATACTAGTACTTTTAGTTCCTTTGGGTTCGATAATTCGGTCTTGCTAAAGCTATACTACTGTTCGATAGGTACATTTGCCTTCATCGTGATAATAGTTAGTTTCAAGAACGATTCATTATAAATATTTAAAACCTGTCACGAATATCACGTATCAAGTTTTTGACGTTGTTGCCGGGGCACTAAAATATTAGGAACCCTCGATTTTTACTACTTTAGCCATTTTACTTTTATTGCAATTTAAAATTTTATTTTCTTTTCTAATTCTTCATTTATTTTCTTCTAACAGGTTTTTCTAGTTTATGACCAGAAGAAACCCGTCAGGACCACTACTTTTTGAAGGTGAGATCGACTGCACAGTTCGCAGGAATCGGAGAGAAATAAAGAGAAGCCTAAGATACAAAGAGGACGAGCAAGAGGATGATACTTCAACCGCAACCGAGGAGATGACTGAAAACCAAGAAAATTCGCTACCTCTTGCGATTGCTGCTGATCCAGTAAATCAGAATCCTGCTCCACACACTATGTATGATTATGCTAAACCTAATTTAACAGGAACTGAGTCAAGTATAGTTAGACCTGCTATTGTTGCAAATAATTTTGAACTGAAACCTAACAGGATTCACATGATACAATAGTTTGTTCAGTTTGATGGTTTGGAGGACGAGGATCCCAATGCTCACTTGGCAAATTTCCTAGAATTTTGTGATACCTTTAAAATTAATGGTGTTTCTGATGACGCCATTCGCCTTTGGTTGTCTCCCTTTTCGCTAAGGAGTATGGCTAAACAATGGTTGAACTCGTTACCACGAGGGTCAATCACTACTTGGGAACAAATGACCGAAAAGTTCTTACTAAAATATTTTTCGCCGGCTAAAACGGCTAAATTACGTAATGATATCTCTTCTTTTGTGCAGATGGATTTAGAAACACTCTACGATGCATGGGAGAGGTATAAGGACCTTTTGCGAAGATGCCCTCACCATGGGTTACCACTCTGGCTACAGGTTCAAACTTTTCATAATGGCCTGAATCCTTCGACTCGATAGATGATTGATGCAGCCGCTGGAGGAACCACCAATAATAAAACACCTGAATATGTCTATGAATTTATAGAGGAGATGCCACTAAATAACTATCAGTTGCAAGTCATGAGGACAAACCCAATGAAAACAACCGATGTTTATAATGTCGATTTGGTCACCATGCTCTCTAATTAGGTAGAACTCTTGAATAAGAAAATTGATGGTTTTCTTAGTTCTTCACAGGTTCACCCAATAATGCAGTGTGAAGCAAATGGAGGTGGACTGAGCAATTCAGAATACCCACCTTATGGCCACAACATGAAGAACGAGCAGTTAAATTATATGGGTAATAATACTCGATCTCAAAGCAATCCTCATAGCAATACTTACAATGCAGGTTGGAGGAATCACCCAAATTTTTCATAGGGAGGCCTAGGAAATCAAAAACCACCAGCCCCTCCAGGTTTTCAGCAACCACCATACTAGCAGGAGAAAAAGCCGAACCTTGAGGAGATGCTGACCAAATTCATCTTAGTGTCAGAGACTTGTTTTTAGAATACCAAGACGGCACTCAAAAATCAACAAGCATCAATCCAGGGGCTCGAAACTCAGATTGGACAGCTCGCCAAGTTGATTTTTGAATGAACACAAGGTAGCCGGCCAAGCAACACTGAATCTAACCCAATGAAGTAACTCAACGCAATTGCCATTCAAGATGAGGAAGGGTTAGTGGCAAAACCAAGGCCAAAATCGGTGGTAAGCGAAGGTAAGAATGAGGTAGGCCAAAACGAACAAAAATCGGTAAGTATAAAATATAAACCTTGCCATACCCCAATGCAACAAGGAAAGACCGCTCAGACGAACAATTTGGTAAATTCTTTAAACTTTTAAAGAAGCTACATATTAACCTACCATTTATTGAAGCACTTTCGCAGAAGCCGAACACAGTCAAATTTTTAAAGGAGCTTCTCGCAAATAAACAAAGTTAGAAGAAAGGTCGAATGGTGGAGCTGAACGTGGTTTGCTCAGCCACTCTTCAGAATAAGCTATCCAACAAACTAAAAGATCTAGGGAGTTTTACGATTCCTTGTTTAATTGGTATTTTAGATGTTAATAATGCATTGGCTGATCTAGGGGCTAGTATCAATGTTATGCCTTAAAATTGTTTAAGCAACTAGGTCTAGGGAAACCCAAACAAACTAGGATGAGCATTCAATTAGCAGATAAAATTGTCAGATTTCCTAGGGGCATCATTGAAGAAGTACTTGTTAATATTGAAAAATTTATATTTCCAGTTGATTTTGTTGTTTTAGACATAGAAGAGGACAATAATGTTCCTTTAATTTTGGGAAGGCCCTTTTTAGAAACTGCTAGAACAATTATTGATGTTGGAACAGGTGAACTCACACTTCGTGTAGGATACGAAACAATCAACCTTCAAGCTCACAACCCGAATAACAGATCGAAAATTGAAGGTGATTGTACAAATTGTTCTACTAAGACTGATCATATAGTGCAACCTATTTTGCAGGAAATAAGTTCGAAGGACACACATCAGCCATGTTCAATCCACAACAAAGAATCTACCTATGAAGAACGAAGGTTACGAATTGAGGAGTTAAATGAATGGATGACATTTAAATTGAGAAAACACGATAAACCAAAACTACGCCAGAACGAGCTTAATGCCTCACCAAATCAACTTCAAGCTGGAGACAAAGTACTACTAGATGCAGCAGATCCTTGAATCACCACTTCTGAACCGAATGAAGAAACCCCTCTTATGGTAACTAGCATTTTTCCATACGGTACGGTTGAGGTAAATCACCCCAAATTCGGCATGTTCAAGGTAAATAGTACTCGTCTTAAACCTTATGTTGATAAAATTTATAGCAGGGATGAGGAGTGTAAACTCCTCAATCCACCATGATCACATACCAGAGAGGTAAGTCGAGCTTAGACTATAAATAAGTGCTTCTCGGGAGGTAACCTGAGCATTAACAATATTAATTTCTTTAAATTTTAGTTTTAACATCTAACATACTAACCGACTCATGAAATGCAAGCTTTCTAAAGCACACATGGCCAGGCACACGGGCGTGCTTTAGGCCGTATAAAAATAGGGCAAAATTTTCCCCAACACGGGATGCGATAAGTCGCCACAGCTGTGTGTTAGGACCGTGGGCGAATCTGCCAAAACAACACGGGCGTGCGAGACGCCCGTGTCGTAGAACTGTGGTTGAACCTGAGAAAATAGCACGGGCATTCACCACGCCAATGTCTAGAACTCGTGGTCAAACCTGTCAGATTAACACGGGCATGGGCCCACATGCACGGGCTTGGGAGAAGCGAATGAAGACAGACACGACCTGCGACACGGCTGTGGGCATCCATACGCCCAAAGAACACGGGCGTGGGCCAAATGTTAGACGTGCCCAAATTCAAAATTCGCGAATCACACAGGTAAAAAATTTGGGAACACGGGCGAGTCCCCTGGCCGTGTGTCCCAAAATCTATAAATACCCTTCACTATTCATCATCTTCTTCACCCAAAATCCCTAACCCTAGCTGCTGCAAGTCCACACGGTCTCTCTTCCACTCCCGTGCGCCACCTCCAACTCTATTTTCAACACCCATTCTCATCTTTTTAGTTTTTGTTTACTCCTTTCTCTCTATTTTCTTCATCACTTTTACTAATTTTATGATTCTTATGGTTTTATTTGGCAGATTTTTGATTTATATTCATAGTTCTCACTATAATCATGCTTATACGTTTATTCTTTGCCATTTTAGTCAATGCTTTATGATACATACATTCTTTTCCTGTGTTCCCATAAGAGTCTAGTTCAGTCATTTTATGTTGAAAATAATCATGCTTTTGTTATGTCAATTGCTATATATACTTCTATCATTTAGATTAAACTGCTGAGTATTGTTGGTTGGACTGGTTAGTTTAACTATATTCATTATTATATTCATGATTACTTCTTGAGTTAGTTAGTTATGTTATATTCTTTGTTCTTCTTCCAGGTATACCATGTCAAGTTCACGCGGCAAGAAAACTGCCGTTCTCGCTTTGAAAAGGCGAAAAGGGGCGCCTTCTTTGGCCCTACCGCGAAAATTTGCCACCCATACCTCCAATTTCCACCCGAAAATAAGGAGGAACTATTCCAAATCCTACGGGCCCAACCTTTAGGTGTGGGCCATTGCATTGACTGGACAGTGCTGAACAAGTCCAGTTGGCTGACGATGTACGAGCACTCCTGACAACTGATCCATGGGACCTCTTCTTTGTGATCATCGAGCCGACATACCTTGAGCTCACACTTGAAGTTTGCTCGACATTCCATGTTCAAGGCGTCATGACCAACTTTTATGATCTTGGAACAGTCTAGTTCCGTCTAAGCGGTTTAGTCCGCCAGTTCACTGTGCCCAAGTTCGGTATAGCTTTGGACTTGTACACAGAGGATTTCATTGATGAGAACAACCTCGACACTCTTCGTCGCCATATCCACTACTCTCCCTCGAAGTGCTGGTATGCTTTGGTCCCCGATTCAGCCACCAACGACCTGAACTATTCCAAGGCATCGACTCTCTCTCCCTCCTTCAGGTATCTACACGCTATCTTGGCACACACTTTGATGAGACGTCGAGAGAGCACCGACGTCGTCAACACTCACGATACCTAATTTTTATGGAGCATGGCGAATGGGCATGTACTCGATCTTACCTACTTTATTGGCCTCGCCATTTGCCACCAGACGGAGCGGCATCGGAGGGGGGTCATCTCCATTGGCCCCAACGTGACTCGACTGGCACAGCACTTCAGGCTCCTAAACACAACAGCCCAATCATCCTCCCTTACTCTTATTGGCCAGATGTCCCCACAAGGCATCTCGAGCATGCTTAGTATGAGGATGATCGGAAAGCACCGAGGAACCCACCCTCCTTAGTATCGCCTCGCCCAGTCAGCTGAGAAGGGAGCCCCTGAGGACATTACTGATGATGTCCCTCCATGTCATGAGGACACACCGTCTCAGCCACCACCACCCTCTCGTCCAATTCATGCGGTGGCTTCATACGCTGACATCTCTGAGTGCCTTACCCGATTCAAGCAACAGTGTTTTCAGTGCTTCGATAACATTGATGCTACTTTACAGCAGATTTGTCAGCAATTCTACATCTCAACGCCTCCCCCACCTCGCGAACCACTTAGTGATGAAGATGTTTAAAAACTTTTATTTATTATTTTATGTTTTTATTTTTATTCTATTTTAAGACTACTTTTTATTTTTTCTTTAAGCATATTTCTATTAGATTTTATAATTTTTATTTTACAATTATCAATTTCGGCTATTCCATTACAAGTAATTATGCTTCCTTATATTTCCTAAAAAGCTCCTGATTCTGTCATAGTTATAAAGAGCTCCTCAGCTCATCATCATATAGGAACTAAAAACTCCACCGGGAAAGGTTCTCTACGACTGCCATGTCCTGCTCGACCACGACCATAGCTACCACCAGATATACTATTCTTTTGGCATAGGACTTATCGACTAATGAACCTCTAACACCATCGGAGTATCCTCCTCCACTCTCATACCGATTATTATCCAAAACTCTAGTTCAAGGAATTCATTCATCATTCAGGAACTTTCACTTCTCTCCCTATCTTATGATTATAAATTTATCTTTTTCAATATATCTACCTTTGTACATTGAGGACAATGTAGATCTTAAGTGTAGGGGGTCTTTTAAATCAGAAAAACCCCGAATTTTGTTTTATTCTCATGCGACCTTCTTATATCATTATTAGAATGAATTTCAATTAGTTTATAATGTTTATTGATGTAAAGCCCTAATTTTCGGGAATTCTGTGTATGTTGGCAAATATTTTTTAATTTTTGTGTTGTCTGTTTGGCGTAGGTTTGATTATGTTAGTGGGCCTCTAGAAGGCCCAAGCTTAAGTTAAAACTCGGTAATTTTAGTTAATTTTTGTTCCGAAAGAGAAAGAAGTTCTGGGTAACTGGGCTTTTAAGTATTAATGGGCAAAATAAAACACAGGGAAGCAGGTGGCAATGCGGCATGTGACGCCACTGGGAAGGCTAAAAAAGTGGCGTGTGGATGCTAGGGAGAACCAAGGTTCAGGTCACAATGGGTGCATATTAAGGGAATTATTTTTATGTTTAGAAAGGGTAAGTAATGGAACTCAAGTAAAAGACTGTCAGGAGGAGTTTGAGTTGCTCAGGTGATTGAGTAAGGAGGGGATAAGGGAGAGGATTTAGGAGCTGATTAAGGAGAGCAGCGTTGGGCAAATGGTGGACTCTTGAGGAGCAAGAGTTGGCCGGTCAAGGTTTTTCTTTAGGGGGTAAGTTTCGGATAGGTCAAATGCCAAGTATAAGTTCGGCATTAGGGGTAAGTTGTGCCGTTTCCTGACCATTCTTCCTCTTTCTTTTTTCTTTTCTTATTTTTCTCTCTTCATCAAATTCTTTTCTTCTTCTTGTTTGCAGAATCCCTCTACCATTTTGCTTATCTCCATTTTTATCAGTTGTTTTTAAGCCTATAGTCGATTACCTCAAAAAGTTGAAATCCCGAAAGCCTGATTTCTTTTGTGCCATTTTCTTCTAGTCAAAACCCTCTTATTTTCCCTCATCTTCTTGACCGATTCTCTAGTCCTCTGAACCCCAAGTTTCTATCGACAAAGCCTCTACAAAACCCTCATCTTTTCTTCACTGTTACAAAAGCCGAAAACGCATAGCCATAGGGACATAGCCGAATTTTAAGATCACTAAAGGCTCGACTTTTGTTATCGTTTGAGGGGTTAGATCTGTATCAGAATCGAGTAGAAGTTAATTGGAATCATTGACTGAAGGAACCGATGGTAAGTTTTTAAACTTACAACAACATGAAATGTTTTGAATGCTTCGATGTGGCATGTCGGATCCAGCTATAACGTCTGGGCCGAGTTTGGGGTGTTACATTTAGTGGTATCAGAGCCAAGTTGCAATAACTTGGCTGTGGAATGGGTTTACAAAAACAAAGATTTTCGAAAATAAAAATTTTATAAAGATTGAAAAAAACTCGATTTTCAAAATTTAGATATTTAAAAGGTGGCATTCTGAATCTCCGGCCCAAGCCTGTAAGTATTACTCTGAACTTCTCTGAATATTTTCTAGAATTATCTGTCTGTACTGAAACCCTTTTAGGATACACTAGATAGGATAATACTGAAACCATAGGAAAATTTGATAAGAGACTGAAACTGTAGCTAGACTTCGATTCTGCGAAAACAAACTTTGAATTACTGTCTAATTCATAAAACATCTGTAATAAACACTGGGATATTGAATTAATGCATAAAATTTCGTAATCAGATAATACGATATGAGTACAAGAGCCACTCGTGGAAGAGGCCGTGGACAGGGCCGAGGAAGTGCTCGAGCGAGATCTTCGTCTTCGGGACTTATGCCAGCGGCGGATACACCGGTACCACCAGCAACGGAGGTGGAGTCTCATGACCGCAGTGTCGGGGATGATGCCCTGCCACAGGCAATGCTTCGTGTTCTGGAAAGGGTTACTGGGGCAAGTACTGGCAACGAAATTCGGAGATCTATTTCTGAACGACTTCGGGCTAATGGAACGGAGATCTTTAAGGGTGTGTCTGGTGTAGCCCCGAATGTGGCGAAATATTGGTTGGAGGCCACAGAACGGATTATGGACGACTTGGACTGCTCTGTGGAGCAGAAGTTGAAGGGAGCCGTATCGTTGCTACGGGATGAGGCCTATCAGTGGTGGCTCACTGTGAGAGAAGGGACCCCAGTTGATAGGGTAACTTGGGAACTATTTAAGACGGCCTTTAAAGGGAAGTATGTTGGGGCGAGTTATGTGGACGCCCGCAGAAAGGAATTCTTGAATCTGGTGCAAGGAGGTAAAATAGTTGCTGAGTACGAGGCCGAGTTTCTAAGGCTGAGCCGGTATGCAGTGGGCATAGTCGCTACGGAATATGAACGAAGTGTGCGCTTCGAGTATGGTCTTAGAGATGACCTTACGATGTTCATTGCTCCACAGAGGGAGCGTGACTTTGCGGTCTTGGTGAAGAAGGCAAAGAGAGCTGAGGAGGTTAAACGTGCTGAAAAGAAGAATTGAGAGAACGATCGGAACCATTTGTGGAGGGATTCAGGACCCTCGGGTGGTGCTAATAGAAATGTTAAGAGAGCAAGAGTGGAGGAACCAGTTCGAGTAGTGCCGATGAATATGGTTAGACCACCAATCTGTGGAGACTGTGGTAAGGTACATTTGGGCGAGTGTAGGAAACATTCCGGTGCTTATTTCCGATGCGGATCTATGGAGTATAGAGTTAAGGACTGTCCTTAGAGAGCTGATCAGGCTCAGGTTGCTATGCAGAGGGTTGCTCAACCCATGGAGGTGGACCACAACCACCGAGAGGACGTGGACAAGGTAGGGGCGGAAATAGAAATGGTCGAGGTCGAGGGGCACCTGGCAAGACTGTCGGAAATGCTGAAGGTCGACAGCTAGCGTTGGTGTATGCAGCTTGTCGCTGAGAGGAGGGTGACGCACCTGACGTCATAATTGGTACGTTTTTGGTTTCTAGCATGCCGTATACTGCTTTGGTGGATATTGGATCTACTCATTCCTATGTTGCATGTGCCATATCTGGGTCATTGGGTGTGCACTCTGAGAAGATTGTGAGTGGGGTATCTGTGCTAAGTCCTTTGGGTCACTCGGTTAGGGTAGACAAACTGTATAGGGATGTACCCTTAGAAACTCAAGGTAGGATTTTCCCTGGAGATCTGATAGAGTTACCGTTCAGAGAGTTTGATTTCATTCTGGGAATGGACTAGCTTGTTAAGCATAAAGCGACTTTGGATATGCCGCTAAACGAATGGTGTTAAGGACCACAGAGGATGAGGAGGTTATGGTGATAGGTGAGCGAAGGGATTATTTGTCCAATGTGGTGTCGGCATTAAGAGCCGAAAAGTGGATTCGGAAAGGTTGTGAGGCCTACTTGGCATTTGTAAGTCAGTCGGAAGAGGAGGGTCTGACAGTGGATAAGGTTAAGACCGTAAAGGAGTTCCAACATGTTTTTCCGGAGGAACTTCTGGGATTGCCTCCGAATTGAGAAGTTGAGTTTGGAATCGACTTGTTGCCTGGAATGGCGCCCGTGTCCATCGCACCATATAGGATGGCACCGAAGGAGTTAGTGGAGTTAAAGGCACAAATTCAAGAGTTGTTGGATAGAGGCTTTATTAGGCCAAGCGTGTCTCCATGGGGAGTATCGGTGCAATTCGTGAAAAAGAAAGATGGTACGATGCGGATGTGCATTGATTATCGCCAGTTGAACAAACTGACGATCTGTTCGACCAGCTTAGAGGAGCTTCTGTATTTTCCAAGATCGACCTTCGATCTGGATATCATCAGTTAAGGGTCAAATAGGTAGATATACATAAGACGACATTCAGGACTCGGTATGGTCATTACGAGTTTCTGGTTATGTCGTTTGGACTGACGAACGCTCCTGCAGCGTTTATGGATCTGATGAATCGTGTGTTCCAACCATTTTTGGATCTGTTTGTAGTCGTCTTTATTGACGATATCCTGGTATATTCTGAAACGGAAGCGAAGCATGATGAGCATCTTCGTATAGTGTTGCAAGTGTTAAAGGAGAATGAACTTTATGCGAAGTTCAGCAAGTGTGAATTTTGGTTGAGGGAAGTAACCTTCTTAGGCCATGTGGTCTCTGCTGAGGGGATTAGGGTGAACCCTCGAAAAATTGAAGCAATTTTTGAGTGGAAACTACCTAGGTTAGTGTCGGAAATACAGAGTTTTCTAGGATTGGCAGGATACTACAGAAGGTTTGTGGAAGGTTTTTCTGTGATGGCAGCACCTCTAACAAAACTCATAAGGAAATGAGTACCGTTTGTATGGACTGAGAAGCAGCAGGAAGCTTTTGAGAAGTTGAAGAAAGTTCTGACTGAAGCACATGTGTTAATTTAGCCGGAGTCTAGGAAGGATTTTACTATGTACAGTGACGCATCACATGTAGGTTTGGGCTGCGTGTTAATGCAAGAGGGTAAGGTGGTCGCATATGCATCACGACAGCTTAAGCCTCACGAGGAGAACTATCCTACTCATGATTTGGAGTTGGCAGCAGTGATATTTGCACTTAAGATTTGGAGACATTACTTGTACGGAGAAAGGTGTATTATATTCACAGACCATAAGAGTCTTAAGTATTTGTTGACTCAGAAGGAGATGAACCTTAGGCAAAGGAGATGGATTGAGTTGCTTAAGGATTATGACTGTTTGATCGAGTATCACCCGGGCAAGGCTAATGTGGTAGCCGATGCTCTAAGTCGTAGAACTGTATCTGATTTGAGAGCAATGTTTGCTCGTCTGAGTCGATATGATGATGGAAGTTTGTTGGCTGAGTTGCAAGTGAGACCAACCTGGGTGGATTAGATTAAGGAAAAGCAGTTGAACGATGAGTCTTTGGTCGCTCGTTTTCAACAAGTTAAGGAAAGGGAAACTTTTGAGTTTGGGTTAAATGACGATGGAGTTCTGTGCTTCCGAGGAAGAATTTGTGTTTCGAAGGACTCTGATTTAAGGCAGACAATTTTGAAGGAAGCTTATTGGGGACTTTGTGCCATGCATCCTGGAGGGAACAAGTTGTATCACGACTTACAAGAATTGTTCTGGTAGCCTGGACTTAAACGAGAAGTAACGGAGTTTGTAGGGAAATGTCTGACATGCCAGCAAGTGAAAGCTGAGCATCAATTACCTTCTGGTCTGTTGCAGCCAGTGAAGATACCACTTTGGAAGTGGGAGAGGGTAACCATGGACTTTGTGAGTGGGCTACCCTTAACACCATCGAAGAAAGACTCGGTGTGGGTGATTATGGATAGGTTGACCAAATCAGCCCATTTCATACCTGTACGTACTGACTTTTCACTTCAAAAGTTAGCCAAGTTGTATGTGGCGGAGATTGTCCGACTTCATGGAGTCCCAGTTTCGATTATCTCTGACAGGGATCCCAGATTCACATCTCGGTTTTGGCAAAAGTTGCATGAGGCGTTGGGGACGCGATTGAACTTTAATACAGCTTTCCATCCCTAAACTGATGGTCAGTCGGAAAGGGTTATTCAGATTCTGGAGGACATGTTGAGGGGATGCGTAATGGACTTTCGAGGTAGTTGGGAGGAGTACTTGCTGTTGTCAGAATTTGCGTACAATAACAGTTACCAGGCGAGTATTCGAATGGCACCGTATGAAGCACTGTATGGACGAAGGTGTCATACACCTAGTTGTTGGACGGAGCTAGGAGAGCGACAAGTTCTTGGACTAGATTTGGCAGCTGATATTGAGAATAAGGTCAGAATAATCAGGGATCGGTTAAAAGAAGCATCTGATAGGCAAAAGTCGTATGTAGATTTAAAGCGTAAGGAGATTGAGTACTCAGTAGGTGATATGGTTTTCTTAAAGGTTTCTCCTTGGAAGAAGATATTAAGGTTTGGTAAGAAGCACTGCAGCAAAATTGACTTTTAGTGGAGTTTTTTAAGGTCTTTAGCGGCGCTTTCCCACAAACACCGCTAAAGATCACGACCTTTAGTGGCGCTTTCCCACAAACGCCGTTAAAGATCACGACCTTTAGCGGCGCTTTTCCCACAAACGCCGCTAAAGATCACGACCTTTAGCGGCGCTTTTCTCAAAAACGCCGCTAAAAGTCATGAAATTCAAAAAAAATATATTACAAAATATTATAAAAGTCATGAAAAATATAAAAAATTTAAAATTCATTATCAAATTAAATTTTCTATTAAAATTTTAACTTTAAAACTAAATACAAAAATTAATGAATTTAAATTTAGAATTTAAAATAATAAATTAATAACACAATTGAAATCCAAAAGTATATGCAAAATAAAATTAATTAATAATAAATTTTCTTCTTTCAACTCAAATAAAAATAAAATGTTGAAACAAAACAATTAAATAAAAAATTAGAATAATTAGTTGACACGAGATTATTATTAAGTATATGCAAATATGCAAGTAGATGATTACAAAATAGGGTGTAGCTTTTGATCAACTAATTAGTTGATCCTCCTGCAGGTTCTATCTATAATCTGCTTAACTAACATACAAACATAAGACACTCTAATACTTTTTTACAAATAAAATATCTAAAAGTCACACCTGAATTCGGATTCATAGCACATACGGTGTCAACTGCATGTTATCATCCTTATTCGCTGCTGCAATGCCTCCCACAAGCATTCGTAGAGGTAGGAGCTAGTCATTATGTGCCTCCTGCAAATTGTTCTTGGACCGCAAAGTGTAGTTGGTTTTTCCTATTCCATTTGCCACCAGTCAAAACATAAAAGAGCTATTGCCACACAAAAGTAATCATAAAAACAATATCCAGAAAAACAATATACAGTTAAATTATGAGAATGCAAAAATACAAAACGATACCGCTGTGAGTATATGCATGTAAGCTTTCTGTGTTTTGTTTTTGTTTCATAGAACCCTTTGAAAACTTCTACACACTTGACCTGAAACAATGATGTTAAATATAAATAACAGTTCTAAACACACAGTGGAGAAATAAAGTAAGTCCCGTCATCAAGGAATATCATCTTCAATTATTACCATCTTGGCAGGGAGATTGAGGTCAAATGATTTATAACTTGGCCAGAATCCTGTTGTGAGAACAGTCACTGTCAAATCAATCCCAGGATGTGCAGCTGAGTTTAGATATTAGAACAGTCACTGTCAAATCACCAGGATGTTTTAGATGAAATCATTGAACACGATCCTTATTAAAATTTTAGATATTAGAACACAAACCTTGTGGAAGAGAGTATGGTTTTGAAAACAGTCGGTCACATATGCCATATACTTGTCGTGCAGCTTGATTATTTTCCTTATAAGGACCTGATGAGTAGAAGATAATCAACATCCATAGTGATTTCAAGAAAATCCATAGCTGTAAAAGTTGGGATGTTTACCTATTCCTGCACACCCGGAGCATTTGAAGCCTGTGTAAATGAGTGAATATCAGCACTTAGAACCAGAAGGTTAATATTAGAAACAATTAAATTATGCAGATTATCATCTATTCCATCAAGGGTTGGGAAAATCATAGTCTAAAGTAGTTGGTGCATCAAAGGCATATCAAACTTAACAGTTAGGAGAACTGCACAAGCAC
Source organism: Gossypium hirsutum (assembly GCF_007990345.1). Classification (NCBI taxonomy): domain Eukaryota; kingdom Viridiplantae; phylum Streptophyta; class Magnoliopsida; order Malvales; family Malvaceae; genus Gossypium; species Gossypium hirsutum. The sequence goes on from NC_053427.1 coordinate 72,268,877, forward strand.
AACAATAATGATGATAAATAAACACCTTGCCAGCTTGAAATGCTTAAATACTACTTTGCACCCATTTTGTTAGTTTAAGAAAAATATTCCACCCCCTCAATAAATTGCTATCCAAGAAGAACCTTCATGACTTAGTTTAGCAAAGAAAAAAAAACCAATAAACGTATCCACCATAGTTACTCAGGACAAAATGTTATAGGTTACTCCATTTTAAAATCTGCAAGAATGAAAACTAATTTAAAATGATATACGGTGCTATTATTTGAGGAGACAAATTCTGACTATTAATCAGGACAAAATGTTTTTCAAATTAAAAAATATATATATTACAACTATAAATTGCAGTACAAATAATACATAATTAACCATCCAAATTTAATTTGAAATCAATTTAGATTAGAAATTAAAAAAAGTAACCAAACTCGAAAAATGGCTCAAAACTCATTCGAATTTTGAAACTTCCATTAATTAAAAAATAGCAAATGATGTAATTTGCCAACTTTTGAAGATAAATATCATAAAAATTCAAAGTGTGAATGTAAGAAGATTCTTTGAGAGCAACCCTAATGGTTTAGATAACACCAAGACATTAATAGTTATTGTAATAAAAAACTTAAAAACAAAAATCCACTTGATGATGTAAATTAATTAATTATTATGAATCTTCTTTTTAAGTATATAACCATTGAACTGTGGTGCTAACATGCTGACAACATTTATTTTACTCTTCCTTATGTCTCAACTCTTAAATTCCAACTTCACAAATATCAAACAATATCTTAGGCTTAGACAAAAAATAACCTCCAATTGAACCAGCCATTGCTTATTAATCCTATTACTATTTCAGAAATAGCAAGCCCAAAGCATATGAAATCAACATAAAAGCTGGAAGCTTGTCTTCTACATCAAAATTTTCACCTTTTCTACAAAGCACACCGCACCTATGAGCAGTTATACGAGTAAACTAAAGGTGCATAATTTTTAACATAATCATTGTAACGCCCCGTACTCGAGACCGTTTCCGGAGTCGAACACGAGGTGTTAACGGACTTAATTCATTCATTTACACAGTTCATTTTAAAATTTCCAGATAAGCTGGCTAACTGCGTCACTGTCACCTTAAAAATCATATCTCAAGTTCCAAAACTCGAAAACCGATTCTGTAAATTTTTCCTGAAACTAGACTCATATTTCCATATACAAATTTTTTTCTAGAATTTTTGGTCAAGCCAGTTAGTACAGTTTATTAGTTAAAGTCTCCCCTGATTCAGGGTTCGACTACTCTGACCTTCATGCATTACAACTTAGATATCTCCCTGTACAGAGCTTCAATACTTACGCCGTTTATTTCTAATGAAACTAGACTCAAAAATGAATCTATACATATAAAGCATGACTTCTAATTGTCTCTGGTTAATTTATGGTAAATTTTCAAAGTAAGAACAGGGGATCCAGTAATCGCTCTGGTCTTGTTTCACGAAAACTTAAACATCTCATAAAATACGGCTCATATGATCGTTTCGCTTCTTCCATATGAAAATAGACTCATCAAGGTTCGATTACATAATTTATTCATTATTTAATTACATTCCTACTATTTTTAGTGAATTTTCAAACTCACATCACTGCTGCTGTCAGCATCTATTTTAAGGTAAATTTCACCTATTTCATAGTTTCCATGATTCAACTAGCCATTGGACATACATAGCACCAAATATGATTGTGATTAACCATTCCAATGGCTAATCATTGCCAAGCATTTCCACACCTCTCAACAACCATATATATACAAAATTATTTTAATACTATGCTCAAAATATTTAAGCCATTTTCGCATGGCTATCCAAATATATACACATTACCAAAGGTACTTGATTAACAACAAAGGTTAGTCCTATACATGCCATTATCAACGTTTAACTAAAAGAGTACCAAAAGGGCTTAGATAGTGTGGACGACTTCGACTTCGACAATCCCGAGTCCGATAGCTGACGAACAAAAATCTATAAAACAGAGAATTAAAGAAACAGAATAAGCATTTAATGCTTAGTAAGTTTTGAGTAACGAAATTATTTACTACTAAAGTATAGCGTTCATATGACTAAATGAATAATTTCATATATGCACATTCTCAAAATCATAATTTATTCACGCTTCAACCAATATATTCATACACAGGGTATCAAACCTAACTAGAGGCCGGAAGCTCGTTAATCAATTGAGCGAGTACTATTTGAAAGGAATCAACCTTTCCGATGCATATACGAAACATACCTTATCGTTTGTATTTTATGAGCGTATTAATCGAAATTATTACAGCAAGATCGCTCGCTTCCAAACCCAAGTATCTTCGGGATTTAGCCGGATATAGCAACTCGCACAAATGCCTTCGGGTCTTAGCCCGGATATAGTCACTAGCATGAATGCCTTCGGGACTTAGCCCGGATATAGTCACTAGCACAAATGCCATCGGGACTTAGCCCGGATATAGTCACTAGCACAAATGTCTTCGGGACTTAGCCCGGATATCATTCGAATAATCATGCACAAATATCAATAAATCATGACACATCCATATTTCATTTTTATTACTAAAGCTCAAACACAAGACACTTATCAAACCTTACCAATTTCGGCTCAATAGCCACATACAAAGAGCATGATTTTGATTGGCTTTATAACATGATCTCTATACACATTCGGCTACCCGTCATAGGTATAAACCAATCACCTCAATATATAATTCAAGTAGAATCATAATATCACCATTTATTTGTTATGCTTATATGTCATGACTTAATCAAATCATAAACTAAGTTTCATTACTCGAAGACTTACCTCGGATGTTGTCGAACGATTTCGACGGCTATTCGATCACTTTTTCCTTTCCCTTATCCAACTTTGATCCTCTAGGCTCTTGAGCTCTTCCTAAACATCAACCAACCGAACATGAAGCAAGAGAATCCTCTTCTTCTTCCTTCCTCAAGTCACGGCAATGGGGGAGTATGGATGAGACAACTTTGTTTTCATCACCCCTCCCTTTTCATTACTTTATTACTAACCTTTTATTTTATTATTTCTAACATAAAACATTAACACAAAATGTTTATAATATGCTTTAACCCATAGCATGGCCGGCCACCATCTTGATTTTTTGGTTAATTTGACATGCAAACCCATCATTTTTATAACATGCATCAATAGGCCACTTTAACATTTGCCTAGCACATTTCTAAATTTTCTTACACAAGTCCTATTTAATAAAATTCACTTACAATTAACAAAATTCAAACATGAAATTTTCACACATGCATATATACATATAATAAGCATCAAATATGACGGGTAATTATTTTTATGACTCGGTTTTGTGGTCCCTAAACCACTTTCCGACTAAGGTCACATTAGGGCTGTCACAACTCTCCCCCACTTAAGAAATTTTCGTCCCCGAAAATCTTACCGGGAAATAGGTTTGGGTATCGTTCTTTCATAGAGTTCTCGGTTTCCCAAGTAGCTTCTTCGATCCCGTGTTTGAGCCATAACACCTTTACTAACGGAACCCTCTTGTTTCGCAACTCTTTCACTTCACGAGCTAGGATGCGAATCGGTTCTTCTTCATAACTCATATCGGCTTGAATTTCAACCTCGGAGGGATTTATTATGTGCGAAGGATCAGATCTGTAACGTCGAAGCATTGAGACATGAAAAACGTTGTGAATCTTCTCGAGGTCAGGGGGTAAAATCAATCTATATGCCACTGGGCCAACTCGTTCGGATATTTCATACGGCCCTATGAACCTCGGACTCAGTTTGCCCTTACGGCCAAATCTGAGTATCTTTTTCCAAGGTGAAACTTTAAGAAACACTTTGTCTCCCACCTGATACTCAATATCTCTTCGTTTGAAATCCGCGTACGACTTCTGACGATCTGATGCTGCCTTCAGACTTTCACGAATTATTTTTACTTTCTGCTCAGCATCTTTAATCAAATCAACTCCGAAAATTTTACTTTCACTGAGCTCGGTCCAAAACAATGGTGTACGGCATTTACGACCGTACAAAGCCTCGTAAGGCGCCATCTTAATACTTGATTGAAAATTATTGTTGTAAGCGAATTCAATCAAAGGTAAATACCGCTCCCATGAACCACTAAACTCAAGGATGCAACATCTCAACATATCCTCGAGTATCTGAATTATCCGCTCGGATTGACCATCGGTCTGGGGATGAAAAGCGGTGCTAAAATGCAACTTGGTACCCAAAGCTTCTTGCAATTTCTTCCAAAATCGAGATGTGAATCTCGGATCTCTATCTGACACAATAGAAATAGGTACCCCGTGTAATTTTACAATCTGAGAAACATACAATTCAGCTAGTTTATCCAATGAGTAATCCGTACGTACGGGAATAAAATGAGCCGACTTAGTCAGTCTATCAACAACAACCCAAATCGCATCTTTCTTAGTTGCCGACAATGGCAACCCAGATACAAAATCCATGGTGACTCGATCCCATTTCCATTCAGGTATCATGATCGGCTGAAGTAAACCTGTAGGCACTTGATGTTCTGCTTTCACTTGTTGACATATTAAACACTTCGAAACAAAATAGGAAATGTCTCGTTTCATACCATGCCACCAAAACTGACGTCTCAGATCGTTGTACATTTTCGTACTCCCGGGGTGAATTGATATTCGGCTACAATGAGCTTCGTTCAGAATCATCGAAATAAGTTCTGAATTTCTTGGAACACACCAACGACTTCTGAACCTCAAACAATCGTCATCGCCAATTTGAAACTCTAATTCCCTATCCGAAACACATTCAGCCCGTTTTGCAACCAATTCATCATCGACTTTCTGAGCTTCACGAATTTGATGAATCAACAATGGTTTGGCCTTTAAGTCTGCTACTAACACATTGTCGGATAGAACAGACAAGTGTACATTCATCGCTCGTAAAGAAAACAGTGATTTACGACTTAAGGCATCCGCAACCACATTAGCCTTTCCCGGGTGATAATCAATGACAAGTTCATAATCTTTCAACAACTCAAGCCAACGCCTTTGTCGCAGATTCAAGTCTCTTTGAGTCATCAAATATTTGAGACTTTTGTGATCCGAATATACATGGCACTTCTCACCAAATAAGTAATGTCGCCATATTTTCAAAGCGAATACGATGGCAGCTAATTCGAGATCATGGGTTGGATAATTTTTCTCATGTGACTTCAATTGTCTCGATGCATAAGCTACAACTCGACCTTCTTGCATCAATACACAACCCAGCCCAAGTAAGGATGCATCACTGTAGATGACAAACTCCTTGCCTGATTCGGGCTGCACTAGTACTGGAGCTTCAGTCAAATAAGTTTTCAATTGATCGAAACTTTTCTGACATTTTTCTGTCCATTCAAACTTAACATCTTTCTGAAGTAGTTTCGTTATTGGTGTGGCTATCATCGAGAAACCCTTTACAAAGCGTCTGTAGTAACCGGCAAGTCCCAAAAAGCTCCGAACCTCAGTAATGTTTCTCGGAGGCTTCCAGTTAAGTATGGCTGAAATTTTGCTCAGATCAACTCGAATACCCGATGCAGATACCACATGTCCCAAAAAGCTAACTTCTCTAGACCAGAACTCACATTTACCGAACTTAGCATATAACTGCTTATCCCGTAAAATCTGCAACACTAATCTCAAGTGTTCAGCATGTTTGGTTTCATTTTCTGAATAGACCAAAATATCATCGATAAACACAACTACAAACCGATCCAAATACGGTCTGAAGATTCGATTCATCAAATCCATAAATACCGCCGGGGTTTTAGTGAGCCCAAACGGCATCACTAAAAACTCGTAGTGACCGTATCTCGTTCTGAAAGCAGTTTTGGGTATATCCGAACCTCGAATTCGCAACTGATAATAACCCGATCTCAAATCTATCTTTGAAAACACTGAGGCTCCCTTTAGTTGATCAAACAAATCATCAATACGCGGTAACGGATATTTATTCTTTATTGTCACTTTATTTAGCTGACGATAGTCGATGCACAACCTCATGGTTCCGTCCTTCTTTTTCACAAACAATACTGATGCACCCCAAGGCGAGAAACTCGGTCGAGCAAAACCTCTATCCATCAACTCTTGCAACTGAGTTTTTAATTCTTTCAATTCCGTTGGTGCCATATGATACGGAGCTATCGAAATCGATGTAGTCCCAGGTACAAGTTCGATGCCAAACTCTACTTCCCGAACAGGTGGTAACCCCGGTAATTCTTCGGGAAAAACATCCGGATATTCACAAACCACTGGTACCGATTCAAGTTTCTTTCCTGATTTTTCATTATCAAGCACGTATGCAAGATACACTTCACACCCCTTTCTCACATATTTTTGAGCTAACATCGAGGATATTATTGTTGGCAATCCATTCAAGACAGTAGACTCAACTCGGATTATCTCATTATTTGCACACCTCAAATCAATAGTCTTGCTTTTACAATTCACAACCGCATCATGCACGGTCAACCAATCCAAACCGAGAATAACATCAAATTCATCAAACGGTAAAAGCATCAAGTCCGCCGGAAAACAGGAACCTCGAATTACTAGGGGACATTTCTTACACACCTTATCAACAAGCACACAATGACCCAAGGGATTCGACACTCTAATAACGAACTCAGTAGACTCAATAGGTAAAGTCTTACTGGATGCTAAAGTCTCACATATATAAGAATGAGTAGAACACGGGTCAATCAATGCAATCACATTAGTATCAAAGAGAGTGAATGTACCGGTAATAACATCAGGCGAAGAAGCATCCTCGCGTGCACGTATAGCATAAGCTCTGGCAGGAGCACGAGCCTCAGATCTGGTGGTAACATCTCTAGATCCTCTCTGACCGCCACTAGCATTCCCCGCATTTTTAAATGGTCTACCTCGAGCAGTAGTAGCACCCGGTTTCCCACTCTGATTTACATTATGTTCAGACAATCTCGGGCAATCTTTAATAAAGTGGTCAACTGTTCTGCCTCGACGATCATTTCCAACACTGGCGACCGAAGTAACTCGTGTCCTCACAGGGGGTCGATCTCGGTCTCGTCTAGAAAAGCCCGACGTGTCTCTAGGTCGGCCTAAATCATCTCTAAATTTCTTCGATGACTGTTGAAAGGGCTTTTCCGAAGATCTCTTACGAAACTCCTTTGCTCCCATATCAGCTTTTCTTTTCTCCTTACTGAGCTCTTCGGCTTTGCAAGCTCGCTCGACAAGTACCACAAATTCTCTGATTTCTAAAATGCCAACATACAGCTTTATATCATCGTTCAGTCCATCTTCAAAACGTTTACACATCACAGCTTCTGAAGAAATGCATTCTCGAGCGTACCGGCTAAGCCTTACAAACTTTCGTTCATAATCAGTAACCGACATGGAACCTTGTTTAAGTTCAAGAAATTCTTTTCATTTTTGATCAATGAATCTCTGGCTGATATACTTTTTTCGAAACTCGGTTTGGAAAAACTCCCAAGTTACTTGCTCTCTGGGCACAACAGAAATCAACGTATTCCACCAATAGTAGGCAGAATCACGTAGCAAGGAGATCGTACACTTTAGGCATTCATCGGGTGTGCAAGATAGTTCATCAAGTACCCGAATAGTGTTGTCCAACCAAAATTCAGCTTGCTCGGCATCGTCGCTGTCTGTAACTTTAAATTCAGTAGCCCCATGTTTTCGGATTCTATCAACTGGGGCTTATTTAACCTTATCTGGTCAGTTACCGGAGGTATCGCAGGTGCAGGGGTTGTATTAGTCGGAAATGGGGGTTGTGGAACAGTCGTATTAGTTCGAATGTATTGGTTGAACCAATCATTCATTACGCTATAAAAAGCCTGTCTAGCTTCGTCATTCTGATTACTAGCAATAGGTTGAGAGTCCACCGGCACTGTCCCTTGTGCGGGAGTAGGCGCTACACTCTCAAGATCATCAGCTACCGGTCGGTTGGGATCGGGATCCATTACTATAAACAAATACATTTTTAACTGTCAGAAATCACCACACTATCAAATAGACACACAATGGCATGTATAGCTAGACCCGAACGTATTACGGTAGTCCTAGAATCGACTAAACCGTAGCTCTGATACCAATAAAATTGTAACGCCCCGTACTCGAGACCGTTGCCGGAGTCGAACACGAGGTGTTAACAGACTTAATTCATTCATTTACACAGTTCATTTTAAAATTTCCAGATAAGCTGGCTAACTGCGTCACTGTCACCTTAAAAATCATATCTCGAGTTCCAAAACTCGAAAACCGATTCCGTAAATTTTTCCTGAAACTAGACTCATATTTCCATCTACAAAGTTTTTTCTAGAATTTTTGGTCAAGCCAATTAGTACAGTTTATTAGTTAAAGTCTATCCTGTTTCAGGGTTTGACTACTCTGACCTTCATGCATTACGACTTAGATATCTCCCTCTACAGAGCTTTAATAATTATGCCGTTTCTTTATAATGAAACTAGACTCAAAACGGAATCTATAAATATAAAGCATGAATTCTAACTGTCTCTGGTTAATTTATGGTAAATTTTCAAAGTCAGAATAGGGGATCCAGTAATCGCTCTTGTCCTGTTTCACGAAAACTTAAACATCTCATAAAATACGGCTCATATGGTTGTTTTTCTTCTTCCATATGAAAATAGACTCATCAAGGTTCGATTACATAATTTATTCATTATTTAATTACATTCATACTATTTTTAGTAAATTTTCAAACTCACATTACTACTGCTGTCACCATCTATTTTAAGGTAAATTTCACCTATTTCATAGTTTCCATGACTCAACTAGCCATTGGACATACATAGCACCAAATATGATCGTGATTAACCATTCCAATGGCTAATCATTGCCAAGCATTTCCACACCTCTCAATAACCATATATATACAAAATGATTTTAATACTATGCTCAAAATATTTAAGCCATTTTCGCATGGCTATCCGAATATATACACATTACCAAAGGTACTTGATTAACAACAAAGGTTAGTCCTATACATGCCATTATCAACGTTTAACTAAAAGAGTACCAAAAGGGCTTAGATAGTGTGGACGACTTTGACTTCGACAATCCCGAGTCCGATAGCTGACGAACAAAAATCTATAAAACAGAGAATTAAAGAAACGGAATAAGCATTTAATGCTTAGTAAGTTTTGAGTAACGAAATTATTTACGACTAAAGTATAGTGTTCATATGACTAAATGAATAGTTTCATATATGCACATTCTCAAAATCATAATTTCTTCACGCTTCAACCAATATATTCATACACAGGGTATCAAACCTAACTAGAGGCCGGAAGCTCGTTAATCAATTGAGCGAGTACTATTTGAAAGGAATCAACCTTTCCGATGCATATACGAAACATACCTTATCGTTTGTATTTTATGAGCGTATTAATCGAAATTATTACAGCAAGATCGCTCGCTTCCAAGCCCAAGTATCTTCGGGATTTAGCCGGATAAAGCAACTCGCACAAATGCCTTCGGGTCTTAGCCCCGATATAGTCACTAGCATGAATGCCTTCGGGACTTAGCCCGGATATAGTCACTAGCACAAATGCCTTCGGGACTTAGCCCGGATATAGTCACTAGCACAAATGCCTTCGGGACTTAGCCCGGATATCATTCAGATAATCATGCACAAATATCAATAAATCATGACACATCCATATTTCATTTTCATTACTAAAGCTCAAACACAAGACACTTATCACACCTTACCAATTTCGGCTCAATAGCCACATACAAAGAGAATGATTTTGATTGGCTTTATAACATGATCTCTATACACATTCGGCTACCCGTCATAGGTATAAACTAATCACCTCAATATATAATTCAAGTAGAATCATAATATCACCGTTTATTTGTTATGCTTATATGTCATGACTTAATCAAATCATAAACTAAGTTTCATTACTCGAAGACTTACCTCGGATGTTGTCGAACGATTTCGACGGCTATTCGATCACTTTTTTTTTCCCCTTATCCAACTTTGATCCTCTAGGCTCTTGAGCTCTTCCTAAACATCAACCAACCGAACATGAAGCAAGAGAATCCTCTTCTTCTTCCTTCCTCAAGTCACGGCAATGGGGGAGCATGGATGAGACAACTTTGTTTTCATCACCCCTCCCTTTTCATTACTTTATTACTAACCTTTTATTTTATTATTTCTAACATAAAACATTAACACAAAATGTTTATAATATGCTTTAACCCATAGCATGGCCGGCCACCATCTTGATTTTTTGGTTAATTTGACATGCAAACCCATAATTTTTATAACATGCATTAATAGGCCACTTTAACATTTGCCTAGCACATTTCTAAATTTTCTTACACAAGTCCTATTTAATAAAATTCACTTACAATTAACAAAATTCAAACATGAAATTTTCACACATGCATATATACATATAATAAGTATCAAATATGACGGTTAATTATTTTTATGACTCGGTTTTGTGGTCCCGAAACCACTTTCCGACTAGGGTCACATTAGGGCTGTCACAATCATTAAGTTAATGAGATACGTTATGAGACAAAAAAGTAAAAACAATTTACAAAAACATTCTTCTAAGAAAGGAAAGATCAACTTCGACTAGTAAGATCTACAATAAAATACATTTCCAATGAAAATCACTTCATATATAAATAATAGTATAAATTTTTGATTCATAAGGCCAATAAAAGAATACTTTAATGCTATGTTTCTTTTAGCTTAAACATTAATGAGAAAAGGCTACAACTATATACAAAAATAAAATGAAAACTCCAGTAACTCAACATGAACCTATCAACCTTAGAAGTTAAAAGAGAAGTTCTCTTATTCAAACAGAGGTATCCATCAAAGATGAATATGCAAGTATTTTCTCTTAAAAGATTTTCAATTATTTTGAATTTAAAAGATGGATTTAGACCCAGCCAGCATGGCAAGGAGGAGAGAATAACCTGGCCTCGGGTATAGACACCCATCTCCAATACCATGGGGTGTCGACACTCATATAATGGTAAGGTCCCTAGGTGACAGCATGTAACATTTCTTCCCACTCCCTCTTTCCAGCCAAAAACTCTGTTTCATCAATATCAACTAAATTATATGTAAAGAACAAAAGAACTAAAAATAGATATAAACAACATAGGAATTGTTAAGAAAAAGATTCAGGCAACAATGACATAGTTCGTAATTAATATGTCAAAAGCTTCTCCAAAGTACTTTCTAAGCTTCTTACTTCTCTTAGTTGCCCTTTTTTTCTCTCTCTTTTTGGTGAATCGAAGTAAATCCCCAACAACAAACACCATTAGATAAAATCAAACATATAAGGGAAATATTAGACAAAATTTCCATATAAATTAAAATAATATATCTTAATAATTCAATTATTTAAATTTATCCTTGTTTTATCCCAATACAGTTTTTGCCTTCAAAAATCAAAAGAAAAAGAAAAACCAGATAAATTTCCTTGCTGTTTTTTCCCATGTAAGGGAAACAAGCCATATTCAGATCAAAGGAAAATAATATTTCAAGAACTTAAAATTCACAATAATAATATGATTGGACAAAACAACAGGTGATATTAATAGGATTATAATGATTTTGCTTTCAGAAAATGAAGCATCCAAAAGCTAAATATGACTATTAGATTTTCAGATTTTTAACCTGTAAACCCTAAATGGACATTAAATTATATAACAATGCTAGGGAAATTTTTATTACAACTTGAAAGAGAAAGGATGAAATTACCTTTCGTCCAGCTTCAATGAGAAGGGGATTTTCACAGAGGCTAAGATAAAGTTGTTTCTTGGACGAGAAAGAGAGCGATGAGGGAATTAATGCCTGGTATTGGGATGGCAAGAAGCTTTCCCAAACAGCATCGGATTCAGTAGCCGAATTAAAAGCAGTTGAAACAAGCGACAATCTACAGGCATCTCGAGGGGAGGTAAAGGAAATAATGAGGGTGATACAATCTAGTGGGTGAGCACTCAGGTCGAGAGTGCCGCACATGATCTTTCCCTTTCCTTTTCTTTCTTCCATTTCAGAAACCTCGATTTTCATGAGATCCGAAATATCGATTTGTAGTAAGCGAGATACCAAGTATACATAAATATCGATTTAGTATGGAAGTATGCATAGAAAGTATGTAAGAAATAATACTAAGAAAGAAAAAGAAGAAGAAAAGGAGTAGCTATGGTGGGTGAATTTAGTGCAGTGAAATGAAAAAGAAAAAGGAAATTTGGGGGCAAATTTTGAGAGTAGAAGGGAAAAAGAAATTTGGGGGATTTGGATAACGAGCGGGTAACCAAAAAATAACTTTTGGGAGTCAGTGGTGTTTTGCGTTTTTTTATAAAAAAAATAATGGCCTTTTGCGGCGTTTTTTAAAAAAATGCCGGTAATTCATGAATTTTATTATTTTTTAATTTAATTTTTTTTTATTTTTAACATATTTTTTTCTATTTTTTTCTTTCAAAATTTTTATGTTGAGATTATCATTTTTTTGAATTTTTTTCATTTTGAATATTAAATTTTTTAATTGAAATATAGACTAAAACTTTAAATATTAAATTTTTAAGTTTTTATTTTTGATTTAATCATAGACATTTTAAAAAATAAATACATCAATATATTTTTATATTTAATAAATATAAATATTTATGTATGCAATATAAATATAAAGTAGTGTTATATCAATAATTGTGTTAATAATTTACAAGAACTAGATCAAATTAAAATTCATATATACAATTGCACCCTGATCCCTATATTTATCCCTAAACACTAAAAATTAAACCCTAAACCATACACCCTAAACTATAAACCCTAAACTATAATGATAATTAATTCAATATTTTAAAATTAATATTAATATTATTAATATAATTACTGATATAGCATCATTTTATATTTATATATTGCAAACACAAATAACTATATCGCCTTTTTAACATATTTTATTTGAGACATTCTATTTAATCTAAATATATTTAAACAAAAAAACAGATAAAATACACTCTATTATTTATACAAAGTTACATAACTTTAATAAAACAATTTCTCTATTGGAACACTCTAGTTATAATGTCCACTCTGTAAGATATTTCTATGTTATATAAACTTGGAAATTATACATAGTTCAACAAATGCTGATTAATATTTAAGCTTGCCACAATCAAAATCACCCTTTCTTAATAGCATCCCAGGTAAGAATCTGGAAAGGAAATTATCTCTTAAGAAGTTAATAATTGTCTCATTGTAAACTTTAACCCTAACCTTAATTTAAACCCTAAATCATAATCCCTAAACCCATAATTCATCATAAACCTTCAAATACTAGCTAACTCCTAAACCTTAAACCCTAAACCGTATATCTTAAACCATAGTTAACTCATAAACCTGTTTAAACTCTAAACCATATATCTTAAACCATAAACCTTAAACTATAATGATAATTAATTCAATATTTTAAATTCAATACTATATCTTTTACGATTATATAAGAAAATATTTAATATATTGTATAACTATAAATTTTAATAATTATTATTTTAGGGGTTATAGATTAGTGTTTATGATTTTTTTGGGGTTTAGGGGTTATATAACTTTTAGCGGCGTTTTACTAAAAGCACCGCTAATGCTCTGGTCTTTAGCGGCGTTTTACCAAAAGCGCCGCTAATGCTCTGGTCTTTAGCGGCGTTTTACCTAAAGCGCCGCTAATGCTCTGGTCTTTAGCGGCGTTTTACCAAAGGCGCCTCTAATGCTCTTGTCTTTAGCGGCATTTTACCAATGGCGCCGCTAATGCTCTGGTCTTTAGCGGCGTTTTTTACTAAAACGACGCTGTTGCTCTGTTTTTAGCGGCGTTTTTTGTAAAACGCCGCTATTGCTCTGTATTTTAAAATTTTTGTGGCATTTTTTGATAAAACGCCGCTAAAAACGCCGCTAAAGCCCTATTTTCCTGTAGTGAAGGGAAAGTTGAGTCCGCGGTTCATTGGGCCTTATCGGGTTTTGAAGCGAGTAGGCCCAGTAGCTTATCAATTGGAATTGCCTCCAGAGTTAGACAGGATTCATGATGTATTTCATGTCTCCATGTTAAGGCGTTATCATTCTGACCCTGTTCATGTCGTGCCAGTTGCAGAAATTCAAGTTCAGACTGATTTGACCTTTAAGGAGGAGCCTGTGCAGATATTGGCTCGAGATGTTAAGGTTCTCAGAAGGAAATTTGTCCCATTAGTGGAAGTGCTTTGGCGTAATCATGGAAGAGAGGAAGCCACTTGGGAGTCAGAAGAGGCGATGCAACAGCAATACCCTCATCTGTTTGGGTCAGGTAAATTTCGAGGATGAAATTTCTTTAAGGAGGGTAGAGTTGTAACGCCCCAATTTTTGGGAATTGTGTGTATGTTGGCAAAGATTTAAATTTCTATGTTCTGTCTGTTTGGCGTAGGTTTAATTATGTTAGTGGGCCTCTAGAAGGCCCAAGCTTAAGTTAAAACTCGTTAATTTTAGTTAATTTTTGTTCCGAAAGAAAAAGGGGTTCTGGGTAACTGGGCTTTTAAGTATTAATTGGGTAAAATAAAACACAGGGAAGTAGGTGGCAAAGTGGCATGTGATGGCACTGGGAAGGCTATAAAAGTGGCATGTGGATGCTAGGGAGAACCAAGGTTCAAGTCACAATGGGAGCATATTAAGGGAATTATTTTTATGTTTAGAAAGGGTAAGTAATGGAACTCAAGTAAAAGACTGTCAGGAGGAGTTTGAGTTGCTCAGGGGATTGAGTAAGGAGGGGATAAGAGAGTGGATTTAGGAGCTGATTAGGGAGAGCATTGTTGGCCGAATGGTGGACTCTTGAGGAGCAAGAGTTGGCCGGTCAAGGGTTTTCTTTAGGGGGCAAGTTTCGGCTAGGTCAAATGCCAAGTATAAGTTCGGCATTAGGGGTAAGTTGTGCTGTTTCCTGACCATTCTTCCTCTTTCTTTTTTCTTTTCTTTCTTTTCTCTCGTCATCAACTTCTTTTCTTCTTCTTGTCTACCGAATCTCTCTACAATTCTGCTCATATCCATTTTTATCAGTTGTTTTTAAGCCTATAGTCGATTACCTCAAAAAGCCGAAATCCCGAAAGCCTGAATTCTTTTGTGCCATTTTCTTCTAGTAAAAACCCTCTTATTTTCCTTCATCTTCTTGACCGATTCTCTAGTCCTCTGAACCCCAAGTTTCTGTCGACAAAGCCACTACAAAACCCTCATCTTTTCTTCACTGTTACAAAAAGCAGAAAACGCATAGCCATAGGGACATAGCCGAATTTTAAGATCACTAAAGGCTCAACTTTTGTTATCATTTGAGGGGTTAGATCTACATCAGAATTGAGTAGGATTTAATTGGAATCATTGACTGAAGGAACCGGTGGTAAGTTTTTGAACTTAATCTTTATTTCGGGGTTTAGAAAAGCCAAAACCCCTAAAGGTTAGAGAGGCTGTCGATTTGGGCTTGTAGCTCTAAGGGTTGTTATAACTATTTTATTTTGATAATAGTGGGATCTAGAGGCTACTGATCTAAGGCTTGGACAAGTGGAACGACTGGATCTAGACATAATCGCTAACTTCGGCAAAGGTAGGATCGCTAGTGCCTAAGGTGCTTTTGGCCGAATGTGGTAAGGGGTTAATACGTAGTTCATTTTTGATAGTTAGATTAACGTGTTAGTAATCGAATTGTAGGCAGTTCGTGTGTGGATCTCGTCAGCATATCATCGTAAACAGGTGTGTAACTGGCACCCTCTTATAGACTAGATCGGCAAAAGCTGAAAAGCCGAAATGCCAAAAAGCCGGTATTTTGAGAACTTGCGAGTGTGCGAACGCTCGTGAGATTAATAGTTGATGTATGTGGTAAATTAAAGTGATAAGATTGCAAAGTGCACGATTCTGTGCATTTCGATGTTTTTGGGCTTAGTGGGCTAAAATCGGGATAGTGGGCCAATGGGCCTAATTCGGTAAGAAAATGCGGTAAGTGTTTCTGGTCGTACGTAGATGGCTATGTTATGCTTGAAAACCTTAAGAATAGTGAAATTACTTGAATACCCCTATGTATGAAAATTACTGATATACCCCTAGGTGCAAAATTACCATTATACCCCTAGGGTTACTTTTGACTGAAAAGCATGATGAATTAATTCTGTATGATGTATGCCATGATTGTATATCTGTTGCATGGGGACATGGGTTATATTATGGAGGAAGCGTCCTGGTGGTTATGCTACAATTATCTGTTCTGGTGGCTCTGCCACGATTATCTGTATCTGGTGACTCTGTCACATTATCTGTTCTGGCAGCCATGCTGCATATTTCCGTGGCGTGTAGCGGTTGGGTGGGTCAAGTAGTCTCCCCACATGGTGAAAGGTTGGTATGGGGGTGCATGTGGTTGGATATGGGTTGGGTTTTGCATAAACATGTAATATTTGTTCTGTTCTGTTATGGCCCTATGGGCTTTATTTTGAATTCTGTTCTGGGCTAAGGCCAACTTATTCTGTTCTCTGTGGTTTGAACCGATATAGGCTATGGTTGGGTTAATTTGCACACTGAGTTTCCCTAAACTCACCCTTTTATTTTCATCCACGCAGGTAATCCCCAACCATAGTGGGCTTGGAGCTGTGAGGGATTCGGAGTGGCCACACGTTCTGCAAGTTGATTTACTTCTGGTGAACTGGACATCCTCTTATTTACGTTTAAGGTTTTGGTTTTTTTTTTTGAAATGTACTAAGGCCGCTTAATTATTTTTTTATGGTTTTAATATGTTTTATTAAGGTAGGTATTACTTATATTTAACTGTTGGAATTGGATAACTTTAGGGCGTGTTTTCCAAAAACAGTAATTGATTTCAAAATAACACGACAACAAGCAAAACTTCCGCAATGAAAATATTTTCCAAAATTAATCACTTTTCCTAAAAAGGACTTAATCAAATTGGTTTCCTGGAAATATACATGATGATAAGGTGTGGCAATGGTGGTGTGCATGTCTAGGATTGGATCCGAAGGGAGCTTGGTACTTAAGCAGTCCGATGGACTCACCTCCTCTTTCCCGGTTTCCTACCTGGTGCACAGCTTCCATTCACTTTAACCTGCAATGAAATTATCTTTTAAAACACTAAGTAAGTTTTTCTAGAACAACAACATGAAATGTTTTGAACGCTCTGATGTGGCATGTCGGATCCGGCCATAACGTCTGGGCCAGGTTTGGGGTGTTACAATTGATATAACTTGAATTAAAACATAGGCATTTATGCATTGATTGTTTAAACATTAAGACATTAGGGAATCAAGCATGATAAGTTGATTTTTGAAGAATTAAAGACTTTTAGGTTGTTTCCCCAAGTTTAGGTATTATCTTGAGTTGGAATTTACAAGTTTAAACATCAAAAAGCCATAATTTTTGTGAGATCTTGAGCTTTTAGAACATCTATTATTTCTTTCATGCTCACTTTCGTTATGAGTGTATCAGTATTGAATTGTTATTCTAGAACTTGCTTGATTATGCATGTCAAGACCACACCATTTGATTTGATATGTCAAAATGATAAAGGCACTTAGGTTTAACCCACTCACTCCAGAAAAGCCTACCTTCACAATTAACCCTTTGTGAACCCCCTTGAGCTTAACAACTCATTCATTAATTTACCCTCAACATTAACCCATAACTCATTATTGTTGAAGTCCTCTAAATTAATTTGATCCCTATTTTTGTCGAGATTTGAGTTGGAATAGTTGCTTAGCTATGTTTTATTCTATTTTGTATTGGGTTGTTCTTAAAAAAAAATACATGTATACATATTAGTATTAGTGATCTTCTGAGCTAAAGAATTTAAATTCCATATTCTGAGAAAAAGCTCTGTTGTACGCAATTGATGACTAGTCATTTTTCTAGTTAGGCAAATTTTCAATTCAATCTCGATTCTAACCCTTTCTTTCAGCTTGTGACCACACCTTCTAACTAAAGCCACGTTACAACCCTCTAAAGACCTTTTGATTGATTTTTCATCTCAATTTATAGTGGTGGAGATTTGATTTTCATGCAAGCCTATGGTAATGACTTTTCATTATTGACTATTGAGTGCTTCATTTATTGTACTTAAACACCTTGAGTGATTTGAGTGAATCTTTAGTGAGGACGTGAAACTCTATGATATTTTGAATAAAAGGTAATTACTTAGATAAGGGGAGACACCTATGTTTTCATAATAAAATGCTCAACTTAGAATGTTTGAAACTTTGATGTTCTTTCAGTTGAATTTTCAATGTATGATTACCTATGGATTATTTTGACATATTATCGATAGAAATTATAAGTTGAGAAGAATTTATTTTGATTATGAGTTGAGGATTTTTCTTGAGGACAAGCAAATGCTTAAGGGTGGGGGTATTTGATAAACCATAATTTATACATATTTCTATCCCATGCTTAGCACATTTTATGGATGATTTTTCCTTAAAATTGGTGAATTCGACGCTCCTAATGCCTTAATTTCATGTTTTATACTTAGGTGAGCATATGAGAGTGAATGGAACGAGAAACGGGCCAACAACAGAGAAAGTGGGCCAACGTACGAAATGGACACGGCCTGGACATCCTCACACGGGCAGACTATACGGCCGTGTCCCTTTGGCAAGGTCAAAGCACGATTTTCACGGGTAGATCACACGCCCGTGCCCATTTAACAGCCTTGACCACAGCCTTAAGCAATCGTACATGGCCGTGTCACACGGGCGTGTCCCTGCCAAGCCCAAGTTTAGTCCAATTCGGAAACGGACAATTTTGAGGGCTCTTAGGCATTCCAAAGCCTATTTAAACACCTGATAAGGCACTTAGACAGGGGACGGAGAGAAGGAAGCAAGGAATTGCTCAAGGAAAGCCGATTGATCCATCTCAAAAGCCGGATTCAACATCAAGACTAAAGATCTCTCTTCAAATTCCCTCAGGAGTTTTGGGTTTTCTTATGTTTTGTTATTTTTATTCTTTTGAGATGTGTTCTTTCATTAGTATGAACTAAAACCCCTAAATACCTAAGGGGAATGAAACCTAAGATGAATCTTGTTATTATTATCTGAATTGTATGATAAATATTTGACTTGTTCTTAGTTATGTGTTCTTAATTCTTGTTTTGATATTCCAGGATATTGAGTCAAGTTAAAGCTCTTATTCATAGGAGGAATAGAACCTTCCTAAGAGTAAATTTGTCATAATTAAGCGGAGTTGGTTGCGCGCCTAGAGATAGGGTGACAAGATTTTGCCAGATTAGGGTGAAACCTAATAAGGGGATCCATAGATTGAGTTAATGAAACCCTATGGCATTAATTAGAAAGAGATTTTAATTATTCAATCTAGGGTTAGACGTTGTTAGTCTCGAGAGAGATAATAATATAACTTAAGAATCTCTACGGAACAAGTTGAATGAATAAATCTTCCGATTCAGAGTCAAATAACAAGTGAAGTCTAGGTGGATTTTTCCTTAGGTATTGTCTTAATCAATTGAGTTTTCCGAAAAGTATTTTCCCTAAATTTCTTTTCTGTGATTTCTTAGTTTAATTAATTAGTTAGATAAACAAAACCCTTTTATTTTTTAGGCTAGATAATAAAAAGAAAGTTGATACTAGTACTTTTAGTTCCTTTGGGTTATATAATTCGGTCTTGCTAAAGCTATACTACTGTTCGATAGGTACACTTGCCTTCATCATGATAATAGTTAGTTTCAAGAACGATTCATTATAAATATTTCAAACCTGTCACAAATATCACGTATCAATTATTATCTCTCTCGAGACTAATAACGTCCAAACCTAGGTTGATTAATTGAAATCCCTTTCTAATTAACTCCCTAGTCTTGCATTAACTCGATTTATGGACTCCTTTATTAGGTTTCACCCTAAGCCGGCAAAATCTTGTCACCCTATCTCTAGGCGTGCAATCAACACCGCTTAATTACGACAAATTTACTATTAGACAGGGACTTCTCTGAATAAGCACATTAACTTGAATCAATATCCTGGAATATTAAAACAAGAATTAAGAACACATAATTAAGAACAAGTCAAATATTTATCATGCAATTCAGATAATAATAACAAGATCCGTCTTAGATTTCATTCCCCTTAGGTATTTATGGGGTTTAGTTCATAATTATGAAAGAAAACATCTCAAAAGAATAAAGATAACAAAACATAAACAAAACCCAAAACTCGTGAAAGAAATTGAAGGGAGATCTTCAGTCTTGACGATGAATCCGACTTCTGAGATGGATCAATCAGCTTTCCTTGAGTAATTCCTTGCCTCCTACTCTATGTGTTCCTTATAAGTGCCTCCTTAGGTGTTTAAATAGGCTTTAGAATGCCGAAAAGCCCTCAAGAGTGGCCTTTTTCGAATAGAACTAAACTTGGGCTCAAAGGGACACGCCTGTGTACGATTTCTTCAATCTGTGTTCAAGGTTGTTACATAGGCACGGGCGTGTGGTCTAATGTGTAAGTCGTGCTTCGATTATGCCAAATGGACATGGCCGTGTGGCTTACCCTTGTGAGGAAGTCCAGGCCGTGTTGATTTCCCATGTTGGTCCATTTTCTCCATTTTCGGCCCATTTCTCGCTCTTTTTACTCTCCTATGCTCACCTAAGTATAAAACATGAAATTAAAAGATTAGGAGCATCGAATTCACCAATCTAAGGATAATTCATCCCCAAAATATGCTAAGCATGAGGTAAAAATATGTATAAATAATGATTTATCATACGACATTTGCGACCATATAAGGCTTCGTATGGTGCCATTTTGATGCTCGATTGAAAACCGTTATTATAAGCGAATTCAATCAAAGGTAAATACTGTTCCCACGTACCTTCAAACTTAAGAATGCAACATATCAACATATCCTCGAGTATTTGAATAATCCGCTCGGGTTGACCACCCGTTTGTGGGTTAAAAGCAGTACTGTAATGCAATTTCATACCCAAAGCATCTTGCAATTTCTTCCAAAATTGCGATGTGAATCTCGGATCTCTGTCTGACACAATAGATAATGGCACACCATGCAATCTCACAATATTGAAAATGTATAACTTAGCTAACTTATCAAGTGAGTAATCGGATCATACTGGAATAAAATGGGCTGATTTCGTCAATCGATCAACTACAACCTAGATTGCATCTTTCTTTCTCGGAGATAGGGGTAGATTCGAAACAAAGTCCATTGTCACTCTATCACATTTCCATTCCGGAACCATAATCGGCTGTAACAAACCAGAGGGCACTTGATGTTTAGCTTTAACTTGCTGATAGATTAAACATTTATAAACAAAGTCAGAGATATCTCTTTTCATTCCCGACCACTAGTAATGCAGTTTCAGATCATTATGCATTTTCGTACTACTCGGATTTACAGATAAACAATTGTTGTAAGCTTCATCCAAAATCATTTGAATCAATTCTAGATTTCTTGGAACAAAAAATCGATCTCAGAATCTCAGACAATTATCTTTATCAACCCTGAATTCTAAATCAGAATCTAAATTACTCTAAGCTCATTTTGCTAAAATCTCATTATCAATCTTCTGAGCTTCAATAATCTATTCAATGAATAACGATCTTCTTCTTAATTCGGCTAAAACTGAACCATCATCAAACACAACCAAATGAGCATTCATTAGACGCAGAGCAAACAGTGATTTTCTGCTCAAAGCATTAGCAACAACATTTGCTTTTCTCGGATGATAATTAATCACAAGCTCATAGTCTTTTAGCAATTCTAACCACCTTCTTTGTAGTAGATTCAGATCTGTCTGAGTCATTAGATATTTCAAACTCTTATGATCAGAATATACGTGACATTTCTCACCAAATAGATAGTGGCGCCAAATTTTCAAAGCAAACACAATCGCAGCTAATTTCAGATCGTGCGTTGGATAGTTCTTTTTGTGCGGCTTTAACTGTCTCGAAGAATAAGCAATGACTTTGCCTTCCTGCACCAAAACACATCCCAGACCATTCAACGAAGCATCACTATAAATCACATATTCTTTACCTGATTCGGGTTGTACTAACACTGGAGCTTCAGTCAATAGGGCTTTCAATTGATTAAAGCTTTTCTGACACTTTTCGGACCAGTCAAACTTCACATCTTTCTGAATCAGTTTCGTTAACAGAGTTGCAATCATAGAAAAGCCTTTTACGAACTGTCTATAATAACCAGCAAGTCCCAGGAAACTGTGAACTGCGGAGACATTTCTCTGAGACTTCCAATCCAAAATAGCTGAAATTTTGCTCGGATCGACTCGGATACCTGATGTTGATACAATATGGCCTAGAAAACCAACTTCTTGTAACTAGAATTCACATTTGCTAAACTTCGCATACAATTGCTTATCATGCAAAATCTGTCGCACTATTCTTAGATGCTCGGCATGCTCAGATTCATCACGCGAATAAATCAATATGTCATCAATAAATATGACAACAAATCGATCTAAATACTGTCTGAAAATTTTGTTCATCAAATTCATAAAGATAGTAGGTGCATTAGTTAATCTGAAAGGCATAACTAAAAACTCATAGTCGCCATAACTCGTTCTGAATGCAGTTTTCGGAATGTCTGAGTCTTTTACTCGCAATTGATAATAGCCTGATCTCAAATCTATCTTTGAAAACATAGTAGCTCTTTTCAACTAATCAAATAAATCATCAATTCGAGGCAGAGGATATTTATTCTTGATAGTCACTTTACTCAATTGAGGAAAATCAATACACACTCTTATCGTACCGTCTTTCTTTTCACAAATAGAACAGGAGCACCCCAAGGTGAAAAAATCAGTCTTCCAAATCCTCTATCGGTCAACTCTTGTAATTGAGACTTTAATTCTTTTAGTTCGGTCGGAGCCATTTGATACAGAGCTATTGAAATCGGAGTAGTTCTCGGTACTAATTCAATGCCAAATTCCACTTCTCGTATCGTATGTAATCCCAGAAGTTTTTCAGGAAACACATCAGGGAATTCATAGACAATAGGCATTGATTCAACTCTCTTTTCTGACACTTTCGAATCAATCACATAGGAAAAGTAAGCTTCACAACCTTTTCTCACAATACTTAAAGCTTTCATTGATGAAATCACAGCTGATAACCCATTTAAATCACTGGATTCAAATCGAATTATTTCATCATTGTTGCATCTCAAATCAATAGTTTTCCATTTGCAATTCACAATGTCATCATGAAAAGTTAACCAATCCATACCCAGGATTATATCAAACTCATCAGAAGGTAATAACACCAGATCGGTCGGAAAACAAATGACTCAAAACATTAACGGACATTTCTTACAGGCTTTATCAACCAAAACACATCTGCCTAAGGGGTTCGATACTCTAATCACACATTCAGTAGACTCTATAGACAAAGTCTTATTGGATACTAAATTCATGCATATATACGAATGTGTTAATCCAGGATCTATCAAAGCAATCACAGAAGTATCTTAAAGTGTGAAAATACCAGTTATAACATCTAGAGATGAAGCTTGCTCACGAGCTCGAATAACATAGGCTCTGGTAGGTGCTCTAGCCTCAGATCGAACAACAGTATCTTTAGTCACTCTTTGACTACCACTCATATTTCTCGAATTTCTGGGAGGTCTACCTCGAGC
Organism: Gossypium hirsutum; assembly: GCF_007990345.1. NCBI lineage: Eukaryota > Viridiplantae > Streptophyta > Magnoliopsida > Malvales > Malvaceae > Gossypium > Gossypium hirsutum. The sequence goes on from NC_053427.1 coordinate 72,292,601, forward strand.
TGAAGTGTTACTAGGTCTTGGATTTTGTACAATTTCTTGCTCGACAGATTTGGGGCAATCACGGATAAAATGGTCTAATGATCCACTTTTGAAACAAGCCCAATCATACAATCTACAATTGTCGGGATGTCTTTTACCATAGTGTTTGCACTCAGGGCAATCAGATTGAACATTTCCAGCACTGGCAACAGATGTAGCGGAGCTCTGAAACTCGAATGCAATCTCGTATGATCTCTACTCGTATGTCCCGCATTAGTCTTTGAACGACTGTAATCATCTCGAAACTTATTTGTTGTAGATTGAAATGACTTGCTCAATGATCTCTTTTTCACTTCTCTTGTAACACCCCAAACCCGACCTAGAAGTTTGGCTCGAATCTGGTGTGTCACATTGAAGTGTTTTTCGAAAACCATGTTTCCATTAAAAACCCTTCTTAATAATTAAAAACTTATACCCTTTTTAAACCTTGTTAGAAAACCTCAGCTGAATAACATTCTTAACAATTTTGTAAAAATCCTAGCAGTTACGGAAGCTTAATTTAAAAACAATTGCGGTTACGTGATGTTTTGAACAACAGTAGTTGCTTTGGAAAATCGTGTTCTAATACTAGCAATTATAAGAACAAAAAGTAAAATTTCAAATTTGAAATCCAGAAAATTACAACGGCTTTACTACAACCCACATAAAACATTTAAAAGTGATAATCAAAACTATAAAATAAACAGTGTGTGTGGCTTCCCCCGAGCCCCTCGCAGCTCCGATCCGTCTAAGGCTGGAAATTACCTGAAAGGTTAATAAACGGGGTGAGTTTACGAAAACTCAATATGAAATCCCCTACTATAAAAGGAACAATCAGTCATATAAAAGAATTAAAAGTCTGGCCCCAGCCTTACTTACAGTTTCAGTATCAATTGGGCTTTAGCCCACTATAACAGACAGTACCAGATGAGTCTTAGCCCGTTGCAGAATAAGAAACATTATCAGAACTAGAATCAGAATCAGAATCAGAATCAAGTAACAGAATTAGAATCAGTATCAGGTAACAGAATCAAAATCAGAATGTGAATGCAATCCCAACCCAATCCAGCTGTATACACCCCCGTACCAACCTTACACCATGTGGGGAGACTACTTGACCCACCCAACCGCTACATACCACAGAAATTGCAGCGAGGCTGCCAGATATTTTAACGAAGTCACCAAATACAGATATTGTGGCTAAGCCACCAGAACAGATATATATGTGGCGAAGCCACCAGATTGCAGCGAGGCTGCCAGATATTGTGACGAAGTCACCAGAATAGATATATGTGGCGAGGCCACCAGATTATAGCGAGGCTGCCAGAATGCTTCCTCCATCAATATAACCCATATCCCATGCAACAGATATACATGTCATGGCATACAACATACAGAATCAGAATATCATGTCCATATTTGAATCAAACAATCACAGTCAAGTCATTCATATCACCAACATATATTCACAATCAAATCTGTCAACCACACAGTCCAAGTCAGTCACTTGCCCACAAGGGCAAAACAGTCATTTAACACCCTAGGGGTAAAATGGTAATTTTACCCCACAAGGGTATCTCGGTAATTCTACCCTACAGGGGTTTTTCAGTAATTCTACCCTACAAGTGTATTTCGGTAATTCTACCCTACAGGGGTATTTCTGTAATTCTATCCTACTGGGGTATTCCAGTAATTCTACCCTACAAGGGTATTTCGGTATTTCTACCCTACAAGGGTATATAAATAATTCTACCCTATAGGGGTATTTCAGTAATTCTACCCTACAGGAGTATTTCAGCAATTCTACCCTACAGGGGTATTTCGGTAATTCTACCCTACAGGGGTATTTCGGTAATTCTACCCTATAGGGGTATTTCGGTAATTCTACCCTATAGGGGTATTCTAGTAATTCTACCCTACAAGGGTATTTCGGTATTTTTACCCTACAAGGGTATTTCGGTAATTCTACCCTATAAGGGTATTTTAGTAATTTTGTAAATCGGAGGTATTTTGATAATTTTATAAACAATGGGTATTTTAGTAATTTTACAAACCAGGGTATTTTGGTAATTTTGTAAACCAAGGGTATTTTGGTAATTTTATAAAACAGGGGTATTTTGGTAATTTTGTAAACCAAGGGTATTTTAATAATTTGGTAAACTAAAGTATTCTAAACAGGGATAACAATACGAATGGGCCTAAAGCCCTTCTCGGCCCAAATGGGCCCACACGCTCGTGTGACCCTTTTAGCCCAAATCTAGCCACAGATATGAGATTCACCTAGCCTAGTCCAATATTTACTACACAATCAAACAACTTATCCAATTGGGCCCCTAGGCCCATTGGGCCCACATGGCCCCTTTCGGCCCATCGCGGCCCGAAGTAGCCATCCTACAGTTAGAGTAGTGAGAAATAACACCTGATAGGAGACTAGAGTTAATCTGCGCTCCGAGCACTCTTAGCCGACGCCCAACCCAAACGAGCACGCCATAAAGCGAAAGGGATCAGCCAAGAAATATACCTTTACTCTCCTCATGGTTCTCTCTATTTAAAGCTAGCTTCGCATCCACTCTTATGTTAGCTTCCCGATGTGGGATCCCTCCAACATCAGAGTTTAAATTCAACACCAACTCTTGCCGCCCCCTGTTAGCAAAATAAATGCTCCTTGCTTGCCATGGGATTCGAACCATGCCTCCCCTTAAATGCTCCACACGCTACTTGCCACTAAGCCACAAGGCTTTTTGTGTCACAATTTCTCCAACAATATTCTTAATGCCTACCTACTACTTCACCTTAAACCAAATTTTTTTCTAGAGTCTAGGTTTGAACCTAGGACTTCTCCAACACTTCTCAGCACACTTAACCACTAAAACAAGCCTTCAACTACGAAATTTTCAAGCACAACAGAATATTATAAGCTGCCTTCAACAGCTCCCATGCTCAACGCCCAAAACTTCTAGGCCCAAATTCAAGGTTTTACATCTCTAGCTTCTGAATTAGCTTTTCTTTTCTCTTTCCCAAGCTCTTCATCTTTACATGCTCGTTAAACAAGTACTGCAAACTCTTTTATCTCTAGAACCCCGACTAATAAATGAATATCTTCATTCAGACCATCTTCAAATCTTTTGCACATTATTTCCTTAGTAGATACACAATCTCGAGCATACTGACTCAGTCTTACAAATTCTCACTCGTATTCTGTAACAGACTATGGCCTTGTTTAAGCTCACGAAACTCTTTACGTTTCTAATCAATAAATCTCTAACTGATGTATTTCTTGCGGAATCAGCTTGAAAAAAATCCCAAGTGACTCGCTCTCTTTCGGAACCACTGATATCTAGGTCTTCCACCAGTGATACGTCGTATCTCTTAAAAGTGAAACAACACATTTTATGCATTCATCTAGATTCAAAGACAATTCATCAAATACTCTTATCGTATTCTCTAACCAGAACTCGGCTCTCTCAGCATCATCACTAGTGGTAGCTCAGAACTCTTCGACCCTAAATTTTCTAATTTTATCGACTGGTGGCTTATTCAACTGATTAAAATTAACTTGTGTCATAACAAGAACTTGCGAAGGTTTGACCGAGGTTGGGGGTTGTTGAACAGCTGGATTAGTTCTAATGTATTGGGTGAACCAAACATTCATCATTTGATAGAAGGCTTGTCTAGCCTCTCCATCATGGCTACGCGTAGCCGGTCTAGAATCGGATGACATTATCCTTTGCGCGGGAGCAGGTGCATTGCTCTCGACATCATCAGTTACGGCTCGTTCGGAATCCATTTACTATATAAAAAAGCATTTTCATTGTCAGGATTCATCATACTATCGCAGTTCATAAATATGACATGTATAGCTAGACTCATATACGCTACGTTAGTCCTAGAATTGACTATACCGTAGCTCTGATACCAACCAAATGTAACACCCTTAACCCGTATCCATCGTCGGACTAGGGTTAAAGGTGTTACCAGACAAATCAAACATTATACGAACATTTTATATACATCATCCACAATCATAATCAAACATTACCATAGAGTCTTTTTATAGGTCATTGAGACCTTAAGCATGCATTATAAAGGGGTCGGGACTAAACCAAGCTCATACAAAATTTTTCAAAACTTAAACATTTTTTCAAAGTTGTACAAGTCACACGCCCTTGTGTCTAGGCCATGTCAAAACAGGGCATACATACTGACTTGTCCACACAGCCACAAGACACACCTGTGTGCTAGGCTGTGTGAAAATTAGAGAGGCTACTGACTTGAGTCACACACCTGTATGTCTAACTCGTGGTCGAAATTGACTTGTCCATACGGCCTAGCACACACTAGTGTGTGCGATCATGTCTAAATGGCCCTCGAGCAACACGACTGAGACACACACCCATGTCCCTGCCCATGTGAGCAAAAATAGGTCATTTACAAGGCCAAAATGCCACCCATTAAGGGTCCTCCCTACAAGCAACAAATAAGCATCAATTGCGTACCAAATGTTCATCCATTTCACAACTAATACATACACCAATCATACCATAACATTATCAACCAATTCAGCTTAATAATCATACCAAATTATGCCAAAACATAAGACAAAATCATATCTAAACATTTTTCATAACCTCATTTTATTTCATTCAATCACATGCTATAAACTTACCAATTTCACAAATTTGCACATGCCAAAACTTACCAAAATTGACCATTTCATTTGGTCATTCATAATCACATCACATAAGCATAATTTGGATCACATAACATATACCAAAATCAAACCATAAATTCAACCATAATTAAGCCATTTCACATAGCTAAATATACACTTCACAAAACATATTCAACAACCTCTAGCCTATACATGTCATATTCCAATATTTACATTTTCAAAATGTACCAAAATAGAGTTCGTTAGTGTGGTGATGGTCCTCGATGATCCCTAAGCTTTCGGTAGATTTGATATCTATAAAACAATGCAAACACACATAAAGTAAGCTTTCAAAAGCTTAGTAAGCCATATACAATAAACTTAACTTATAATATCAATTTAAACCAATTTATTCACACAATTTAAGGCAAAATACATTCTCATAGCCATATATCTCCATTAGTTCATTTGATCATAATTCACATATATATTTCATATCTCATTCTCATAGTAACTTATATCATATATTCACCAAGGTACATGTACTTACATTTCATTCTCAAACACGGTATACAATTCAAACGTACCTGAATCGGATGCACAATCACATAGTCATTCATTCTCTTAGAATGCTCGTTGAACCATTTAGAATCATACAGATACGCGGATATCTCAGAAAGTTTGTACAATGCCACCGTCCTAGACGTGGTCTTACATGTAATTAAATATCGATGCCACTATCCCAGATAGGGTTTTACACGAAATCAAATACGATGTCTATGTCCCAGATATCGTCTCACATGTAAATCATAAGTCAATGCCAACATCCCAGACGTGGTCTTACATGATAACACATATCGGATCCTACGTCATGACATATGTATCCTAGCTATTCCTATGGTCTGTACGGGGATTTTTGGACATCGAAACTTTGTCGATACTTTCTCGGATAACTCATACTCAATTCAATGAGCTATTCATCATTTTCCAATAGCATATAAGCATAAATAAACCATTACAAACACATTATTTGTATATAGACTTACCTCATACGGATTCAGATAGACGAAATCGACTACTCGATGACTTTCAATTTTCCCCGATCTAATTTCGTTTTCTTTAATTCTTGATCTATATAAATTAAAATTTAATTATTTTATTCACAAAATCATTCAAATCAATCCAAAAACACATATTTAGGGAATTTTACAAATTAACCCTCACATTTTCATATTTTTTCACTTTAGTCCCTAATCACAAAAATCACAAAATATACAAAATTTCCATATATTCATGTTAAGCCGAATTCTCATAGTATTCATATAATCCCATATGTTTCATTTATTTCACATTTTAGTCCCTCAATTTATAAATTTCACAATTTAGTCCAAATTACTCAAATTCATCAAAAATTCAAATACAAAATATGTTAACCCAAAACATATCTTACAATGGCTCAACTCAAAATCATCAACAAAATCAAAAATTGAGACATGGGCTTGATATTATACAAAGCAACGATTACAAAAATGTAGAAATTATCAAAAACGGATTAAAAGACATACCTTAATCATAGATTTCCTTAGCCGAACCCTAGAGTTCTTTTTCTTTTCTTTTGCTCATCAATTTTCTGCAATTTCATGAACATAATGGCTAATTTTAATGTTTTGTTTTAATTTAATTAACATAATATACTAAACACCGATTTTGCCCTTTTATTAAACCATTAATAAACCATTATAATAAGGCCATAATTGTCCACTCATGCTTTCAATGGTTTAATAACAACATAAGGACCTCTCTATTATAAAGACATAGCAAATAGGCACTTTAGCAAATATAACTCATCTTTTACATTTTCAGCGATTAGGTCATTTTTGCAAATTAGGCACACAAATGATCAAATTTTCATACGAGACTTTCACACATCTTAATTCACATATAATAAGCATGGAAAATAATATTAAAATATTTTTTTGACTCAGATTTATGGCCCAAACTACTATTCCGACTAGGGTCTAAACTGGACTATTACACAAAATATCATTTACGTTTTAATTACATTTTAGAGGGTTTTGATTCTTATATAAAGGCCATTGTAATCATTTTAAATACACAATTTAAGGGTTTTGATTCTTAGGTTTTGATTTCATTCCTAATTTTTACTTTAGTTTATTTTATGTTCTTATAATCGGAAGATCCTATATTGAAGTGAGACTTTCTTGAGGGGAGATTGTTTTGAAACCACGCTTTCATAGATAAATCCATGAGCATCTCTTTTCCTTATTCTTTTCTTTATATTTCTTTCTTCAACATTATTAGATGAATGTTTGGGTAAATATTAGAATCAATTTGTGATTTCTACAAATTTTGTATGTTTTAATTGCTTTAACTTAATTAACTGCTTGAATGAGAGAATTTCTTAGTGGATCAGCTATTTGGGAAAGGAATGTGAAGCAAACCCTAGGCTTAAGAACCCTAGGAAGTTATTTAGATGGGAATTAACCCAAAATTGGTATGACCTATCCGTGAACACCTTAACCTTGAACCGGTTTGGACTATGAGGTCAGAAGATAAGTAGTTCTTGCTGACTCGTTATTCTAGTAGAAGATTGGAAGATCCTACTAGGGTATCGACTAGTTGATTGATTAGAACTCTATTTCAATAATTAATTAGGTAAAACAATTTGATCTAGGGCTAAAAGGAACTCGCGTAGTCAAAATAAGGAATAGGAAAAGCCGATACAGGAACCTAAGAGTAGATTTAGGTTTAGTTAAATTTATTTAGTTTATTATTATTATTATTATCATCATCATCATCATCATCATCTTGATTATTTGTAACAGCCTGTACTTCAGTGGAAACAGTGGTTTTAGGGCCATCAAATTCGACAAGTAAGTTTGTAAATATTATATTTAATATTTACGAGTTAATTTCAATTTTAAAAAGGTTTTTGATATTGTGATTTTTGTTTTATAAGCGATTTATTAGGTTTAAGTGGTATGACCCTAAGGTCAAGTGGTTTTAGAAATTGAGGTATTGGGACCTCATTTTCTATAAACCAAGCCATAAATATTTTTATAAATATTTACGGAGTGTAATTAAGGTGGTATTAAAGTTTTGTTGAAAAATTTTGTTGTTTCAATAGTTAATTAATTAAAAAGGACTAAATTGTAAAAGTTGAAAAAGTCAATTGCTATTAGTTTAAAGGTGGTAAATTGGTTAAAGAATTATAATTGGATGGCCTTAATGGATAAATAAACCATCCTTAAAATAGTGGGATGGTGTATGCTTTAATTTCTTTTAATTTTAAAGTTTTATATGTTATTATATTATTAAAATAAGACCTTATTTTGCTCATGTCTTTCTTCTTCAACCGTGAGAACTCCATTTTTGGAGCAAGGAGCATTTGGCCAACGTTCATATGTTGCATGTAGGTTATTTTTTTTATCATTTCTAATAATTTTTATGTTTTTAAGATTATTGCAACTAGGTTCAACTAGCCCGTACCTTCGATTTTGAAACTGTTAAAGATTTTAAATGTTACCATTGATGAATCTTGTGATTTTTGATGTTATATGATGAATTTGGAATGTTAATTTATATTTATAAGTATTTTGTTAAGTGATTTTGATAAATTTTTTGATTAGGGACTAATTTGTTAAATTAATAAAAGTAAAAGGATTTAATGTGAAATTGTTGCATAAATCCTACTTTGTTAGGGATGATAGGTATAAGTAATGCCGTGGAATTATTCAATTTGTGAATTTTTGAATTTGGTTTCAAGAATCATGTGGTATCGGTATATGATTATTCTTGAATTGTATAAATTTCATATTTGATATGGTTAGATATGATTAAAGTTTATACGAGCTTATAAGCATTCATTGCTTACGTAGTTCTTTTTCTTTACTTTTCAAACTATCGAAAGCTCAATCGGTTGGAAGCTCGTCGGAGATTTATCACACTATCCAGCGATTATATCAGTAGATGTTGATGTCTTGGTTAAGGTTATAATGACATGTAGAGGTATTTTGGCTAATGTTAACGTATGTGTTTTAGTTGTAGAAATGACCATTTGGTTAGTTAGCATTTTAGTCTTGTGTTGGTAAAATGATATATATTATAAGGTGTATATAAGTAGCCTTGTAATGGTTGATATATGACTTGTTATGGTTGAATGATGATTGATAAAAAAGTAGTTGAATGTGTATAATAGATATGACATAGAACTGGTTGTGAATTGGTGTTTTTCCATAGAAAGCATATATGTATTTGATGCTAATGATTATTTGGTTCAGTTGGTACCAAATGGTATGTTTTGGTAAATGATTTACATGTTGTGTATTGATGCAAACATAGTTAAAAGTTAATCTATTATTTTGGCCAAATTGAGTACATGGTTATACATGTTTTAATGTTGTCATTTGAGGTGCCTTTGCCCATATTGGTTGGATGTTATTATACCATATGTGTTTGGTTTGATTACGCATGATTTTGGTGCTTTTTGAGGGCTTATGTATGTGTGCAAAAGGTATTATAGGTACATGTTAAAAAGGGTGAGAAAAATGGCTTGTAAAATAGCCTATTTACGTCCACACGGGTAAAGACACGAGCATGTGTCTCAGCTATGTGTGACACACAGCTAGGTAGCACGGCCGTGTGTCCCCTATAGTTTTTAAAGGGTTGCAAGTAAAGTTTTACACGACCTGGCACACGAGCGTGCAGTTTGGCCGTGTAACCCAAGTCAGTGAGTTACAATGGTACGGACAAGGGCTGGGACATGACCGTGTGACCCCTGCAGTTGGTAAATTTTCATCTTTTCCCTAAAATTTCTATATGTGTCTGATTTAGTCCCGATTTTCTTTTAATGTGTTTTTAGGGCCTCAAGGGCTCGTATAAAGGACAATATGTATGCTATTGATTAGTTTTGCTTTGATTGATGATATGAATTAAATGTTTTAAAATTTTTGATAGTTCTAAAATGTAAACTCTGGTAATGCTCTGTAACCCTATTTTGACGACGGATACAGGTTAGGGGTGTGACATTATTGATTAACACTACTAATTCGTGACTCGGGTAGATTAGCAATTATTTCTCGTAATTAGCTTGATAATATTTTTCCCCAAACTACAATCCCTTGGGTATGATCCTCGGAATACTTACCAAGTGTTTTGTTGTAAACAAACTATATTACAACCTAACTCGTATACTTGTGGACACCGTGTAACAGCCTGAATTTAGCTAAATCAGAACAGTGGTTTTGGAACCAAAAATTCGATGTCGAAAAATTATTTTAATATTATTTTATGTATTTACAGCATGTGATTATATATGTGTGCAAAATTCGTGAGCTAATTTTATCGTTTAATTGCTCAATTTGAGAAGAAGGAGGAAATCATGAAAATGCAACCATGAGATTTGGCTTGTTTATGATGTAAATGTTGGCATGTATTTGGCCATTTAATTTGGCTTAAATCATAAGTTTGATAAGTGATATATGATGTATATATATTGCCTTGTGTTTTGTCATGTTTGCTATGATTGTTGTGATGGTTATATGGTAACTCAATTAGCAAGTTATTAATGGTGTATAATGGTTGAGAATTGGCATGTTGTGGCTTAGTTTTAAGATGGTGAATCGGTATATTTTGTGGCATGATTTAGTTGATAAGATGGTGAGAAAATGCATATAGAAGTTAAGTTTATGGCATATTGTTTTGGCATGATTTTGGATATGGATTTGAGTAAAGTAATGAATGGATTTAAATGGCATGAAATGTGTATGAAATGGTCATTTTTGGTTGCTTATTGTATATGAAAATGATGCTAAATGAAAGCTTATATGTACATGAATGATAGGTGGGAATAATGGCTTAAATCAAGCCTATTTACGTGCCACACGGTTGTCAACATAGGCATGTGAATTGACCGTGTGACCCCTGGATCCTAGTTAAAACAAGTCAGAGAGTTACACAGCTTAGACACATGGGCGTGTCTACTGGCCGTGTGTGGCACACAGGCTGGCACATGGGCCTGTGGTCGGCCGTGTGACCCAAGTCAGTATACCCTCCAGTTTTCCCACGGCTATGGCATACGGGCGTGTCTCTGGCCGTGTGGTGCAAGTCAGTATGTATGCCCTATTTTCACATGGCCTGTGACACGGGTGTGTCTGGTGGCCGTGTGAGGCACACGGCCTGTTCACACAGGCGTGTGATCCCTTATGCATGAAAATTTTCTAAGTTTCCTTAAGTTTTCCAATGTTATCGGTTTAGTCTTGAACTTCTTCCAAGCATGTTTTAAGGTTACATAGAACCTTATAAGGGACATTTTAATTATGTTTGATTAATGTTTACGTGATAGTGGATTCATGTATGAGAAATGTATTTTGTATGATGTAATTGATTGATAATACCTCGTAGCCCTAATTCGACTGTTACATTTCTTTGGTATCAGAGCTACGGTTTAGTCGATTCTAGGACTAACGTAGCATGTGAGAGTCTAGCTATACATGCCATATAAATAAACTATAATAGTGTGATGATTTCTAACAGTTTAAAGTGTGTTTTCATATAGTAAATGGATCCTTAACGGGTTTTAGCTGATGATGTGGAAAGTAATGTGCCCGCTCCCGCTCAATGGGCAGAGCCAACTAATTCTAGGCCGATTTCGAGTAGCCAAGAGGGAGAGGCTAAACAAGCTTTTTTCCATATGATGAGTGAGTGGTTTACGGAGTTCGTTTGAACGAATTCGGCTACTTAACAACCTTCACCCCCACCTGTTCCTCTACAAAACCCTACTATTCCTCAAGTTATAGTTTTGACACGGTTGAACAAGCCGCTAGTGGATAAGATTCGAAAACACAAGGCTGAGGAGTTTCGGGCTACCGTTGATGATGATGCTAAGAGAGCTGAGTGCTGGCTCAAGAACACGATCCGAGTATTTGATGAATTTTCTTGTACTCTTGATGAGTGTATCAAATGTGTGGTATCTTTACTTAGAGATAATGCGTACCATTGGTGGAAAACATTGATATCTGTGGTTCCTAGAGAACGGGTTACCTAGGAGTTCTTTCAATCTGAGTTTCGAAAGAAGTACATAAGTCAATGATTTCTCGATCAGAAGCATAAAGAGTTTCTAGAATTGAAACAAGGCTGAATGACTATCACTGAGCACGAAAGAGAATTCGTACATTTAAGCAAGTATGCTCGAGAATATGTGTGTATTGAGGAGATCATGTGTAAACGGTTCGTTGATGAATTGAATGAAGATATAAAACTATTAGTTGGGATTCTTGAATTGAAAGAATTTGTCATTTTAGTTGAACGAGTAGCTGAAGATCTTAGCAAAGAAAAGAGAAAAATTAATTTTGAAGCAAGAGATTCGAGAAAGAGAACAATTAGTAAATCTTATCAGTCTATATTGAAGAAATTTCGAGACTTGTTTAATCATTCTAATGCATCTGTGGGACATTCAAATAGAGATTGTGAAAGACAATATTTGAGCTATAAAGCTTCAGCTATTTCTATAGTTAGTGTCGGGAGTGTGAAACCAAATCGACCTAAATATAGACAGTGTGGAAAATGGCATATCGGTGATTGTAGGTTGAATGATCAGGTCTGTTTTAAATGTGAATCATTAGATCATTTCATTCGTAATTGTCCTAAGTTGGCTGAGCAAGATAGAGTACAAAACACAAGGTCGAGTAACACTACAGTTAGAGGTAGACCATCTAGAAACGCGGGAAATGTGAGTGGTAGCTAGAAAGTGACTAAAGATTCTACTATGAGGTCAGGGGCCAGAGCACCTACACGAGCCTATGCTATTCGTACTCGCGAAGAAGCATCATCTCTAGATGTTATTACCGGTACTTTCACTCTCTATAATACTAATGTGATTGCATTGATAGATCCAAGATCAACTCATTGGTTTATATGTGTGAATTTAGTTATCTAGTAAGACTTTGCCTATAGAGTCTACTGAATTTGTGATTAGAGTATCGAATCTCTTAGGCAAGTGTGTCTTGGCTGATAAAGTGTATAAAAACTGTCCATTGATGATTCGGGAATTCTATTTTCCGGTTGATCTGATGTTGTTAACATTTGATGAATTTGTTATAATTCTGGGTATGGATTGGCTAATGCTACATGATGCTATAGTAAACTATAAACGAAAGACGATTGATTTGAGATGTCAGAATAATGGTGTAACACCCCAAAATCATTTGTGTTACACAATTGTGTATTTGTTTCAGTGGTTAAGTGTCCTGGGAAGTGTCTGAGAAGTCTTGGGTTCAAGCCTTGGCTTATGTAAAAGTTTTGTTTTTATGTGAATAAACACTATCTCTACGCAGTAGGCTCTTAAACAAATGTGGGTATTTTATGTTAGAAAAGGCCTGTTGGTCTAGGGGATAGGTGGCGTGTTGTTGTTCCATGAGGTCTGAGGTTCGAGTGCTGGTAGACGCATGAAGGCGTTTTATTTTGCTATTGGTGCTGTGGGGGTATTATGGTTTGACCGAAACACTAAAGTGTTTAAGTAGAATTTGAATTGAGCAGTTGAGGGTGGAGTGATCAGTTTCAGTGATTTGAGGAGAGATTTAGGGATGAAATTAAGGGATTTTGAAGGGGTGGGAGTGTTGGTGTCGACTTTGGACTCCCAACAATCAGAATTTGGCTTTGGGTTGTCAATTGCTCTCTATTTCGGTGGTTCTTGGAGGCCGAATATGCTATAGACCTTTTCGGGTATTTTCTTATTCTTTTCTTTGTTGTTTTTTAAGTGTGCATTTCCATTAGTCATCCTCTTTCCTTTCTTTACTTTTATTTCTTGGCCGAATATCTATTATTCCCCTTTTCCAATCGGTTTTTCCTCTTTGGCCGATTACTTCATCTTCTCTCCCTCTCAACATTTTTAGATTTTTGCTCTTGTTCTCTCAACATTGGGTTACCTTTTCTCTCCTTTTTTGAGTTCGTGTTCTTCCCTCTTTCTCAATAGGTTTCCCTTGGTCAATTGCTTCTTATTCTTTTTCCCTCTCCCAATCAAATCTTAGTAGTTCCTCTCCCTTTGTACTGTTACCGAATACTTTTCCTTTCCCCTCTCCTACTTTTGTTTTGGAATATGTCTTTCATTAATTATGTTAAGGTTCCTAATCCTCTATTATGTCGAATTTTGATTTGACAGCATCAAATCGCATCAGACTCGGTTTGCTAGCGGAATCGTAGGCTATATCTTTTGGAGCCATAGGGGTAAGCAACATAACTGAAGTTCAATTGTTTTTGTTGTTTTTGGTATAGGTCCTAAGTGTGACTAATGTTAGGCATGGAATTGCCATTTGTTTTAGGTGTGGTTTATCTCAGGAGCGTTACATATCAAAGATCAGATCAGGTGTGTAAAAACACTGCCCCTAATCGTAGATCGGCAAAAGCCAAAATAAGCGACTGTCAACGCTACACTGGCGTGCGCTCACTCGTGTGGTATTCAGTATGCCTAAACATAGGCGTATGATCATTGAGGCTGGCCATGAGTGATTTCATAGGCATAGGTTGTTTTGGGCCAAACTGAGCCGTGTGGGCCCCACGGACATATGAGCCACACACGGACGTGTGGAGAATATTCGGCCAGGTTGTGTAATCCACACAGCCAATGCCATTTATGGGCTATATGGGCCACACGGGCATGTGGGCCCACATGGGTCTGCATTATGGGCCTTGGGCCAATTTTCACTGTTTGACTGTTAAGGTTGTACAAGTCGTCCGAGACGACTGTAGACCTACTGTTGGGTCTGTAAGTGTAACTGGACCCTTAATCGATGAAATGACTATTATGCCCCTATGAGATGTATGATTATACATGAGCATGCCACTTTAAACATATTGTATACACGTATCATATTATGACACGGCATGACATGATGCATGATATGTCGCATGGGGATGGGTTTATTATGAATGGAGGAAGTGTACTGTACTGGCAGCTCAGCTGCAAATACTGTTTAGTGTCGTAACCGGTACTACTTGGAGTGTAGGGATGGGTGAGTTGATTATATCCCCACTTGGAGTGCAAGGTTGGACAAAGATAGAGTGTAGAGGCTGGCTGGGTAAGATCTCTTGATTTCATATTTGTACTGTTCTATCACTGAGATGGGCTCTGGCCCATCTGATACTGATACTGCATTGGGCTAAGGCCCAAACTGATACTAAACCATCACTAAATTGGGGCTTAGGCCCAGACTGCATATGCTCACTATTTGGTTAATTGTTATGGGGTTACACACTGAGTTTTCATAACTCACCCATCTGTTTATCTGTATAGGTAATCCCCAGTCGTAGGTGGATCGATGCTGCGAGGAACTCAAAGTTGGCCACATAATCGTAGGTGCTTCCGTATTTGATTTTTAAATTATGAGTAATTTTATTTTGGGTATTTTATTTGTAATAAGGCCTCTTTGGATTTTATTCTTAATTTGGGATTTAATTTGCTTTGGTTATAACTGCTAGTCTTAGGAATTCAAGTTTTAAAAAGAAACAACGTTTTTACAAAATAAACGCAAGAACACAATTGTTTTAAAAAAATTTCGCTGTAAAATAATATTTTGACATTCAAAAAGTCTTTAAAGTAAATACCTTTTGATTAGGACGCAAGTTTAAAATGAACAGCATGTTTTCTAAAATCATCATTAAAATCACACAATGTAAATAAATATGGAAAGGGTTTTTCAATGATATCATATTTTGCGAAAAACAGTTCAATGTGGCATCGCCAGATTCGTCCATAACATCTAGGCTGGGTTTGGGGTGTTATAAATAAGATTATTGGGATTGAGTTAGATGATTTGAATGGTTTACCAGCAGTAATTTCTTCGATGTTAGCTCAGAAATATGTGAGAAAGGGTTGCGAAGCATATTTTACTTATGTGCTTGATACAAAAGCGATTGAAAAAAAGATTGAATCAGTGCCGGTTGTGTGTGAATATCCGGATGTGTTTCCTGAAGAGTTACCGGGTTTACCAACGATCTGAGAGGTTGAGTTTGGCATTGAGTTAGTGCCGGGAACTACGCCGATATTGACAGCTCCGTACAGAATGGCTCGGACAGAGTTAAAAGAATTGAAAGCCCAATTGCAAGAGTTAACAGATAAAGGTTTTTCACAACTGAGTTTTTCACCCTGGGGTGCTCTAGTATTGTTTGTGAAAAATAAAGATGGCACGATGAGAATGTGTATTGACAACAGATAGCTGAACAAAGTGAGAATCAAGAATAAATACCCTCTACCATGGATTGATAATTTGTTTGATCAATTGAAAGTGGCTACAATGTTTTTGAAAATAGATTTGAGATCGGGCTATTACCAGTTGCGAGTTAAAGACTCTGATGTGCCAAAGACTGCATTTAGAACAAGGTACGAGCACTACGAATTTTTGGTTATGCCTTTCAGACTAATGAATGCACCTACTATTTTTATAGATCTGATGAACCGAATTTTCAGACCGTATTTAGATCAATTCTTAGTTGTGTTTATTGATGATATCTTAATTTACTCTCGTGATGAACCTAAGCATGAAGAACATTTGAGAATTGTGCTACAAACTTTGAGAGATAAACAATTGTATGCAAAATTCATCAAATGTGAATTTTGGCTACAAGAGGTTTATTTTCTGGGACATATAGTTTCAGCCGCGAGTATACGGGTTGATCCGAGTAAGATATTTGCGATTATAGATTGGAAGCATTTGAGAAATATTTCTAATGTCCGTAGTTTTTTAGGACTAGCGGGATATTATAGACAGTTTGTGAAAGATTTCTCGATGATTACGACTCCGATGACACGATTGCTTCAAAAAGATGTCAAATTCGAATGGTCAAATAAATGTCAAAAAAGTTTCGAGTAGTTAAAAGCTTTATTGACTGAAGCTCTAGTGTTAGTTCAGCTTGAATCAGGTAAAGAATTCGTAGTTTTCAGTGATGCATCATTGAATGGTCTGGGTTGTGTTTTGATGCAGGAAGTCAAAGTTGTAGCTTATGCCTCGAGACAATTGAAGCTGCACGAACAAAATTATCCGACACACGATCTTGAATTGGTTGCAATAATGTTTGCATTGAAAATTTGGCATCACTATTTGTTTGGTGAGAAATGTCATATTTACATTGACCATAAAAGCTTGAAATATCTGATGACTCAGAAAGACTTGAATTTGCGACAACGGAGATGGTTGGAATTGCTAAAGGACTATGACTTGATAATTGATTATCATCCGGGGAAAGCAAACGTAGTTGCTAATGCTCTAAGCTAAAAGTCCTTATTTGATTTACGTGCTTTGAATACACATTTGGCTTTGTTTGATGATGGTTCGTTAGTAGCCAAGTTGAAACCGAGACTGTTGTTGATACAGCAGAGTAGTGAGGCTCAAAAGTTTGATAATGAACTGCAAGCAAAACGGGTTCAGTGTGAGTCAAATCCTAATTCAGAATTTCGAGTTGATTTCGATGATTGTTTGAGATTCAAGAATCGAATATGTGTTCCGAGAAATTTAGAGTTTATTCAAATGATTTTGAACGATGCACATAGTAGTTGTTTATCAGTGCATCCGAGAAGCACGAAAATGTATAATGATTTGAAACAGTTTTATTGGTGGCATGGCATGAAACGGGATATCTTAGAATTTGTTTCGGAATGTTTGATTTGTCAACAAGTCAAAGCTGAGAATCAAGTGCCCTCAGGTTTATTGCAGCCAATCATGATTTCTGATTAGGAATGGGATAGAGTGACTATGGATTTCATATCGGGTTTACCCTTATCTCCGAGAAAGAAAGATTTGATTTGATTCGTTGTAGATAGATTGACGAAATTAGCTCATTTCATTCTGGTACGTACGGATTTCTCGCTTGATAAGTTAGTTGAGTTATATATCTCTGAGGTTGTGAGATTGCACGGGGTACCTATTTCCATTATTTCGAACCGAGATTTGAGGTTTACATCGCGGGTTTGGAAGAAACTGCAAGGCACACTGGGTACAAAGCTACATTTCAGTACCGCATTTCACCCGCAGACAGATGGTCAATCCGAGCGAGTTATTCAGATAATCAAGGATATGTTACAATGTTGCATTCTTGAGTTCGAAGGTACGTGGGAAAAATAGCTACTGCTGATTGAATTTACTTACAATAATAGCTTCCAATCAAGTATAAAGATGACACCTTACGAAGCTCTATACGGTCGTAAATGTAGAACACTATTGTATTGGGTTGAGCTAAGTGAGAATAAGATTCACGGAATTGATCTGATCAGAGAGACAAAAGAGAAAGTGAAAGCAATTCGTGATAGTTTGAAAGCAGCTTCGGATAGACAGAAATCTAACCCATATTTGAAACAGAAAGATATTGAGTTTCAGATTGGAGACAGAGTGTTTCTGAAAGTTTCACCGTGGAAGAAAATACTCAGATTTGGTAGAAAAGGAAAGTTGTGTCCGAGATTCATTGGACCGTATGAAATTATTGAGCGAATTAGGCCAGTGGCTTATCGGCTGTCATTGCCGTCTGAGTTAGAAAAGATCCATAATGTATTTCATGTATCAATGCTACGATGATACATATTTGATCCTTCACATGTCATTTTTCCGACTGAAGTTGAAATTCAGCCAGATTTATCGTACAATGAAGAACCGATCTGAATTTTGGCTCGTGAGATCAAAGAGTTGAGAAATAAAAAACTGCATTAGTGAAAGTATTATGGCATCGACACGGGGTTGAAGAAGCTACGTGGGAACCCAAGGATGCTATGAGAAAGCAATATCCAAACCCATTCACTGGTAAGATTTTTTGGGACGAAAATCTGTAAGGGGGGAGAGTTGTAACAGCCTGATTTTAGCTAAATCAGAACAGTGGTTTTGGAACCACAAATCTGAGGTCAAAATATTATTTTAATATTATTTTATGTGTTCAAAACATGTGATTATATATGTGTGAAAATTTCATGAGCTAATTTTATCGTTTAATAGTTCAATTTGAGAAAAAGTATTAAATCGCGTAAAATGCAAAAGTTGCATTCTACTTGTTTAAAGTGCTTAATTCCTATGATTTATTAAATGAAAGGTCCTTATGATGTTACTAGACCATTGATAGTGGAATTTGACATAAATGGGCATTAAATAGATGTTTTTAATGGTTTTTAACTAAGGTTAATTTGGTAATTAAATAAAACAATGTATATTAATTAAAACAAAACCAAAATTAAGCTTCATTTCATCTTTCTTTGGACAAGTATGGTGGAAGAAGAAAAAATTTTGTTCATTTTAGGGTTCAGTCAATTGGGAGCTTAATTAGTAAGTGTTTTGAGCTCGATTTTTGGATGATTTTTACGGTTTTGTGATCGTTGCTTTGAGTACTAGCTACCCCGTGCCTTAATTTTTGAATTTTTTAGTGATTTTGTAAAATTCCATTGACGAATCCATGAATTTTGTGATAGTTGATGATGAAATATGAATATTTGTTGATAGATTTTCATGTTTTGTTAAGTGATTTTGAGTAAAAATGCCTATTAGGGATTAATTTGTGAAAATTGTAAATTGAGGGGCTGAAATGTGAAATAAATGAAAGTTTTGGGCCGCTAGGGGCCTATGTGAAATTTGGATATGGTCAAATTGGATTAAATTGTGTGAATTTTGTGTTTTTATGAAATAGGGACTAAATTGTAAAAATATGGAACTTTATGGGCTAAAGTGTAAAAAATGCCCAAATATGTGTTTTTAGACTGAATTGAATGAATCAATGAATAAATGAGTTAATTTTGGATTCATATAGATCCTGAAAGAAAGAAATCAGAATTAGATCGGGGGAAATCGAAGGTTATTGAATAGTCAACCGGATACGTCAATCCCTAATAGGGGGTAAGTTCATATGCAAATAAATACTTTTAAATTGATTTATAAATGTTTATTTGTCACTGAATTGCTATGAATGTTGAATGAGCAAATACGAGCAAAAATCAATGAAGTTACAATATCCGAAAGTCCCGTACGAACCTTAGGAATAGTATAGGATACAAATGTCATGACACTAGGATTACCGAGATGTGATTACATGTAAGACCATGTCTGGGACATTGGCATTGTATTGTGATTAAGTCCATGTCTGGGACATTGGCATTGTTATATGATTTCGTATAAGACCCTATCTGGGACAGTGGCATCGATATGTGATAACATGTAAGACCATATCTGGGATATAACATTGTAACATGTAAGACCATATCTGGGATATGGCATTGTATGAGCTATATATGATTTTCGAGTATCCTTAACGATTTCGAACGGTTCAACCTGAAAGTCAAGTTGAGAAAGAATGTGTGAATGAGTTAAGTAACTCGAGTACGTACGAGATTCATAAAAGTAATGAAAAGGGAAGTATTTGGTAAATTCACTCATGATATTGAATATGTGTACAATGAGAAAGGTTTGTGAACTTATATGTGCTTACTTATAGTTTGCCTAATAATGGACATGATGTTAACTTATGTGGTAGTTTTATTTGTATATGGCTTACTAAGCTTTTAAAGCTTACTTTGTGTATTCTTTCCCTATTTTATAGATTATCGAACCTAGCCCGGACATTGGGGATCATTAGGGACCGTCATCACACTATTGGCTACTTGTTGGTATTTTTTAATTCTTTGTAATTATGGTATATGGAATGTACAGGCTAGTGATATGATGATATATTTTGGGTTATGATATAGCCATGAGATTTGGCTTGTTTATGATGTAAATGTTGGTGTGTATTTGACCATTTAAGTTGGCTTAAATCATAAGTTTGATAAGTGATATATGATGTATATATACTGCCTTGTGTTTTGGCATGTTTGGTATGATTGTTGTGATGGTTATATGGTCGCTCAAATAGCAAATTATCAATGGTGTATAATGCTTGAGAAATGGCATGTCGTGGCTTAGTTTTAAGATAATTGGTATATTTTGTGGCATGATTTAGTTGATAAGATGGTGAGAAAATACATATAGAAGTTAAGTTTATGGCATATTGTTTTGGGATAATTTTGGTTATGGATTTGAGTAATGTAATGGATGGACTTAAATGGCATGAAATGTGTATTAAATGGTCATTTTTTGTTGCTTATTGTATGTGAAAATTACGCCAAATGAATACTTATAGGTACATGAATGATAGGTGGGAATAATGGCTTAAACAAGCCTATTTTCGTGCCACACACGTGCGTGTGAATCGACCATGTGACCCCTAAATCCTAGTTAAAACAAGTCAGAGAGTTACACAGCTTAGACACACGGGCGTGTCTACTGGCCGTGTGTGGCATACAGGCTGGCACACGGGCGTATGGTCGGCTGTGTGACCCAAGTCAGTATACCCTCCAGTTTTCCCACAGCCATGGGCGTGTCTCTGGTCGTATGGTACAAGTCAGTATGTATGCCTTATTTTCACACGGCCTGTGGCACGGGTGTGTCTAGTGGCCGTGTGAGGCACATGGCTTATTCATACAGGCGTGTGATCCCTTATGCATGAAAATTTTCTAAGTGTCCCAAAGTTTTTAAATGTTACTTGTTTAGTCTTGAACCTCTTCCAAGCATGTTTTTAGGTCTCATAGAACCTTATAAGGGACATTTTGATTATGTTTGAATAATGTTTAAGTGATAATGGATTCATGTATGAGAAATATATGTTGTATGATGTAATTTATCGGTAATACCTCGAATCTATATCTTTAGTTGTAGTATTCAGACTTTAGACGTTGGTACGTCCAGAGGCGGTTAGTAGCCATCTTCTGTTGTTGGCATTTGTTCCACTCATTTATTTGTTTTGCCTGGAGTTTTGTGTATTGTTTATATAATGTATCTCCAATTATACTTCAGGATTGTTTTATGAACTACTTAGTGGGCACCACCAGAACCCTTGCTCTATTGCATAAGGCCACCACTATGTGGGGATACCAAGATTTTGTTATGAACTTCTTAGTGGACACCACCAGAACCCTTGCTCTGTTGCATAAGGCCATCACTATGTGGGGATACCAAGATTTTGTTATAAAATTCAGAAATAACTCGAGGGGTAATTCTCACTACTTTCCCTTTTACCGGTACTGCTTCCTATGTGGAACCTTCAGCCATTTTAGACTCTTGTCCCTTGAAGAGATGGATAGAATTCCTGAACTACGAGGACCACAACAATAGTCTTTCGGGATCATACAAAAGAGTTCCCATCTGTGGTATCGAACCAAGGGCCAAATTTCCTGACACAATGTCGTCGACGGTTCAAATTCCCGTTCTTGAATAAATGTCTCCCTGAATCTCTAAAACATATTTTTCTACATTTGCATTTGGAAAATTAGAGGGATTTGGAACAGTTGATGACTCCAGTTTACTGAATTTTCTAACTTTTCTTGGCGGCATATTCAATACCAGTTTATGCTAGAAACCAGTGAAATATCAAACAATATTTCTAATGGAATAGTAAAAATTAGATTAGGAACCCTTAACCTTGAGTGTAGATGCATTGGATCCATTGTAGAATGGCTATCATGTGAATGCTTTGTCTTGGTTCCTACACTATCAAGAAGGATTATGTTTTAATTTGAGAAATGGGGTTTTAGGGCTTAGAAATTTAAATTTTTCGAAAGGTTTAGAAAGGGTTTTAGAGTTTAAATTAGGTTGATAATATGTTTAGGGTTGAAATAAGGGTCATATTAATGTTAAAAATGAGTTAAAACATGGTTTATGCCGTTGGGTTGCACAATCAAGTTGGGTCAACCCTGAAGAATAGTGCAGCGATGTCATGACACAATGGTTCCATGTCGCGACATCCCTGGCAAGATACCGATGTTGCGACACTTTTCCTAGTTCAAGGTATTAGGTTTTTGAATATTTATTTTGTAATAGGGTTTCCTAACTTTCCCCTATTTTCCTCATTCTGCTGGTGGCCACATTTAAAAGTTTCTGTCCCACCACTGATCTTCATTGTTAATTGATTATTTTCTAGATCAATGGCGGATCTTGATGTAGTTAAGAATGGTCTACCCAGCAAAATAGTTTTTTGACAATCTTCCTCAAAGACTGAAATTAAAAAATATAAAGGGAGGAAAAAGCTCCTTACTTGAACTAATACATTTTCAAGTCCTCCCTTAGG
The DNA here is from genome assembly GCF_007990345.1 of Gossypium hirsutum. Classification (NCBI taxonomy): domain Eukaryota; kingdom Viridiplantae; phylum Streptophyta; class Magnoliopsida; order Malvales; family Malvaceae; genus Gossypium; species Gossypium hirsutum. The sequence continues at coordinate 72,315,411 of NC_053427.1, forward strand.
TTGTACTAAAGATCTATCGACTAATTGTAGTGTGATTTGTGTATTTTCAAGATCCCCTAATCTTAGCCTTTCATAAATAGATATGGGCATTAAATTAATGTTGGATCCTAAATCACATAGAGCTTTACTAAAATGGATGTCCCCTATTTCTATAGGTATCGTAAAACTCGAAGGGTCTTTTAGTTTTGTAGGAATGTGTTTTGAAATAATCACATTACATGAGGCGCTTATATTAACTTGCTCTCCCATTTTTACTTTCCTACGCTTAGATATGATTTCTTTTAAATACTTGGCATACTTAGAAACCTTTTTAATCAAATCAATTAAAGGCAAGTTAACATTAAGGGATTTAAATAAGTTGAGAAAACTTACAAATTCACCCTTATCCCCTTTTTTTTTCTATCAACCGTGAAGGGAATGGTATTATCATCATTGCAGGTTCTTCCATAGACTTAGCTTTCAGCTCAATTACCGATTTGACTATTTCTTCAGGTCCTGGTTCTGTAACACCCCTTACCCGTGTCCAAGGCCGGGATAGGATACGAGGCATTACCGGACTTAAACATATACAATCACATAAAATCGAGCCATAAAATTTCATTCAAATAAAAAACACTCATACATATGTATAACGTCCCTTAAACGGGCTTACGAGGCCCTAAACACGCATCAGAGATGATTCGAGATTAAACCGAAAACTTTGAAAACTTTTGGGAAAACCTAGAAAATTTCATCATGAAATAGGGTCACATGCTCGTGTGGGTAGGCCGTATGGTCACACACGCCCGTATGGCTCGGGACACGCCCGTGTCTTCAGCCCGTGTGACTCTCTATTTATGATGTCAGCAAAAAAATAGAGTCACATGGCCAAGTCACATGCCCAGGTGCTAGGCCGTGCCCTCCACACACCCATCCGTATTAAACAACATTATCACACCACATGACCTTTGGCACATGCAAGTACATATAATTAGGCATTACAACCCAAATAGTCAATATAAGCCACATCTCATGGCTATGTATACAAAATGAATCAATATATCATCATAATCCAATACATTTGGCCAAATCAAATGACACATACACAATTGACTAAGCCCCTATACATGCCCCAAATTGTAGCTTGATAGTGTGATTGAATCTCCGACGATCTCCAACCCGAGCAAGCTGAATAAACCTATAAGAGATGGGAAAGGAAGGGGAGTAAGTTATATAGATTATTAAGTTTGTATGAAAATAATAAGCAAATTATTAACATGGTTTTTTCAAATTCTAACAACATGTTTTCAAGGTAGCACAATCATAATTGCACATAATTCAGTCAAGCTGTCTACTCGATTAACGATCACTAAATTATTTATAACTTGAGATAAAGATTTCTAAATTATGATCCGTTAATGTTTCTTGAAACTAGACTCATATAACTTTCTACCATAAAATTTTTAGAATTTATGGATTAGCCAATAAGTATAGTTTACTCTTCAAAGTTACCCCTATTCTGCTATTTGACAGCTTCAACCTTTCTTTACTAAAAAATTATTATCTCCTCATACGGGATTGATATGATGTTCCCATTTGTTTTTTTATGAAAATAGACTCATTTAGGATTTTAAGAATATAAATTATAACCCACAATTAGTTTTGTACAATGTTTAATGATTTTCCAAAATTAGAACAGGGGATTTCAAAATCATTTTTACTCTGTCTCACAAAAATTAAAATATTTCATAATATAAAATTCTTTTGCTTACACCATTTCCTTTATAAGAAAATAGACTCAATAAGATTTAATATCATATCTTATTCTGCCAAGTGAATTTTCAAAGTCGGACTGCTGCTGCTGTCCGAAACTGTTTTAGTGTAAATAATGATAACTAAGTTAATAGCACCTTTACAAATCATTTCAACCATCATGGTATAAATACATATTTATTCAACATAAGCATGGACCCATAATCACAAGGTCATAACAAAATCATTCTCATAGGCATGACCTACTTATTTACTTCGTTACAAATATGCATTATAAACAAAAATCATTTCTCATGAGTTTTGCATATACACGTGTACCGATCCTTACCATTTCATACATACACGTAATGCCGTTGCATCTTCGATGTCTCGCACACTAAGTTCCATACCAAATATCTCGCACACCAAGTGGCATTCTTAATATTTCACACACTGAGTGCCACATATATACATTGCCGAAACTATCTCAAATCACATACCAAGTGCCACATTTAGCCGAAGCTATTTCAAACTGCCGATATGTCGTTAAACATAACAATAGTCACATATATACAATTTATATGATATCAAAGCATTAAAATCATAAATATAACAATGCTTATTACATACGAACTAACCTCGATCATTAAAACGACGGAACGGACCGACTAGTCCAAATCTTTTCTTTTCCTTCGATCTAGACCTGCACGAGGCTTAACTTGATCTAATTAATCAAATTCAACTCATTTAATCATTATTATACTAAATTCAATCAAATTTCATCTTATGGAAAAATTATCATTTTGCCCCTATACTTTTGATCTTTTTACAATTTAGTCCCTAGGCTCGTAAATTTAAAATTCATGAAATTTCATCACACCCAAGCCTAGCTGAAAATCATACATGCTCATATCATCCCATACAATTCATAATTTCACATATTTAACACACTATTTTCACATTTATCAATTTAGCCCCTAATTGACAATTTCATTAAAAATCCTTTAACAAAAGTTGTTTATTTAACAATAAGGATTTATTTTCTTCCATAAAACTTTAAAACCCTAGCATTATCTTCAATGGAAAATCTCAAACTATTCAATAGTTTTGCAAATTAGTCCCCTCATTAGATAGATTAAGCAACAACGATTCCGAAAACATAAAAATTATTAAAAACCGAGTAGAAAATACCTACATGCATACAAAAACACCATGGCCGAATGAAGCGTCATCCATGGCTGCCCTTTTTGTTTGAAATTTCGGAGGAGGAGAGAAATAAAGATGAGAAATTACTTTAGTTTTATTTATTTTGTCTTTTATCGCATATTTACCAAAATAACCTTTAAAACATTTAATAATTACACTAATGCCAAGCCATCAAAATCCACTATCTCTTTAATGGGCCATTTACCAAATAAGGACTTCCACATTAAATTTCTATAACTATTTGGTTCATTTAACTAATAGGACTCATATTTTACACCTTACGCGATTTAGTCCTTTTTACCGAATTAAGCATTTAAACGATAAAATTTCTTCACGAAATTTTCACACAACTCTAATAGCATGCTATAAATATTAAAATAATAATAAAATAAATTTTTTTACATCAGATTTGTGGTTTCAAAACTACTATTCCGACTTAGCTAAAACCAAGCTGTTACAACCCCCCTGTTACGGATTTTCGTCCCCGAAAATCTTACCAGAAGAAGTTGCTTCCAACTCTTATGAACCACTTTCCCTAATTGCTCAGAATCACCAATCGATATTAGCCTCATATATCTTTTTCCAATAACCTTTGAACTTTAACACACGGTGCTGGAGCATTCTGTCAAAATTCTGAATTACTCACTCAGGAACACTTAGCTCAGTGGATCTATCAAATAAGAAGGCTGTACGTACTGAAACAATCATGCGGATTTTTTCCCAACAATTAACTGCAATACAATTAACATCTTCCTTTTTGGAGGTAATGAAAATCTCAATTCAAAATCTGTAATGACTCTATCTCATTATCACTGTCGTACCATCACTGACTATATTAGACATGAATACACTTGATTTTCGATTTTTAACCTGTTGACAAATCAACATCTGAACACAGAATCAAAATTATCGGGTTTCATACCCGTACACCAAAACATTTATTTCATATAACTGTACATTTTATTACTCTCAGATGAACAAACAAGCTACTACTGAGCCTCATACAAAAAACTTCTGAGATTCGGAATCGAAAGTCATTTCACACTGTACTCGTTTACTTGCAATTCGCTAACACATTTCCGAGCTTTTCAAATTCGCAAAGAAAGCATCACTTTAGCTTTTTATTTAGCTAACAATAAAGATTAATCGATAACTACTCGGAATCTTTCAATATCTTAAATCATTAACACTGTTTCCCACTTTATTAATATGCAACAAACCATTCAAACTTTCACAAATATGATAACTTTATCAATCAGAACGCTTTAACTCGTAATAACATCATTCGGTTACAATAATCTAATAGGCATATCTTTGTATCATAATTTATAGAATATCATTTCTTCATTTAGAATATCCGTCTAAATATATACTCATGAATGTACCAAATTTATTCCCTTAATCGAAGACATGTTTAAATACATATACCTCAAATCACATCTTAACAAATCGGTTTACTCTAATAAAACAACTGAGTTGATTTCAACTATAGAATAATGCCACATCAAAATACTCTTTCTTCATGCTGAGTAAACAACTCAAACACATAATCTTTCAAAATTCTTTTAACATGCTAATCAAATATCTCACAACCATATTCACTCAAGGAAACCAAATATCCGATTTAACTCATTAACTTTAATCAAACTTACCCGAGGGAAAGGATCCACTAAACAATTTAAGATTGAGTTTCTAACCTTTATATCTTTGCCAATGACAATTCCTTACATGAAAATCAAATAAACCCAGATACCCGACTCACCACATTTCTAATATCGATTCCAGAAATATAATCATGATAAATATAGCCATCATAGACTAAGAAATATACTTTAAAGATGAGCCATGATTGATAATTCATGAAATAAGAGTGTTAAGAAAACCGAGGTAAAGAAACCCAAGTTACAATACCATACCGGAAGTCCGAGAACATAACTCATAAGAAAATAATAATAAAGATTCGGATGATTTTCTCAGAGAAACCAGAAGAAAAACAATACTTATTTATTCTGGAATTCCATTGTAATAGAAATATCATATTTTCCGAATATACACATAAGACAAACATTGTTCAGTAGAAACAGAAGAATAGCCTCACATAAATTTTTACCATCGTCCTTATTCCAACTTAATAGAATAGAATTCCAAAGAGAATAAAGAAATGTCAATCATAAACCAACTAGTCCAACAGTGCTTTCATCTAATATCATAGTTAGCTAATGTTCTCACACGATAAGAATTTCATCAGAATGAGAACGATCATATAAACCCCTAGGAACAATTGAATATATGGAACACCCAGAAGAAGTCATAATAATGTATTCAATCATAATTGTTATACACAGACATCTTTACAACTCAAACATCATTTTTTGACTAATTCTATTATCATGAACACCATAGTATTCCAATCATTAACGAAAACCGTTTTGGAAGAAATTTCAGTAAGCATATCTCTAGACTTCATACCCAATTAAGTCGAATAACCGAGACTAATTTTATTCTTTAACCATGACATTACATAATCTGCACAATCTTTAAAAGAGTCTGATATTTCTTCTAAAACTGAGTTCATTTGTTAAACTGTACTCAACTCTGTCTGCATTATTAATTATTCCACCATTGAACTCTTTAGTCTCATACTTGTGAACTTATTCAACATAATTCTCGTAAATTTTCATCATAAAGCAATACTGGTAATGGGGAGTTGTGAAGCCTCTCACTTGACTCTCATAGATACACACGTATGACTTAGCATTTCATCATTAACATAATATCTTCATAATCACATAATTCGCTCCAAGCAAATTCATTTACTTATTTGTTTTACAAGTGTTTTCTGCCATCCATAATTTCAAATAGTGAATTTACTTAATCGAACTCAATGTCAGTATCTAACTAAATTTCAACATTTAACTTTAATCTTACTTACTAACAATTTTCAAATTAGAAGCGTCTTAAGGGTCTGAGTACGTCGTTTACTTGATGCCACAATCCAACTATGGTCTTACACAAAGTCTCACATCTATGCCATCTCCTAGAAATGGTCTTATACGAAATCACTTATCGATGCTGCATCCCAGACACGGTCTTACACGAAATCTCATACCGAAGCCATATCCCAGAGATGGTCTTACACGTAATCTCATATCGATGCCAATACTATATCCCAGATATGGTCTTTCATGGGATCTCATATCGATGCCATGTCCCAGACATGGTCTTACACCTATCACAATGCCATAGCCCAGCTATGGTCTTACATGTCATCACGATGCCATGGCCCAGCTATGGTCTTACACGCTATTACGATGCCATAGCCCAGCTATGGTCTTACACGTACTCACATGTATTGCCATGGTCCAACCATGGTCTTATCCGTCAATTCATCATCGAACGTTCGTACTCATTTCCTACATTCTATTCAATTAAATTTTCCAACTCAAATTCATATTATCATATTATTTATGATTCCATATCAAAACCATAAAACATAACATTATAATACCTTTAATTTAGCAATTTAAACATAAGAGACAACCATATGAACATACTGATTATACATTACTCGATAAGTGAACATAAACACACATTCTGTTAACTTGAGTAAATTAGCTTATCATATTCACTTAATCAGATAGGTTGGGCACATAACATCATACAAATACCAACACACATGGATAAGCTTATCACAACATAAACTTTCATTTCATTCCACATTTCCACATTTCTCAACTTATAGTTATCTCATTTCATATATAACACATACATATCATGTACTTCTATTCATACCTTTCCAAATTTCGACACATCATAGACACATTTTAATCAACTCAATACCATTTTCAGCATTATCGAAAAATAGCTCGATTGGAAGTCATCTCTGTCTTAACAAAACAATTTCATTAGAGTCGGGAGATATCACACTATCACGAGTAATAATATGGCATGATACCTAGACTCACATACGCTAGGTTAGTCCGAGAATCGACTAAACCATAGCTCCAATACCATTAAATGTAACACCCCTTACCCGTGCCCAAGGCCAGGACAGGATATGAGGCATTACCGGACTTAAACATACACAATCACATAAAATCGAGCCATAAAATTTCTTTCCAATCAAAATCATTCATACATATGTATAACGTCCCTTAAACGGGCTTACGAGGCCTTAAACAAGCATTGGAGATGATTAGGGATTAAATCCAAAACTTGGAAAACTTTTGGGAAAACTTGGAAAACTTTTGGGAAAACTTAAAAAATTTCATCATGATATAGGGTCACACGCCCGTGTGGGTAGGCCGTTTGGTCACACACGCCCGTATGGCTCGGGACACGCCCGTGTCCTCAGTCTTTGTAACTCTCTATTTATGATGTCAGCAACAAAATAGAGTCACACGGCCAACTCACACGCCTAGGTGCTAGGCCGTTCCCTCCATACGGCTGAGACACACGATCGTGTCTTTGCCTGTGTGGGCGAGAAAGTGGCTATTTACCAAGCTATTTGGCACCCTCATTTGCACATACTTAAATATAATTTTAATGGAGCTTTTCGTGGCATGATTGAGGATTTAAACATCATCAAACAAGTCATGATCATGGTGATTTCATATGAACTTATTCATGCATAAGGTAGCATACTTTGCCTAGTTTAAACTTATCAAACTTTCACGCCATGACTATCATTAACCCATTCTCTTATTTCATACTTATGCAAATTATGTCATCAACCAATTATCAAGCACCTAAACCATATCTACACACTTATCCATATTAAACGACATTATCACACCACATGACCTTTTGCACTTGCAAGTACATGTAATTAGGCATTACAACTCAAATAGTCAATATAAGCCACATCTCATGGCTATATGTACAAAATGAATCAATATATCATCATAAGCCAATACATTTGGCCAAATAAAATGACACATACACAATTGACTAAGCCCCTATACATGCCATAAACTCAATTGCTTGAATACTTATACCCCAAATGGTAGCTTGATAGTGTGATTGAATCTTCGGCAATCTCCAACCTGAGCTAGTTGAATAAACCTATAAGAGATGGGAAAGGACAGGGAGTAAGCTATATAGCTTATTAAGTCTGTATGACAATAATAAGCAACTTATTAACATGCTTTTGCCAAATTCTAACAACATGTTTTCAAGGTAGCACAATCATAATTGCACATAATTCAGTCAAGCTATCTACTCGAGTAATAGTCACTAAATTATTTATAACTTGAGCTACAGATTTCTAAATTATGATCTGTTAATTTTCCTTGAAACTAGAATTATATATCTTTCTACCATAAAATTTGTAGAATTTATATATTAGCCAAAAAGTACAGTTTATTCTTCAAAGTTACCCCTATTCTGCTGTTTGACAGCTTCGATCTTTCTTTACTAAAAAATTATTATCTCCTCATACGGGATTCATATGATGTTCCCATTTGTTTTTTTTATGAAAATAGACTCATTTAGGATTTTAAAAATATAAATTATAACCCAAAATTATTTTTTAAAAATTTTTAATGATTTTCAAAAATTAGAACAGGGGATTCCGAAATCATTCTGACTCTGTCTCACAAAAATTCAAATATCTCATAATATAAAATTCTTTTGCTTAAACTGTTTCTTTTATAAGAAACTAAACTCAATAAGATTTAATTTCATATCTTATTCAACCACTAATTAAGTTTCCACCATGTTTGGTGAATTTTCAAATTCAGACTGCTGCTGCTGTCCAAAACTATTTTAGTGTAAATAATGATAACTAAGTTAATAACACCTTTACAAATCATTTCAACCATCATGGTATAAAAAAATATTTATACAATATAAGTATGGACCCATAATCACAAGGTGATCACAAAATCATTCTCATAAGCATGACTTACTTATTTACTTTGTTAGAAAGATGCATCATAAACCGAAATCATTTCTTATGAGTTTTGCATACATACCTGTACCAATCCTTACCATTTTATACATGCACGTAATGCCGTTGCATCTTCGATGTCTCGAACACTAAGTGTCATACTCAATATCTCGCACACCAAGTGCCATTCTAAATATTTCGCACACTAAGTGCCACATATATATATAGTCGCAAATCGCACACCGAGTGTCACATTTAGCCCAAGCTGTTTCAAACCGCACACTAAGTGTCATTCTTAGCTGATAAGTCGTTAAACATAACAGTAGTCATGTATATACAATTTTATGATATCAAAGCATTAAAAGCATAAATATAAAAATGCTTATTGCATACGAACTTACCTCAATCGTTAAAACGATGAAATGGATCGACTAGTCCTAATCTTTGCTTTTCCTTCAATCTAGACCGGCACGAGGCTTAACTTGATCTAAATAATAATTTTCAACTCATTTAATCATTATTCTACTCAATTCAATCAAATTTCATCTTATAAAAATTACCATTTTTCCCCTATACTTTTGACCTTTTTACAATTTAGTCCCTAAGCTCGTAAACTTAAAATTCATGAAATTTCATCACACCCAAGCCTAGCTAAAAATCATACATGCTCATATCATCCCATAAAATTCATAATTTCACATATTTAACACACTTTTTTCACATTTATCAATTTAGCCCCTATTTGACAATCTCATTAAAAATCCTTTAACAAAAGTTGTTTATTTAAGAACAATGATTTATTTTATTCCATAAAACTTTAAAACCCTAGCATTGTCTTCAATGGAAAATCTCAAACTATTCAATAGTTTTGCAAATTAGTCCCCTCATTAGATAGATTAAGCAACAACGATACCGAAAACATAAAAATTATTAAAAACCAAGTAGAAAATACCTACATGCATACAAAAAGACCATGGCCGGATGAAGCTTCATCCATGGCTGCCCTTTTTGTTTTAAATTTCAGTGGAGGGAGAAATAATGATGAGAAATTACTTTAGTTTTATTTATTTTATCTTTTATCACTTATATACCAAAATAACCTTTAAAACATTTAATAATTATACTAATGTCAAGCCATCAAAATCCACTATCTCCTTAGTGGGCCATTTACCAAATAAGGACTTCCAAATTAAAGTTATATAACTATTTGGTTCATTTAACTAATAGGACTCATATTTTATGACTTAAGCGATTTAGTTCTTTTTACCAAATTAAGCATTTAAACGGTAAAATTTCTTCACGAAATTTTCACACAACTCTAATATCATGCTATAAATATTAAAATAATAATAAAATAAATTTTTTGACATCGGACTTGTGGTTCCGAAACCACTATTCTGACTTAGCTAAAACCGGGCTATTAAAGGTTCAACATCAGCTCTTTGAGAGTTTTCTAGAAGATCTTCGAAATCCTCTTTTTTTTCTTCTTGAGAGAGTTTTTTCAGGCTACTTAATACTTCACACGAATGGAGCGCTATTTCATTTACGTGCTCCTTCCTCTCTTTCCGAGGATTTTTTCTGTATTACTCGGGATTCTTGTGCCAATTTTTCTTTTAATGTCTCCCATCATGCTCATTAATTGGCTCGTCTGATCTTCTGGTTTAGTCAATATTTTCGTTGTACTGGTACATTAAGACAGTACCTATTTCACTTTTGTCTTCATTGATGGCATCTCACCCTCAATTCAATCCAGCATTGACCACATTTAGTACGGTCATTTAGGTTGACCATTCTCTGAGGCTTTTGCAAATAAGGAGGATGATAGTTAGTGTTTCTAACTTGGTTAGAGTTATTACCAGCTCCTTGGTGTCCACCACATCTCAAGTTTTGGTAGTCCCTCTATCCGGGATTATAAGTGTTGGAATACGGGTTTCCACCCCTATTCCTGACATAGTTCACATCCTTAGTAGGATTATTGATATAATAGGAGAGCGATTTATCTCCTCCATATATTGATGAAACACTAGATGAGGATTTCATACGATTTAACTTAACCACTATCTGTTGATATCTATCATCCTCTTGGAAAACTTTGACCGTAGATGGCTTCTGATCGTATGTGTAGCTATTAGTTGGCGACTGACAAGAATTCATTGCCATACTCTATTAATTCATATGCATCATCATATGTTTTATTCATTAAGACTCCTCCTGTGGCTCTATCTAGTCTCGATCGTGTGTGTGCATCTAGCCCATTGTAGAACATTTGCAGTCTTAGCCACTTGGGTAATCCATGGTATGGGCATCTCTAAATCAACATTATAAAGCATTCCCGATCTTCATGAAAATTTTCTCTTTCTAGTTGTTTAAACATTGCAATCTCTCTCCTCAGTTCGACAGTTTTGCTATAGGGAAAAACTTTTGTAAGAATTTTCCTGCGAGTTCGTACCATGTCGTAATAGATTTTGATGCATACGAATCTAACCCAGAGAAAGCATTATCTATTAAGGAGAAGGGGAACAACCGGAGACGAATAGCGTCTTCAGTGACCTCGTTATATTTAAAAGTATCAAAAAGTTGAACGAATAGTTTTAAATGCTAATTTTTGTCCTCTGTCACTGTGCCTCTAAACTGAAAAAAATTATGGATAATCTAGATCATTGTTGGTTTAATCTCAAAATAGTTAGTCGTGATGGTTGGCTTTGTTATACTTCCTCGAACCATCTCTAGACTTGGTAGCACAGTCCCTTAAAGTTCTTTCATTGTGTGCCATAGGGATATTTACGGGTAGTTGTGGTGGTGGTGGTAAGTCTTGTTGGTTATTGTTCTTAATATAGTGGAACAGTGGGTTGCCTTGCAGCGGTAAATTGCTTGCAGTAGGTGATGGGTTTTGCATCTACTATTGTTTTTGTTGTTGTCGACGATTCCTTCAGATTGTTCTTTCTGGATCTACGGTTGGCACTATAGGTGTTCCTCTACTATGAGTTATAGACTGCACCTAAAAAGAAAATATGAGATATTACCAAAAAAAATAAAATCATATCTATAATTCAAAATTTTCCTAATTAGTATATTAAATGCAAAAATTAAAATTAATTTAATGACATTTCCTCCCCGGCAACAGCACCAACAACTTGACCACCTTCGGACGTACTAATGTCCAAAGTAAGAAACCTGTACAAAAGATATGAAATAAGCAGTATCTGCAAGTATACAGGTTAGGTTGTAATATAGTTACAATGAAGTAAGTGAATACTCTGAGGACCGTTCCCAAGGGAGGCAAGTACTAAATTAATCCTAATCTAAAGAGAGATTTTTAGTGTTTTAATAATAATAAAGAAAACAAAATAAATAAAAAACTTTGGGAAAAAAAAGATGTAACCTGAATTAGATCTAAGCAGGGGCGATTAGCTTGCTTTTGTAATCACAACCAACTGTCACTTCGGGTTTCTATTCAATCAGCTAGTCGTCACCCTAGTAGGCTCTCTCGATCTTCCACTAAACTGATGAGTTGGAAAGAACTACTTATCTCTTAACCTCACAGTCCAAACCAGTTCAGGGCTAAGGTATACATGGATAGGCCATACTAATTTTGCATTAATTCTCACATAAATGAATTCCTAGGTTGTCAAGCTTAAGGTTTAAGTGCTTCTT